>NC_086323.1:170611365-170938865 GCF_036172605.1 Pelobates fuscus
CATTTGTGTATAGTATTGGTGTTTGAATGAAAGGGTGTGTTGGAGTTTAATTGCAGGGGTGTGTTTGAATGCTGTATTGGTGTTTGGTTGCTGGGATGTATGCACAGGCTGTCATTACCTCCCAGCTAGCTGATACTACAAGGGCACGGTCGCACTAAAAGGCCGCTGTTCAGCAATCCTCATCAAGTGTCCCTAAGTGTATGGCCCTAACGATGGACCCCCAAAGTGCCCTGGTGCAGCCAGTGCTTAGCACCCACTGTGACGGTAGTAGAAAATATCCCCGTCAAGCATTCCCTTCTTCCCATAAAAGAAAATCACCCAATATTCCACGAGTAGAAATATCCCTAGAATCGCCGAATAATCCACGCATGAGCCAAAGCTTAATGCTGGAACAAGACTGATTTACTGGCACACAGAACTCACAATTTATGCAACACAAAACTCCTCCTCTGGGCCAGGCTAGATAATTGAGTTTCTACAATACACAAAGCTCAATTATCTGCTGGCCAGAAACATTACAATTTATAACAATTTCAGAAACATACTTTCTATAAGACATACAATTATACTTTTAACATCCCTGGATAGCTGAGGATACTGGTAGTCACATATCCAAATCTCACTAATTTCCGTTCGGTAGTTTCCTTGTCGCATCGTGTGGAAGTTTGACCGGCTTGCCATGTGGAGGTATCCGGGTTACAGTTCTATAGAATCAGTAGCAAGAGCCGGTCTCCGTTCGCATCTAACTACACGAAAACTACAGTTCGTATGGTTCAGCTGGTTACCTGTGAATGTTCCCCACATCCGGTAGATACCATCTACCGAACGCCAGTTTGATTCATGGAGGGGAACGTATTCATCCAGGACTTCCATGGGGGACCGGGCGTTCGCATGTTTCCCGTACCGAAAACCGTTCCATGCAATTCATGCGTAAGCCCCGCTGACCGCATTCGTGAGTTTCAAGATGGCCGCCATCCTTTGTTCTCGCCACGTGTTCGTATGTCGAATGGCGGCCACCCAGTAGCAATTAAGTTGCGTTTTTCTCTGTGTTCTAATTGCTACTTGCTACCCAGGGTGTGTGGTCCCCGTTCGGTACATGAATACATTCATTCTTGACATTTGGAACCGAACAATATAGACCTTAAAATAGCTGGGAGAGAATTAAACTGAAGCATATAGGCAATTGCATAAAAGTCCTTCACAATGGCCCCCCTTTTTCTCCCTGCTCCGGCAACTCGGTTGGACCTTTCCTGGTCCAGTAGGGTTGACGGGTTCAGAGCTTTTAGTCCGAGGTTAGATCCGTTTGGCGTGACAATCCATCGGCATTCCCGTTTTGCTTGCCTGGGCGATAATGAATCGTAAAGTCATAGGGCTGTAAGGCCAAGCTCCAGCGTAGCAAACGGGCGTTGTCCCCTGAAACCCGCTTAAGCCACACCAAGGGGTTGTGATCGGTGATGAGAGTGAAAGCCCGGCCATAAAGGTAAGGGGTGAGCTTTTTGAGTGCCCATACCAAGGCCAAACACTCTTTTTCAATGGTGGCATAACTGACCTCCCTTGGCAACAGCTTCTGACTCAGGTATGCCACCGGGTGCTCTCCTCCATCCTCCCCGATCTGGCTTAGTACTGCCCCCAGTACAAACATTGAAGCGTCTGTGTGGACAATGCATCTTTTGTTAGGATCTGGGGTAACCAACACCGGAGCATTAACCAGAGCAGTCTTTAGTGCTTGGAAAGCCACCTCGCATTCCGGGGACCACAGGACTTGTTGGGGTAGCTTCTTTTTGGTCAAGTCGGTCAGGGGTTTGGCCAGGGCGCTATAGTCGGGTACAAAGCGTCTGTAATAGCCGGCTGTGCCCAAGAAAGCCATGACTTTTGTATTGGTGTGGGGAGTGGGCCAATTGGCAACGGCCTCGATCTTAGCCGGCTCCGGCCGTTGCTTACCACATCCTACTCGGTGGCCCAAATATTGTAACTCCGCCATACCCAAATTACATTTGTCGGGTTTCAGGGTCAGCCCGGCCCCCCTGATCCTATCTAATACTACCCCTACGTGCTCTAGGTGCGCTTCCCATGTATCGCTGTGGATGGCGATGTCATCCAGGTAAGCGCATGCGAAGCTCTGGAGACCCCCAAGTAACTGATCCACCATCTGTTGGAAGGTGGCCAGGGCGTTCTTCATCCCGAACGGCATAACCCGGAATTGGTATAGGCCGAACGGGGTGATGAAGGCCGACTTGGGTATGGCATCTTCTGCTAGGGGAATCTGCCAATATCCCTTGCATAGGTCTATTGTGGTCAGATACTTCCCTGCAGAGATACGGTCAAGCAGCTCGTCCATCCGTGGCATCGGATAGGCATCCGTAACTGTCTTGTCGTTGAGGCGCTGGTAATCTACACAGAAGCGGGTTGTCCCATCCTTCTTTGGCACTAAGACTACCAGCGAGGCCCAATGACTTTCTGAGGGTTCGATTACGCCTAGCCGAAGCATCTCATCTATTTCCTTCCGCATCCCTTCCCGGACTGCTTCGGGGATACGGGAGGCTGTCTCAGGGGTGCCTGTCCTGGAGTCTCCACCTTGTGTACGGCTAGGAGTGTGTATCCAGGCTCCTGAGAGAATGTGGCCTGTTTTGTTTCTAGTAAGCGGACAGCTTGAGACCGCTCTTGCGGCTCCAGCTGTTCACCTAGCTGGACTTTCTCTATCTGGGTCATCCCTTCGTTACTGCCCAATAGGTCGGGAAGGGGTAGGGTTTCTCCTGCTGGTGCACAGATAGCGGCTACCTCCTCTGCCCATTCCTGATAGGCCTTGAGCATGTTGATGTGAAAGGTTCGTTTGACATCTTCATCCTCGCAGCTGGCTATCGTGTAGGTAGTGTTGCATATCTGTCCTATAACTTTATAGGGGCCCTGCCAGGTGGCCTGGAGCTTGTCTGTTCGGACCGGCCTTAATACCATGACCTGTTGGCCTATCTGAAAGCTCCGGTGCCTAGCCCGTCGGTCATACCCAGTGGCGTCTCCAGCATTCATATTTAGGGGGGGCACATGGGGGGCCAGGGACAAAAATAGGGGGGCAATTACAATATGTGTGTGTATGCGTATGTATGTGATATATATATATATATACACACACAAACGCGGAGAACATTTAAAAGTTAACAAAATTCAGATTTCCAGCACCTTGTTTAATATGCTAAAGTCTATGTCCTTTACATATGCCATGTTAACAATATCTCATGATGCCAACTCAAATGATTTTTTCCTGTACGAAGAGCAGTTCTACTTCCATGAACAACTAAAAATGGATGGCACTAAAGTTTGTGCGCTGACCTATAGTTGGTGAATAGTATACCAACACAAACTAAAATTACTTGTTTCATTCTCATGCTCACAATATGGAATCCTGGGTACATACATATCATTTAGTCACAAGCTGCAATTGAACGTTACTTACAGTAGTAGTGCCACTGTCTGGAGTGTCTGCTCCGCTCACTCAGTTCCTCTGCAAATTGCACTCTCAGGTAGGTAAGGTTTCACACCTTATGTGGGGCCGCACTGCAAACTGCCTGCAATCTCTGGTCACGCCACTGTCATACCACTCACTGTCTGCATTCAGGGGTAAGTCACTTTTGTCACACTCACTGTAATCACGGCAATTAATTCACTTTTATCAGAACCTAGATGTGGCACAGGACACTGGCCACAATACCTGCTCCTCTCTGCTTGCTCTGCTCTGCCTCCTTTGCTCTTGCTCCTCTCTGCTTGCTCTACACCTCTCTGCTTGCTCTGCTCCTCTCTACTTGCTTTGCTCTGCTTCCTCTCTGCTTGCTCTGCTCCGCTCCTCTCTGCTCTGCCTCCTCTCTGCTTGCTCTGCTCCTCTCTACTTGCTTTGCTCTGCTTCCTCTCTGCTTGCTCTGCTCCGCTCCTCTCTGCTCTGCCTCCTCTCTGCTTGCTCTGCTCCTCTCTACTTGCTTTGCTCTGCTTCCTCTCTGCTTGCTCTGCTACTCTCTACTTGCTTTGCTCTGCTTCCTCTCTGCTTGCTCAGCTCCTCTCTGCTTGCTCAGCTCCTCTCTACTTGCTTTGCTCTGCTTCCTCTCTGCTTGCTCTGCTCCTCTCTGCTTGCTTTGATCTGCTTCCTCTCTGCTTGCTCTGCTCCTCTCTACTTGCTTTGCTCTGCTTCCTCTCTGCTTGCTCTGCTCCTCTCTACTTGCTTTGCTCTGCTTCCTCTCTGCTTGCTCTGCTACTCTCTACTTGCTTTGCTCTGCTTCCTCTCTGCTTCCTCTGCTCCGCTCCTCTTTGCTCTGCTTCCTCTCTTCTTGCTCTGCTCCTCTCTACTTGCTTTGCTCTGCTTCCTCTCTGCTGGCTCTGCTACTCTCTACTTGCTCTGCTTCCTCTCTGCTTGCTCTGCTCCTCTCTGCTCTGCCTCCTCTCTGCTTGCTCTGCTCCTCTCTGCTTGCTCCACTCCTCTCTGCTCTGCCTCCTCCCTGCTTGCTCTGCTTCCTCTCTGCTTGCTCTGCTTCCTCTCTGCTTGCTCTGCTCCTCTCTGCTCTGCCTCCTCTCTGCTTGCTCTGCTCCTCTCTGCTTGCTCTGCCTCCTCTCTGCTTGCTCTGCTTCCTCTCTGCTTGCTCTGCTCCTCTCTGCTTGCTCTGCTCCGCCTCCTCCCTGCTTGCTCTGCTTCCTCTCTGCTTGCTCTGCTCCAGTCCTCTCTGCTCTGCCTCCTCTCTGCTTGCTCTGCTTCCTCTCTGCTTGGCCTCCTCTCTGCTTACTCTGCCTCCTCTCTGCATGCTGTGCTTCTATTTGCATGCTCTTGCTCTGCTTTGCTCTGCTCCTCTCTACTGGCTCTCCTCCTCTCTGCTTGCTCTGCTCCTCTCTACTTGCTCTGCGCTGCCTCCTCTCTGCTTGTTCTGCTCCTCTCTGTCTGCACACCTATTGCCTAATACATACACCCATACACGCACACTGCCTAATCCATACACACATACATCTATACACACATATTGCCCAATAGCTACACACATATTGCCTAATACATAGACCCATAAACGCACACTGCCTAATACATACACCCATACATGCACATTGATTAATACTTACATCCATACACACATACTACCCAATACATACATCTATACACACATACTGCCTAATACCTACATCCATACACACATACTGTCTAATACATCCATCTGTACACACATATTGCCCAATACATACATATATACACATATATTGCCTAATACATACACCCATATACACACACTGCCTAATACATACATCCATACACACACACACACACACACAAATACTGCCTAATACCAGACATCCCAAGTCTCCCGGTAGTCCTGGGAGACTCCCGCATGTTGAATGCAGCTCCCTGGCACCCGCAGATCATACACAATATACCGGAAATCATGATTTCACTAGGGCCCCGAGGTTTGCTGGCCCATTAAGAGCCGGGCCCCTGTGATATCATCTGGCAAGGAGGAAGTGATGACAGCCTATCACTTTCTCCCTGCTTCACACAGAGCTGCCGCCCGGGAGGAGGCAGAGCAAAAGGCTGGAGTGAGCTGCTGCTGCATGCTCACTCCCATCAGCCTCAGCCAGCAACAGAACTCTCAGCAAGCCACCCTCCTGGACACAAAGGTAAGCTAACAGGAAGGTGGCTGCAAATCTATAAAGTATGACTTGTGTGCATGTCAATATCAATATGTGCGTGTATATGAGTGTATGTTTATCTGTGTGTGTGTTTCAGTGTGTGTATCTGTGTTTCAGTGTGTATCTGAGTGTATGCATCAGTGTGTATCTCAGTGCCAGTGTATGTGTGTGTGTGTATCTGAGTGTATGTGCCAGTTTACGTTTCAATGTCTGTATCTGTGTGTCAGTGTGTATGTGCCAGAGTGTGTGTGTATATACAGTACGTGTATCTGTGTGTTGGTGGAGCGGGGGTGGCGCTGTAGCTTGTGAGGCCACCTCCCTGAAATGCATTTTTGCATGTTGGGATGTCTGTAATACATACATTTTACATTGAATATATAATTTATAGCTGTGATAATGTTTTCATTCATTTGGTGGGATTTTATTTATAATATTGTGGGATTTAATTTATGGGTTTAATTTAAATAAAGGATCACTATAGTGTCAGGAAAACAAACCTGTTTTCCTGACACTATACAATCCTAAGGGTCCCCCTCCCTCTGGGCTGAAGGGCTTACTTTAACCCAGGGCCGAGCTCCCTCTGTGCTGGTGGCCTCTCCTTCCCCCGCCGATGACAGCTCCCAAGTGGAGCCGCGTGCGCATTCAAACAGTCCATAGGAAAGCATTTCTCAATGCTTTCCTATGGACGTTCTGCACGCTGGATGCGATTTTCGCATCCAGCTTCGCAGAAGCGCCTCTAGCGGCTGTCAGGAAGACAGCCACTAGAGGTTGAATTAACCCTGCTATGTAAACATAGCAGTTTCTCTGAAACTGCTATGTTGACATCTGAAGGGTTAAAACCTGAGGGACCTGGCACCCAGACCACTTCATTGAGCTGAAGTGGTCTGGGTGACTATAGCGTCCCTTTAATGTTACAGTGAACCTGTCTGACAGGTTCACTGTAAGTAAAACATTTTTTTCCTTATAATCTATAAAATGTATTATGAATATAATGGGTTGCATGGTCACTCACACACTCTTCAGTAAGCGCACATTGTCACTTACACACTAAGACACACTCTTACTGAAGTATACACACAATGTCACACACTCTCACTAACACACACTTATTAAGTATACACACAATGTCACTGACACACTCAATAACACACACTCTTACTAAAGTATACACACAATGCGACTCACTAACACACACTATTATTAGTAGAAAAGTATGGAACCAAAGGTCCCTAGTGGAAGAGTTAGTCAGAAATCCCTAACTTTAATAGTCCTAATAATAAAGACAATAAAAATAGACAGGAAAAAGGAGACCAGGGTAGAGAGGGTGAATGTGGCTGGATACACATAGACCCTAGTATCCCTTTAACAGTACGGTATATGTAAACCTAAAGATTTAGGTAACATACAAAAGCTGTAAGGAGATAAATTAGGTAAAGGGACCTGTAAGTAAATAGGGGAGAACAGAGAAGAGGACCTCTAAACTAGAGGTATATGTACACACCTCCCTCCAAAGACCTTAATCCCCTAGGGGTCCACTCGCTATGAGAGGATCCTGTAACTTGATACCTCGGCACTGTGACTGTCACAAGTACCTACCTATTACCCTGCTCCCTGCCTGTCTAAGTAGCGAAGAAATTAATTAAATAAATCAAATACAATCCATAACGTGCTACCTTAAAGAAGACAGGAAAAAAGGAGACCAGGATGGAGAGGGTGAATGTGGCTGGATGCACATAGACCCTAGTATCCCTTTAGCAGTACATTATATGTGAGCCCAAAGATTAGGCAACATACAGAAACTGTAGGGAGATAAATAAGGTAAAGCGGCTTATAAGTAAATAGGGGAGAACGGAGAAGAGGACCTCTAAACTAGAGGTATATATACACACCTCCCTCCAAAAACCTTAATCCCCTAGGGGTCCACTCACTAGGAGAGGATCCTGTAACTTAATACCTCGGCACTGTGACTGTCACAAGTACCTACCTATTACCCTGCTCCCTGCCTGTCTAAGTAGCGAAAAAAATTAAATTAAATCAAATTCAATCCATGAAGTGCTACCTAATAGTGCAACCAAAATTAAAATAAGATGAAACTCGACGCGCGTTTCGGCGTGCTAACACGCCGTCGTCAGGAGTAATGTACTGCAATGTAACCTTGTTCCCTTTTATACCCGTTGAGATAATGATAGTTAACAGCTGTGAGCCCCACGTGTGCGTGCTTCATTGCTTTCCCGTCCACTGATTGGTTCAGGGAATACCATTGTGCCCTGATTGGTGTCCTTCCCGGACCATGTGACCAGGGGGCGTGGTGTTGGGTAAAGTGGAGCCCACGTGGGGAAAACGTCAGCTGAATACGTCAGATAGTGACGATACTGTCAATCTTCAAAGCCGGCCCACTAGATAGCGACTACATTGAGGAGTTTTATATGCTGAAAGGGAGAGAGGGATTTGTTATAATCCGGTTGCCTTGATAACCGGGGGATCAACCCCCTATACTCTCCCATATTTTCAAGAGCAACATAGATGCTCTGTCTTCTCAGAATAGGTCTAGTGCTGTTCAGATGGTGTTACCATCCGAAGAGTATTATATCTTAATGGGTCATTGGAGATGTACCAAGCGTAAAATCTATGGTATATTAAGGGAAAAAAAGGGGAAAAGAATTCCCAATTATAACGTGAGGCTAATGGACCAGTCAGACTAGAGGTATTGGTCCATATCCTTATAACCTTTGTTATTAATTCTAGAGATATGGACAAAGGGTCTGTCTGTCTGTCCTGCCTTACTGGAATCTTGATACTTAAGGTAACAGGATGAGAGGAAAAAAACCTCCCTGCAGTGATAAATAACTATATACAGTTGTGCCTGTTAATTATATACAAGAATACAGTGGGGATAACTATATACAACATCAAATAAGAGAGAATGATCATAAAAATGCGGTAAATGAGAAACCCTCATTGAGACCAGCCGGCGAGAGAGTCTTTAACCTGTAGATCCAGTAGGACTCTCGTTGCCTTAATTTCAAATCCCAGTCACCCTTCCTTTGGGTCTGTGGGATGTGTTCAATACCCATGAATCTCAATTTTTTGGAGGAATTTGAGTGGAATATTTTTAAATGGCGTGATATTGGAGTTTCCAAAGGACGCCTTACAGAATTCACATGTTCTCTAATCCTCAGTTTGAGGGGTCTGAACGTTTTTCCCACATATTTTAGACCGCACGAACAGGTGAGTAAATAAATTACCCCTTCTGTTCTGCAGTTAAAAAACGATCGGACTGGGAAGGTATCAATATTATGGCTATCTGTAAATTCCTTGGAGTGTCTCTCCATGAATTCACATGCGGTACAGTGTCCACATTTGTATGAACCTTTTGGTAGGTAATGATTAAGGCTCCTTTTACTAGGTGCCAGATGGCTCTGTACCAAGGTATCACGAAAATTGTTTCCCCTCCTAGTGGTCACGGAGGGGAAAGAAGTGATTACATGTTTCAAATGCGGGTCAGATTGAAGTATAGGCCAGTACCGTTTCAGTGTACCCATCATATAGTTCCACCCGGCATCATATGTGGCAATGCATCTGATCATTTTTGGATTTTTATTGTCTACTGATTGTACCCCTTCATCGATGAGAAGTGTATCACGATCAGTTTTAATGGCTCTAGCGTATGCTCTACGTAGGACCCTATTTGGGTATCCTTTATCTTTAAAGGCTTTCCTCAGTTCCCAGGCTTTGATCTTAAAATCCTCTGTAGTCGAGCAATTACGTCTCAATCGTAAGTATTGCCCAATTGGGATGCCAGCCTTAAGTGGCTGCGGGTGGTAGCTAGACCAATTTAAGAGACTGTTGGTGGCAGTTTGTTTCTTAAATAGAGTAGTTTTTATCGACCCATCTTTTTTAATTTCAATGGTAATATCCAAGAAATTAATTTGTTGGCCACCTAGTTCGCTGGTGAACCTCAGATTGAGATCATTTACATTGAGGACTTTCACAAAGTCTTCAAAAGCTTTAGCAGACCCGGTCCATACAATGAGTACATCGTCGATGTATCTTTTCCAACATAGTACGTGCCCTGAGTACTGTTGTAAATGTGGGGAGTTTAGGACCTGATTCTCCCACATGCCCAGGTAGAGATTGGCGTAGGAGGGGGCGCAAGAAGTGCCCATGGCTGTCCCTCTTACTTGTTGGTAGATGGTACCATTAAAGAGGAAAATATTTCTGGTAAGTACCATATTAAGTAAATCAGAGACGAAATCAATGTACATGTTAGGAGATTGGAGCTCTTGACTTAGGATGGCCTTGATGTTGTCAATGCCTTTTGTGTGGGGTATGGAGCTGTATAAAGCTTCCACATCCAGACTGCATAATAATGATTGTTCTGGTAGTGTTAAATCTTTCAGAAAATTCAGCATCTGTTTCGTGTCCCGTATGTGTGATGGTAATTTAGACACGATCGGGGACAGGATTTTATCTAGATATATGCTTAAGTTCTGGGTAAGGTTGCCACAGCCTGATACTATTGGTCTACCTGATAAGTTATCCACAGACTTGTGGACTTTGGGTAAACTGTAAAATGTTGAGAGTACCGGCTGTTTAATCAGCATAAAGTCAAACTCGTTTTTAGTAATGAGTTTATTTGCTAAGGCTTGGTTCAGTAAGGTCTTAATCTCTACACTATATTGTGGAGTGGGGTCAGAGTCAAGGGTCTGATATGTTTCTCTATCACTCAATAGACGCTGTGCCATTTCGATATATTTAGAACGATCCATCAGCACTATATTCCCACCCTTGTCTGATGGTTTGATTACCACTTTGTCATTTTCTTTCAGTTGTTTCGTGATACCTTGGTACAGAGCCATCTGGCACCTAGTAAAAGGAGCCTTAATCATTACCTACCAAAAGGTTCATACAAATGTGGACACTGTACCGCATGTGAATTCATGGAGAGACACTCCAAGGAATTTACAGATAGCCATAATATTGATACCTTCCCAGTCCGATCGTTTTTTAACTGCAGAACAGAAGGGGTAATTTATTTACTCACCTGTTCGTGCGGTCTAAAATATGTGGGAAAAACGTTCAGACCCCTCAAACTGAGGATTAGAGAACATGTGAATTCTGTAAGGCGTCCTTTGGAAACTCCAATATCACGCCATTTAAAAATATTCCACTCAAATTCCTCCAAAAAATTGAGATTCATGGGTATTGAACACATCCCACAGACCCAAAGGAAGGGTGACTGGGATTTGAAATTAAGGCAACGAGAGTCCTACTGGATCTACAGGTTAAAGACTCTCTCGCCGGCTGGTCTCAATGAGGGTTTCTCATTTACCGCATTTTTATGATCATTCTCTCTTATTTGATGTTGTATATAGTTATCCCCACTGTATTCTTGTATATAATTAACAGGCACAACTGTATATAGTTATTTATCACTGCAGGGAGGTTTTTTTCCTCTCATCCTGTTACCTTAAGTATCAAGATTCCAGTAAGGCAGGACAGACAGACAGACCCTTTGTCCATATCTCTAGAATTAATAACAAAGGTTATAAGGATATGGACCAATACCTCTAGTCTGACTGGTCCATTAGCCTCACGTTATAATTGGGAATTCTTTTCCCCTTTTTTTCCCTTAATATACCATAGATTTTACGCTTGGTACATCTCCAATGACCCATTAAGATATAATACTCTTCGGATGGTAACACCATCTGAACAGCACTAGACCTATTCTGAGAAGACAGAGCATCTATGTTGCTCTTGAAAATATGGGAGAGTATAGGGGGTTGATCCCCCGGTTATCAAGGCAACCGGATTATAACAAATCCCTCTCTCCCTTTCAGCATATAAAACTCCTCAATGTAGTCGCTATCTAGTGGGCCGGCTTTGAAGATTGACAGTATCGTCACTATCTGACGTATTCAGCTGACGTTTTCCCCACGTGGGCTCCACTTTACCCAACACCACGCCCCCTGGTCACATGGTCCGGGAAGGACACCAATCAGGGCACAATGGTATTCCCTGAACCAATCAGTGGACGGGAAAGCAATGAAGCACGCACACGTGGGGCTCACAGCTGTTAACTATCATTATCTCAACGGGTATAAAAGGGAACAAGGTTACATTGCAGTACATTACTCCTGACGACGGCGTGTTAGCACGCCGAAACGCGCGTCGAGTTTCATCTTATTTTAATTTTGGTTGCACTATTAGGTAGCACTTCATGGATTGAATTTGATTTAATTTAATTTTTTTCGCTACTTAGACAGGCAGGGAGCAGGGTAATAGGTAGGTACTTGTGACAGTCACAGTGCCGAGGTATTAAGTTACAGGATCCTCTCCTAGTGAGTGGACCCCTAGGGGATTAAGGTTTTTGGAGGGAGGTGTGTATATATACCTCTAGTTTAGAGGTCCTCTTCTCCGTTCTCCCCTATTTACTTATAAGCCGCTTTACCTTATTTATCTCCCTACAGTTTCTGTATGTTGCCTAATCTTTGGGCTCACATATAATGTACTGCTAAAGGGATACTAGGGTCTATGTGCATCCAGCCACATTCACCCTCTCCATCCTGGTCTCCTTTTTTCCTGTCTTCTTTAAGGTAGCACGTTATGGATTGTATTTGATTTATTTAATTAATTTCTTCGCTACTTAGACAGGCAGGGAGCAGGGTAATAGGTAGGTACTTGTGACAGTCACAGTGCCGAGGTATCAAGTTACAGGATCCTCTCATAGCGAGTGGACCCCTAGGGGATTAAGGTCTTTGGAGGGAGGTGTGTACATATACCTCTAGTTTAGAGGTCCTCTTCTCTGTTCTCCCCTATTTACTTACAGGTCCCTTTACCTAATTTATCTCCTTACAGCTTTTGTATGTTACCTAAATCTTTAGGTTTACATATACCGTACTGTTAAAGGGATACTAGGGTCTATGTGTATCCAGCCACATTCACCCTCTCTACCCTGGTCTCCTTTTTCCTGTCTATTTTTATTGTCTTTATTATTAGGACTATTAAAGTTAGGGATTTCTGACTAACTCTTCCACTAGGGACCTTTGGTTCCATACTTTTCTACTATTTAATTTGTGGGTTATTCCCCGTTAGGAAGAGCTATTGGGGCATTTTTCTTAAACACCGACCTATGAGCTTTGAGTGAAGGCTCTTGGGTCGAGGTTTTCTCTCTATCTCTACACACTATTATTAAGTATACACACAACGTCACTGACACACACTATTACGTATACACACAATGTCACAAACTCTCACTAATACACACTATTGTTAAGTATACACACAATGTGACACACTCTAACTAACACGCACTGTTAAGTATACACACAACGTCACTGACACACACTATTACGTATACACACAATGTCACAAGCTCTCACTAATACACACTATTGTTAAGTATACACACAATGTGACACACTCTAACTAACACACACTGTTAAGTATACACACACCGTCACTGACACACACTAACACACACTATTATTAAGTATACACACAATGTCACACACTCTCACTAAAACACACTACTATTAAGTATACACACAATGCGACTCACTAACACACACTATTATTACGTATACAGACAATGTCACACATTCTCACTAAAACACACTACTATTACGTATACACACAATTGTCACTGACACACTCAATAACACACACTCTTACTAAAGTATACACACACAATGTCACTCACACCAGTTTACAGTCACACTTTAAACACAAACACACAAACATACACAAAATCAGCCCCCTTAGGCTCCATGTGGGCAATACCTGTGCTGGTGCTGTGGAGGAGGAACCATAGGTGCAGGAAGTCTCCCCTTCATGTCTGCTGGGGGGAGCAGGAGAGCAGTGCACAGAGAGCACAGCCTGTTTCCTGCTTCCTGCTCCCTCCTCCCTCCTCCCTCCAGTGTCTGTCCGTGTTTACAGGCAGGGGGATTCCCCAGCCTGCAGGATCTAACTGCTCAAGGGCTGGGCTCTCAGTAACCTGGAGGGAGCCCAGCCAGCAGTAAGTTCATTTACAGTTGGGGGGGCACAGTCTGATCTAGGGGGGCCATGGCCCCCTCTGGCCCCCCCTAGTGACGCCACTGGTCATACCATACCTTCTGGCGCTGTTGGGCCGCCTGGAGGTTCTCTCGCACTGTCTGGGCTAATTCCTCCATGCGATCCCTCAGCTCCAGGACATAAGGTACAACCGGGGTCCCCTCAATCTCTGTCTGCCCCTCCCAGTGATCCTTGATGAGATCTAAGGGCCCCCTCACCCGCCTCCCATAGAGAAGTTCGAAGGGTGAGAATCCGCTCGATTCCTGCGGCACCTCTCGGTAGAGAAGGTGTGGCAGGAATCGCTCCCAATCCTTGTACGCCCCCATGAACGACTTCAACATTTGCTTTAGCGTTCCGTTGAAGCGCTCGCACAGGCCGTTAGTCTGGGGGTGGTATGGGGAGCTAGTCAGGGATTTAACTCCACAGGTTTTCCATATCTGCTGGGTTACCTCGGTCGTGAATTGGGTACTTTGGTCGGACAGAACCTCCTTGGGAAAGCCTACTCGGGAAAATACTTTAACTAGGGCCTCTGCTACGGTCTCCGCCTGTATGTTAGAGAGAGCAACCGCTTCGGGGTAACGGTGGCGTAGTCTACTACGGTGAGTATATACCGCTTGCCGGAACGGCTAGGTTGGGCCAGGGGCCCTATAATGTCCACGGCTACCCTTGTGAATGGTTCTTCAATAATGGGCATGGAAACTAGTTTAGCCTTTGGGTGGTCTCCCTTTTTACCTATACGTTGGCATACCTCGCACGTTTAACAATACGCCCTGACGTCGTCGGATACCCCAGGCCAGAAGAAGTTCTGTGTTATCCGATACCCTGTCTTGCGTATTCCCAAATGGCCTGCCAAGGGTACGTCGTGCCCAATCCTCAATAACTCCTGCCGGTATTTCCTGGTGCATTACCCCGGGTCTCGGTGAGCCTGTACAAGCGGCCTTTCTCCCAGATAAATTGCTCCTTCTCTAACCCCCCTTTGCCCCTCCTGGCTTTCTCTCGATACTTTCTGAGGGAAGGGTCTCCGGTCACCTCCCGCCCAAACTCCTCTGGGGTGTCCCAGGGTAGGGGTTCTACAGTGAAGGGTAGGTTGGGTTGGCTTACCTGGGTCTCAGTAGGAAGCGGATGGCTCTCGGCAGCGCAACTTTGTGCTCTGGTGGTTACTGCGTGGGCCTCCTGAGCGGGGGTAGAGGCGAACGCCGAAGTCAGGGGGCCAATGTCATTACCCAAGATGACTTCAGAAGGTAAGTCTTTCATGATGCCCACATGAACATTGCCAGCTCCCGCACCCCAGTCTAGGTGTACCTGTGCAGTAGGAATACAGTATACTGCTCCCCCTGACACTCTCACAGCAATTGATTTCCCCGGTTTCTCTGATGCCTTAATAAGGTGTCTTTGTACCAACGTGATGGTCGCCCCACTGTCTCTTAATCCCCGGGCGTTTTTTCCGTTAACAATGACCAGCGGACAATGGTGTTTCCTGTTGTCCGTAATAACAGATTGTACCATGAGGGCTTCGTAAAGGGTGCCCAATGGTTCTTCCTGACCCAGCTCCTGGGGCTCCCAAGCCGAGTCTACACAATGGGCTGCTGCTGGTGGGCGGTACCCAGGTCGAGAACAATTTGACCTGGTGTTGTTGTCCATGGGGCAATTCTGCTTGAAGTGACCCAGCTGTTTGCACCGGAAGCAGCGTTGTTCATTGTCCTCCTGGCGTGGATAGCGAGGGCTAGATGTCACCGGTCTGTTAGGAGGTTGGTATCTAGCGGCTGGTGGGTGTGAGGGCACCGTTGGTCGTGGAGGTTGTACCCGTGGTGTGACCTGGTTTGTTTTGCGAGTATCCGCATATTCATCCGCCAACTTAGCGGCCTCTGGTAGAGTCATGGGCCTGCGATCTCTCACCCAGTCTTTGACATCCGTCTGGATGTGATCGTAAAATTGCTCCAGGAGCATTAGTTGCAAAATGTCCTCTGCGGTGGTGGCCTGGCTGCTGTTAACCCAGTTAGAGGCCGACAGGGATAACTGGCATGCCCATTCCACGTAAGAGTCTTTCGTGGTTTTGCGTGAGTCCCTGAACTTTTGTCGGTAGGACTCTCGGGTTACTGCATAACGAGCCAGGAGCACTTCTTTAACCCTGGCGTAGCTATGGATCTCCTGCTCTGGCACGGTCCGGAAATCATCAGAAGCTTTGCCTGACAGTTTGCCTGACAATATTGAAACCCACTCTCCTCTAGCTATTCTGTGCAGGTTACATTGTCGCTCAAAATCTGCCAGGTAATTATCAATTTCACAGTCTTTTTCATCAAAAGCTTTAAAAGCGCTAAACGGAATCTTCCTTGTGTCTGCTGTGCTGTACTCACTGTTTGGAGAATGTGTGACTGCTTGTTGGACTGCTGCCAGTTTTAACTGTAGCTCTGCGTCTCTTATTTGTTTAGCTTCCTCCGCTAACAGGTTCATCACTTTCAGCACCACATCCGCCGTTGGGTTCGGACCGAACCATGCTAGCTTCTCTCTCATTACCTTGTTGGCTGGTGATTCCTCCTCCTGAATCACTGGTGTCTCCATCTCTTGTACTGCTGGCGTTGCTGCAACCAAGTTCTCCTGGTCTAGCTCCATTAATTCTGCTATGATGACCCGCTTGGTTTTGTTGCTAGCAATCCTTCCACGGACTTCCAGTAGTTCTTTCAGTGTATTTCTTTTACGCAGGGTGTACCAGCCTTCCATTCACTGTTCCCAGTGTCTGCTTGGAATCCTGGTGTAAAGGAAAGTAGAAGGGAAAATCCCGCCGCTGCCAACCAGTTGTGATGGTAGTAGAAAATATCCCCGTCAAGCATTCCCTTCTTCCCATAAAAGAAAATCAGATACCATCTACCGAACGCCAGTTTGATTCGTGGAGGGGAACGTATTCATCCAGGACTTCCATGGGGGACCGGGCGTTCGCATGTTTCCCGTACCGAAAACCGTTCCATGCAATTCATGCGTAAGCCCCGCTGACCGCATTCGTGACTTTCAAGATGGCCGCCATCCTTTGTTCTCGCCACGTGTTCGTATGTCGAATGGCAGCCCCCAGTAGCAATTAAGTTGCGTTTTTCTCTGTGTTCTAATTGCTACTTGCTACCCAGGGTGTGTGGTCCCCGTTCGGTACATGAATACATTCATTCTTGACATTTGGAACCGAACAATATAGACCTTAAAATAGCAGGGAGAGAATTAAACTGAAGCATATAGGCAATTGCATAAAAGTCCTTCACACCCACCAAAAGTGGTACAAGGAAGGAAGGACAACCAGTGAACCGATGTCAGGGTCATGGGCCCATGGGGGGGCAAGGCTAGACCCTTAGGTTCCATCATACAGAAATGCTACTGTAGTTCAAATAGCTGGCCATGACAGAAAGATGTCAGAACACATAGTTTTCTGAGTATAAGGCTGTGTATCTGAAAAACCGGTTACAATGCCCATGATGACCCCTGTCCACCATCATAAGTGCCTTCAATGGAGATGTGGGTGTCAGAACAGGACCATTGGATGAAGGTTGTCTGGTCTGATGAATCACACTTTTCTAGATCAGATGGATGGCCAGGTGCATGTGCATCAATTACCTGTGGGCTGGTGGAGGCAGTGCTACTCTGCACAATGTTCCACTGGGAAACCTTGGGTTCTGGCATTCATGTGTATGTTACTTTTACATGTACCACATACCTAAAGAGTGTTGCAGACCACATACACCCCTTCATGACAATGTATTCCCTGATGGCAGTGGCCTCTTTCAGCAGGATAATGCACCCTGCCCCACTATAAAAACATTTTCAGGAATGGTTTGAGGAACATGACAAAGAATTCAAGGTGTAGTCTTGATCTCCAAATTCCACAGATCAATCTGACTCAGCATATGTGGGATGTGCTGGAACAACAAATTCGATCCACAAAGGCCCCACCTCAGAACTTGCAGAGCTTAAAGAATCTGCTACTAATGTCTTGCTGTCAAATACCACAGGACACGTTCAGAGGTCTTGTGGAGTCCATGTCTTGACACATCAGAGTTGTTTTGGCAGCATGAGGGAGATCTACATGATATTAGGCAGGTGATTTTAATATTGTGGCTGATCAAGGTGTATGTTTTGTGCATTTATGAATTTCATCTGGAATTCACGCTGAATAAATTCAGTAGGTAGCAAATTCACAGATTAAATTCACCTGCTTTTATGCCGAAATCCACATTGCTCACTGAAGCAAGCAGCCAGTGTGCATAGGATTAAAATAAAACATGGAATTAACCATCATAATGGTGCTAGTTACAGATTTGTAATGATAGCAAAAGGTTTTACTTACCTTTTTTATAGCCCCATGCAACTATCCACTCTACCTCCAATGATGTAATTGTGAATTTGACTCATATATAATTACGTACCCCCACACATATAATTACATGCACACCAGTTTGGCCCTTCAAGGGCGGACAATGCAGAGAGCGCTGTTTCAGAGAGAGCTCTATGCATGGTCCTAGTACCCTGAACATAATGTAAGCGCATGTAATTATGCACTTGTGCTATGCTTTCTGGGGACAGTTCCCTGGTGTCCTACTTTCAAAGAGAGGACAGCAGGCTAGTATCCTGAAATCTTAACTGTTGGGCCTGTATTTTCATATGTCACCATTATTTCAGCGCTAATATTCTAGTCAAATTTAATACCACAATATGTGAAAGATTACGTAACCAGCTGCTAATCTTGCATGCTCACAGGTTTTAGTCTAGTATTAAAGAGCTTTATATCACTAGATCTAATATTAAAAAGGCATTCTAAGCCCCTTACTCATAGCAGTATATAAACGTCCTTGGTTGCCCAGTTTATGTCAAACCATTTTTGAATGCACCTCCTGTTCCATCTGCTGCTGTTCGACTAATGCAGAAATGGACTTCTGCATTAAAAGTACACCCTAAGCATCAGAACCACTACAATGTAGTTGTTCTGGTGCACACAAACTGTCCGTACAGTCTCAGCAATGTAAACATGTTATAAAAATGGGCTTTCTGTTGTAGTCTTGCAGTGGACCAATGTTTGCATTTTCCAATGCATAGGGCTTATTTATTTCTATGTAGAGATGCTCCTTAGCACAGTGGACAATTGCTACACATGCTTCTGTAGCAATTGCTTCAATATGCAAAAGAAATGTATTGGCTGAGATAATCGTCATTGATGACCTCAGCAGGGGCCAAGCAGTGGCTGCAAAGAGACTGATGCCGTGAGGGCTAAAGGTAAGTAAAGTTTTAAAGTATTGTATGCAGTATCTCTCTATATATTTTAAAATAGACGGTAAATCTTTCCTGGAATATCTCTTTAAAACTGATTCATAATTCAAAATGCATGTCGCTATACATTTAAAGGAACTCTGTAGGCACACAGATTCAATGAAGTCTTCTCAATGTGGTGGTCTGGGTGCCATATCCATTTGGTTTTAACCCTGCAATTGAAAACAATGCGGTTCTGCAGGAAACTCAGCTGTTTCAATCAAATACTCTCATAGAGACCATCTGATTGGCATAGAGTTTTACCACGCATGCTCACTAGCCCCCCAATGTTTTCCTATGGGAAAGCATTGGATTGGCCGAGATCATCGATATTGAGGCAGGGCCGGCCATGGAAAGAGCACCGCGATGAGGGAGGAAAGGTAAGTAAAATCCTTTTTTCATGCGCTGAGAGGAGAGTAAGGTAAACCAAACTGCTACAGGATACTATAGCGTTAGGAATATACATTTGTATTTCTAGTGCTATAGTGTTCCTTTAATTCATACACAATGTTGGCAAACTCTCCAACAAAATATATAAATTAAAAGGTCAGAATGCCAGAATAAAGTATATGGTTGCTTACACTGCCATCCAAGCCCTAGTTTATGTGTACATTACTAATGTGGAGTTGCTGCTGTAATTGGAGAAGTGAAGGCCGCTCGTGCAAATTATAAAAAATACAATTATTTACAGAGTCACTTTAAATGCATAAATATTTAGCAATAGCAAATCAAAAACTTTACTTTTACACAGTTTCTCGTACATATACACCCAGGTACATCAACTCATCTCCTGTAATATGGAAAACGACATACTGTCACGCCATACATCTTTCAGTAAGTATTTTGGGAACTTCCCTTTCCTACGTGCTTAATGCATTTAAAGGATTTGATCGCTTGATATTATCGAGTTATGCAAACTACAGAGCAAGTTGAAACTAATTTGAGTTTGTAAAGGTTTTCTAAAGTAAAGTTTTCTAACTTGACATATGTCATATAATGGTAATTTTTTATATAGCAGGAAGTGTATGATTAGGTAGAACAAAAGAGTGAACATTTACATCTGTATTATTAATATTTCTGTATTTTCTGAAGTATGTGAACAAAATTATGCTTTAATATACTTAAAGGGAAACTGTAAGCATTATAACCACTTCATCTGATTTAATTGGTTATAGTGCCTTGGGGCATATGGCAGTGTTCCTTTATTTGGTGTTAAACCATTTTGATCAATTTAACACTGAATAAGGTTCCCTGGCAGCTCACAACCCGTCTCCCCCCTACTGGAGGTATGGCTAATGCAGAGATTACACACTTCCTTCTAGCCCTACCTACTTGTATCTGCAATGGAAACTGTGATGGGCGGTCAGCCTACACTTTCAGCCAATCACAGCTGACCACTGTTGCTCAGGCTAATGCTTTTTCGGAGGGGATGGACCACTGGGAAGTCTTGTATAGCATTCGATTGGTTTAATACTGAATGAAAGAACAGTTCCAGTCAGGGCCGGTGCAAAGATTTTTGGCTGCACAGACGAAGATGCATTATGCTGTCCCCCCAGTTCCACCTAAAAAATGCATCTTTACTTGTGTGTCCCTTAATCTCTCGTTTTAATTTTTTTTAACCCCCTTTTGTGTTTCTTATCCTTTCTTTTGAATGTCTTTACCATATCTTATCCTACATTTTTCCCTTTGTGTGTCTCTAACTCACCCCAGCCCCTTTGTGTATTCTCCTTCTCCACCAGCTCCTTTATGTGTCTCTTTCTCCCCTTTCCCTGTCTATCTCTTCCCCTCTCCCAGCACCTTTGTGTGTCTCTTCTCCCCAGCACTTGTCTCTTCCTCTCCCCAACCCATCTGTGTCTCTTCATATCACTCCTAAGCCTTTCCCTAGCCCCTTTGTGTCTCTTTATACCCCATCCACTCTGCAGGTCTCTTTCTCCTACAGTCCTTTTTGTGTCACGTTCTCCCCTTCTCAGCCCCTCTGTGTGTCTCTTCCTCCAACCTGTAACCACCTGTAGCCAACTGTGCTGTGCTCCCCTCCTACCGGTTAAACAGATTTTGCACACCCGAGGCCAGAGTGCCCAAAGGTGGCTATCAGTGGGCAAGTGGTTATGAGAATTTAGTCTTAGGAGGATTGGAGCATAGGGATTTAGGAAAATGCACATGTCTACTTACTATACTAAGTAGACAATAGTTTTTCTATTGTGTACATTCCAAAGTAAATGTGAACTGTAGAAGCAAGGTTAGATTTGTTTTTCTATCAGTGATGCCAACCTCCATCACTGAACAACCAACCCTAATGAAACACACAGTGGGTACTGCTCTATTCTCTTGCAACTGAATATCATATGCCAAGAAGGATAAATCTGAAACACTGGAGCAGCACTGGTTAACACTTGCACATGGTTTATAAAGAGCAAGGTAGGAAATAACTGGAAAAAGCATGAGACAGAGTTAAGTCATCCATCAGTGTCAAAGGGATATGGTCAAACTAGAAAGTATATTTACCCAACACCGAACACAAAAGGGCAAGTTATAGCCTCCAAGCAATTGTATAAAAGGAAATACAGTCTTGTAATGATACTGAAGACAGATATATGAACGTGTATGTGAGCTAACATCTTACACAGCATTACTGACACCTAAAGCACGTGTGGTTTGTGAAAACATCCATTCAATCTATATGTGTTAGTTTTGTACTCCCTAAAGGGTTATTCAATAATGTTAGAATTGCTGGGAATTCATAGTGATATAGCCGAATAACGAAAAATTCACCAAGTGAACTCTGCATTCACTTTGGCTTTTTTGTCGTGAAATTTAAAATTCCTGATAATTCTCACTTTAGTGAATAACCCTACTAATTTCACTTGTGTTCCTTTCTGTTCAAGTGTATAACTCATTGCTCTTAGGGTGCCCTCCACCAGGGCCGTTTGAAGGAATTTGGGGGCCCCAAGCAAAATAGACATGGAGGCCCCCCCTCCACGCCCTCCCCACCTTACGCACGCAAAGCCTACAGGAACCACAAGTTATACAAGACAAGTAGAGCTATTTTATCTAGTGTATGTAATTTATCACTTACCACTATCTTGTTTTTTCTTATCCTCCTCTTCCTTTCTCTTCTTTCTTTTCTGGCTTCCTGAAGCATAATTCCGCTTCATGATGACTGCCGACTCCAAGGAGGTTTTCTTTTTTGCCGGCAGCCGAGATCACGTGGTTGGCTGGCTGCTGAGAGAGGGGACCCCTTGAGGAGGGATAAAAGTGTCGTTTTACTGATGCATTATGTGTGTGTGCGAGGCGGTGTAGTGTGAAAGAGCTCCCTGTCCTGCCCCCTTTCCTATAGAGCTCTCTCTTTCGTCCCATAGAGCTCTGCACCTGCCCCCTCTCTGTGTTCTCCTCACCCCCCTTCCCTGTGTTCTCCTCATCTCCTCCCCCCTCCCTTTGTCCTTCTTACTCCCCCCTCCTCCTCCCTGTGTCCTTCTTATTCCCCCCTTTCCCTGTCCTTCTTACAACTCCCCCTCCCCCTCCCTGTGTCCTTCTTATTCCCCTCCCCGTGTGCTTCTTATTCCCCCCTCCCTTCTTATCCACTGTCTACCCCATGTCCTTCTTAGTCCCCCCTCCCCGTGTCCTTCTTATTCCCTCACCCCATGTCCTTCTTACCCCCCCTTCCCCTGTCCTTCTTACTCCCCCCTTCCCCTGTCCTTCTTACTCCCCCCTCCCTTCTTATGTTATTCCACTACCCCATGTCCTTCTTAGTCCACCCCTCCCCCTGTCCTTCTTACTCCCCCCTTCCTGTGTCCTTCTTATTCCCCCTCCCCCTGTCCTTCTTACAACTCCCCCTCCCCCTCCCTGTGTCCTTCTTATTCCCCTCCCCGTGTGCTTCTTATTCCCCCCTCCCTTCTTATCCACTGTCTACCCCATGTCCTTCTTAGTCCCCCTCCCCGTGTCCTTCTTATTCCCTCACCCCATGTCCTTCTTACTCCCCCTTCCCCTGTCCTTCTTACTCCCCCCTTCCCCTGTCCTTCTTACTCCCCCCTCCCTTCTTATGTTATTCCACTACCCCATGTCCTTCTTAGTCCACCCCTCCCCCTGTCCTTCTTACTCCCCCCTTCCTGTGTCCTTCTTATTCCCCCTTCCCCTGTCCTTCTTACAACTCCCCCTCCCCCTCCCTGTGTCCTTCTTATTCCCCTCCCCGTGTGCTTCTTATTCCCCCCTCCCTTCTTATCCACTGTCTACCCCATGTCCTTCTTAGTCCCCCCTCCCCGTGTCCTTCTTATTCCCTCACCCCATGTCCTTCTTACTCCCCCTTCCCCTGTCCTTCTTACTCCCCCTTCCCCTGTCCTTCTTACTCCCCCCTCCCTTCTTATGTTATTCCACTACCCCATGTCCTTCTTAGTCCACCCCTCCCCCTGTCCTTCTTACCCCCCCTCCCTGTGTCCTTCTTATTCCCCCTTCCCCTGTCCTTCTTACAACTCCCCCTCCCCCTCCCTGTGTCCTTCTTATTCCCCTCCCCGTGTGCTTCTTATTCCCCCCTCCCTTCTTATCAACTGTCTACCCCATGTCCTTCTTAGTCCCCCCTCCCCGTGTCCTTCTTATTCCCTCACCCCATGTCCTTCTTACTCCCCCTTCCCCTGTCCTTCTTACTCCCCCCTTACCCCGTCCTTCGTACTCCCCCTCCCCCTCCCTGTGTCCTTCTTATTCCCCTCCCCATGTGCTTCTTTCTCCCCCTCCCCCTTCCCCTTATTCCACTACCCCATGTCCTTCTTAGTCCCCCTCCCTGTGTCCTTCTTATTCCCCCACCCCATGTCCTTCTTACTCCCCCCTCCCTTCTTATGTTATTCCACTACCCCATGTCCTTCTTAGTCCACCCCTCCCCCTGTCCTTCTTACTCCCCCCTCCCTGTGTCCTTCTTATTCCCCCACCCCATGTCCTTCTTATTTCCCCCCCTCCCTTCTTATTCCACTACCCCATGTCCTTCTTAGTCCCCCCTCCCTTCTTATGTTATTCCACTACCCCATGTCCTTCTTAGTCCACCCCTCCCCCTGTCCTTCTTACTCCCCCTCCCTGTGTCCTTCTTATTCCCCCACCCCATGTCCTTCTTACTTCCCCCCTCCCTTCTTATTCCACTACCTCATGTCCTTCTTAGTCCCCCCTCCCTTCTTATGTTATTCCACTACCCCATGTCCTTCTTAGTCCACCCCTCCCCCTGTCCTTCTTACTCCCCCCTCCCTGTGTCCTTCTTATTCCCCCACCCCATGTCCTTCTTACTTCCCCCCCCCCTCCCTTCTTATTCCACTACCCCATGTCCTTCTTAGACTTACTGTACCGCGTGGTACAGGTCAGGAGATTCAGCAGACAGTTTCCTGTTCCCGGCCGCGGCCGGACTAAAAGGAAGTGAGCACAGTGTACACTTCATGTCAGTCCGGCCGGGAACAGGAAACTGAATCCCCTGTTCCTGTACTGCGCCGCGCGGTACCCGGCCGGACTGAGTGACAGGCAGCCTGGCAGGAGGTAGAGGGGAGAGGTAACCAGGAGTGCTGCAGCCGCCTGAGGCTCTCTATAGAGCGCTCAGGCGGCTGCAGCCTTAAAGAAAGCAAAAAAGCATGGGCTCTGCTTGGGGCCCCGGGCCAGCTCGGGGCCCCAAGCAATTGCTTGTTTTGCCTGTGTGCTAGCGACGGGCCTGCCCTCCACTTATCTATATTAAAGTAGTCTATATTAAAGTAGGAGTTTCAGAAGAGAGCATCGTATATAAAACTCTATTTGATATATTTAAACACACATTTTTTTGATTTAGGACTAATGATGAGTGCTAGCAAGGTTGCAAACCTAACTCAGTGCTTTGTGTGCTGCTTACATGTATGTTTGAAAGAACTGTTTAGGTTTCCCAGGCAAATGCCTTGTCAGACTCATTTTAAGGGGCCCAAAGAGCTGGCCTGCTGGCCACCTTTGGACCACCCCGGGGCAGATGGCCAGTTCTGTCCCAGGCAGCGATGCCGGGATTGGGAATATGACGTCACTGTGACTGCGGCGCTCAAGGGAGCTGAGCAAGAAGATCCCAGCTCCTTTGCTGCTAGCTTAGCGCAACCCACCCACCTTCCTGCCCAGCAGCCTAAACAGCTCAGCCAGCAGCCCCACAGGTAAAAAACCCATCCAGGTCTCTCAAAGGTAGGGAGGGTGGGTGGATTTAAATTAACATTTAAAAAAAATAACAATAATATGTGAGTGTTGGGGGAAAATGTGTGTGTATGTCTGTCAGTGTGTGTGTGTCTGTCAGTGAGTGTCTGTCAGAAAGTGCGTGTGCCTGTTAGTGTGTCCGTCAGTGAATGTATGTATATCTGTGAGTGTGTCTGTGAGTGCGTGTGTGAGTGATTGTGTTTGTCTGTCAGTATGTGTCTGTGCACGTATAGCAGTCTGTTGACAGTTAGAGTAGGACCTTTCAAAGATGGGTTACATTGACTTTGTGGCAGGCGTATGCAATGTATGATCATATAATGTAACTAAATCCCCATTTTGCCTAGATTAGGTGTATTTAATAAAACGTACAAAATCGGTCAACGCCATAGTAGCTGTTTAGTAGACAGGGTGTGCGCTGGATTTTAATTTTTTACTGTCTTTGAGTGTATGTCTGTCTGTCAGTGTGTGTCTGAGTGAGTGTGAGTGTGTCTGCCAGTGAATGTGTGTGTCTGTCAGTGTGTGTGTGTCTGTCAGTGAATGCATGTATGTGTGCCTGTGAGTGTGTGTGTGTCTGTCAGTGAATGTGGTGGGTGTGTGTCTCTCTCAGTGTGTGTGTATGTTGGTGAATGTGGGCGTGTATATCAGTGAGTGTATATCTGTCTGTGAGAGTGTGTGTCTGTCAGTGTATGTCTGTGAGTCAGTGATTGTGTGTGTGTCAGATTGTGTCAAATTAGTGTGTTAGTCTTTAATAGGAAGAGGTGTGGCCTTGACAAGAAGGGGTGGGGCAAATTTAAATTAGGGGGTGCCTAAGTTCCGTCATGCCTAGGGCAGCACCGAAAATACACCACTGCCTGTATGTAGGAAAAAGTATTTGATCCCCTGCTGATTTTGAACGTTTGCCTACTGACAAAGAAATGATCAGTCTATAATTTTAATGGTAGGTGTATTTTAACAGTGAGAAACAGAATAACAAAAAAAAATCCTGAAAAGTGCATGTCAAAAAAGTTATAAATTGATTTGCATGTCCATGAGTGAAATAAGTATTTGATCCCCTATCAATCAGCAAGATTTCTGGCTCCCAGATGTCTTTTATACAGGTTACCAGCTGAGATTAGGAGCAGTCTCTGTATAAAATACACCTGTCCAGATTCCAAACTCTCCACCATGGTCAAGACCAAAGAGCTGTTCAAGGATGTCAGGGACAAGATTGTAAACCTACACAAGGCTGGAATGGGCTACAAGACAGGTAGACAACAGTTGGTGCGATTATTTGCAAATGGAAGAAACACAAAACAACTGTCAGTCTTCCTCGGTCTGGTGCTCCATGCAAGATCTCGCCTCGTGGAGTTTCAATGATCACGAGAATGGTAAGGAATCAGTCTAGAACTACACAGGAGGATCTTGTTAATGATCTCAAGGCAGCTGGGACCATAGTCACCAAGAAAACAATTGGTAAAAAACTACGCCGTGAAGGACTGAAATCCTGCAGCTCCCACAAAGTCCCCCTGCTCAAGAAAGCACATGCACAGGCCCATCTGAAGTTTGCCAATGAACATGTGAATGATTCAGAGGAGAACTGGGTGAAAGTGTTGTGGTCAGATGAAACCAAAATCATTGCTCTTTTGCATCAACTCAACTTGTCGTGTTTGGAGGAGGAGGAATGCTGCCTATGACCCCAAGAACACTATCCCCACTGTCAAACATGGAGGTGGAAACATTATGCTTTGGGGGTGTTTTTCTGGGGACAGGACAACTGCACAGCATCAAAGGGACGATGGACGGGGCCATGTACCATCAAATCTTGGGTGAGAACCTCCTTCCCTCAGCCAGGGCATTAAAAAAGGGTCATGAATGGGTATTCCAGCATGACAATGACCCAAAACACACAGCCAAGGTAACAAAGTTTTTGCTCAAGAAGTAGCACATTAAGGTCCTGGAGAGGCCTGGCCAGTCTCCAGACCTTAATCCCATAGTAAATCTGTGGAGGAAGCTGAAGGTTCTAGTTGCCAAATGTCAGCCTCGAAACCTTAATGACTTGGAGAGGATCTGCAAAGAAGAGTGGGACAAAAGGTGTGAGCAAACCTGGTGGCCAACTACAAGAAACGTCTGACCTGTGTGATTGCCAACAAGGGTTTTGCCACCAAGTACTAAGTAGAAGGAGTCAAACACTTATTTCACTCATTGACATGCAAATCAATTCTTAACTTTTTTGACATGCGTTTATTTGGATTTTTTTTTTTTTGTTATTCTGTCTCTCACTGTTAAAATACACCTAACATTAAAATTATAGACAAATCATTTCTTTGTCAGCGGGCAAACATTCAAAATCAGCAGGTGATCAAATACTTTTTTCCCTCACTGTATGTTGGTAACAATGACAAACCTAAGACAAAGAATAAAACAATATGCAGCTGCAGGAAGACTCCTTTTAACCAAACCAGGATGAGATACTCCAATAAAGAGTATTGGATTCTGGTCTGTGTGGACTGATCAGTTTCCATGAAGTGTTGTCCAGCAGCAATTTATGGGATAAAAACTTTATCATGCACCCCAGTTCAAATCAGCACAGTTTTCTAAACTGCACAGTTTTTTCTTCTCATTGTCAAAGCCAGACAAGTGAGTGAGCTCTCCCCATTGCACGTGTGGTTTACACATGCTTCACATGCAACATGGACAAAATTGATTGAAGGGTAACCCGGAACTAAGTGTTTACATTGTGCAAAGATTTAATTTGTAATATATAAAAACATTAATAAAATTCCTATAAGTAAGATTGATTTACTTCATGGAATATTACATTTTAATGTATCTTTTTAAACCTACTTGGTGAAATATAATAAAAATATAGCTTTTTGTTTCTGTTTCTCTTTTAAGATCAATTCAAACTGTTCTAGAAAAGATTCCAATCTCGACGTTGTTTGAAGCTGAATTATGCAGTTCAAGGTTTAGGTTCCTGGCTCACGTTCAGGGCGAACGCAAAATGCAGCTGCTTGATTACTGCCGCTCTTTGGGAAAAGAACATTTCTCTTCTTCCAAAAAACCTTCCAGAAATCAAATGAACACACAAACACAATAAAGAAAAGAAAACACATTTCTTTTTGATTTAGGAATTTGACATATTTTATCAATTTGTCTCCATAATATCTAAAATAACTTTACTTACAGAAACCATCTGGGTTTTTTAGGATCTTATAGTCTTGTTACATGAACCTGCTGAAATACACTTGCCTCATTGTACATCTCATGTAAAAAACGGTTAATTACAAGTTTGAATAAGTGAGAAAATTCTGAACCGTGACATAGTGTGTCTTAAGAAATGTCCTGTGCCACATGGAAAATGGGATGTAGGAAGATTTACTAGAAATGGCAAAAAGCCAATGTTTCTAAGTAATAATGTGGCCTTTCAGAAATGTGCAGTTCAATTGTTTTCTGTGGCCTTACTCAGGGTTTAAACACATAGACATACCTATATAAAAATAATAAAAGTTACAAACATTTGCAATCCTTTGCATCTTGTATTTCTTTTGATGAGGTATCAACTACTCATGGACCAAATAGCGGCGTCACAGTCTGGTGCCCAAAGACCTTATGCAAACACAGCATATAGTGTTTATTTAACACTGGAAATACTATAAAACCCTGCTTTTCAAGTAAGACTTATAATTTTGGAATAGAATCCAAGATAACACGAGATTGATGGAAAAGCCCATCATTGGTCCTTAAAGGAACACTCCAGACCCCTATAGCACTTTATCTTAATGAGAAGTTTTATGTGTGAAGAGTGTGTACTATTTTTTCTTAGTGGATATTTCAATAGACAATGATACTTTTAGAAATTAACCTGGCTGTTACTTCTTGGTTTGGTAAGCTCAGTGGAGCTAAACTCAAGAGGCAGCAATTGCTCAGAGCACCTGCTTTGCAAAGACTTCTCATTGAGCTGCATTGGGCAGTCTGTGATTGGACAGCCACAGAAAGTCTGCGATGGGTTAGAAGGGGAGGGTTTGCAAAGGCAGCAGACAGGAAAACTGTAGGTTGTACAAGCTATTTTTAGATATAACTCCAATGAAAAAACGTACACTTATGTGGTGGCACCAGAGACAGAGGTGCTTTATGTAGTAGATTTTGAGGTATTTTACTGGAAATCGAATTAATATGCCAAAATTCAGATCGTTCATTACAGTCTGGTCTGTCAGGGTAGTTTAAGTATATAAGAGGGTCCTCTTTTTAAAATTATCTGTGTTTATATTTTGTAAATTAAATTTGGATGATAGGAATTTGTAAAGTAAAAAAAAAAAAAATAATGTTTAAAAGTGGTGTTCTCATTGGCATTCTAAATTTAAAAAGAACAAAACAATGTTTAGTTTTTTTTTTTTTTAAAGGATTGTCATATTGATTAAACTTGCTCTAGTATGAAACATGTATTGGAATAGGAAGAGAGTGTTGCATAAAACCAGACTGCAAAGATAGCAGACTGAATATGGTAATGAAACAGTGTAAGGGAATGAATTACTCAGAAAGCTGTGTTAAATAAATAAAGTGCACAAATTCCTTTTCTTCTCCTCGTTTTAAGATGCCCAGTTGGGATCGCCTATGACATCATCTTGGAAAACTTCAGAAAAGTATTTGGCGATTACATCAGGGTAAGCAGATTTCTAATAAAGTTTGCCAAATAAATACTATAGAGGCACCATGTCAGAAAACTACAGGGGTCAATTTTGTCTGAAGACATTACTTTAAACAAGATGAGACTGCAGAGAACGTTTATTCCTTCTAAATGTATTGTTGTTTTATCTGATATATGTATCTATCTTTAACACCTTTTGAAATTCTGTAACATCCACCTCTGATCTGACCTTACTCCTCCAGTGGTCTTCACCGATTTGCCCTGTTCGGAGACTTCCCCAGGCAGGGCAAACCTCTACTAAGATGCTAACATGCTGGCAAACCTCTTCCATTAATGTGCTGGCTGTCACTGCATTCCTACACCCCTGTTGGGGTCCACTTTTTTTCTTGCATAATATTATCCAGTCTCCTGCATGTTTAATGTGGATCCCTGACACCATGCTTAATATCCCGGAAATCATACACACAATCTGATACACAATATATGTCAGAGTGTGTATGTTTTTGATTTCAAGAATATTACACATGTATTAAATGCCCTCAATAACTGCCCTCCAACCCCCTGCTGAATACCCTTTAAGAGTCTGACCGGGCACCTGCAGTTTCTGCCGACTGGGAAGAAGATAACTTCCTCCAAGCTAAAAAGACAGCCGCATGGGAGGGAGGAGGAGGCAGCAGCACCAAAGGCAGCATGGAGAGGATGGAATGAGCAGCTACATGCTTATTACCATCAGCCCAGACCCAAAAGGTAAGCTTACAGGTGGCTGCAATGTGTTATGTATATATCAGATTGTGTATATCTCTGTGTCAGTGTGTATGTACCAGTGTGTGTATCTGTGTGTCACTGTGTGTATGTGCCAGAGTGTATCTGTGTGTATATGCTAGTGTGTGTGTGTGTGTGTGTAGTAACCCAGGTGCTCTGAAGCTAGGGCTAGCCAGACCTCCCTAGGGTCGAAACGTTGCCCCAATAAAGCTGCTATTTTTGTTATCCCGAACTGCCTGAACCATTATTTATTCTGTGTGTGTATCTGTGTGAAGTGTGTGTATGTGCCAGTGTATATCTGTATGTATATGCTAGTGTGTCAGTGCCTATGTGTGCATCTGTGTGTCAGTGTGTGCATGTGCCAGTGTGGACCTCTGTGTGTATTTGTGTGCATGTGCCAGTGTAGGTATCTGTGTGTGTATGTGCCATTGCATGTATCTGTATTTCAAGTTGTCTTTGTATGCCAGTTGTGCATATACCAGTGTGTGTGTATCTGTGTGTCAAGGTTTGTGCATGTAAATCGTTGTAATATATTGTATTCGACTGTGTGTGGGGAGCATGTAGGGGCGCACATGGGGCGGCATGTGGGGGCACGCATGGGGAGGGGGAGGGGGAGGGTGCAGCCACCTCCCTGAAATGAGTTTCTGCATGTTGAGATGTCTGTGCACCTCACTTTTGGACCAAACGTTCAGGGAGAGCCTTTCAGTGATACACAGACAACATGTTTCACATTGGGCTACTAATAATGCATAAAAGGTCAGGCAAATCTATAATTATACAGAAGTTACAGCAAAAGACACGTGACAAGATTACATCAGATACGCATTATATTGCTTATTCAGCAACCACCAACATATATTTCTGGTAGCTAGGTTAAACTGTTATCTCTCTGAGGATCTGCAACAGGTTCACTTTAAGCTGACATTTAACAATTGCTATATCTAAAATAATCTGTCCATCTTCGGTAGTCAAATACTAAAATGTTAACCTTCTCAACTCCCTACGGAGTTACCATAGAATCCACACCACATGCACTGTAGTTGCATTGGGTGGAGAGCAGAAGGACCTACTGTCCTATCAGGCATATTATGCCAGAGCTTTACCTGTCAATCAATTCTTCGGAATAGACTCTATGCTAAACAATTGATTGATAGGTGGGAAGATTTTTGCTCATTCTTTCTGACCTTCCAGAGATCGGTTAGAATAAGTGAACCTGAAGTTCATCAGGATATGCATTAATATGTTCTAAATGCTATAGATTTACAGGTTCAAGGGACCATCGATGATTCAAAACTGCACTAAAGACACTGTCCACATTAACTAACTGCTACCCTAATATCCAGACACCCAAATTACACCTGGAAAGCATAAAACTTCTCATTAAGTCCCATGCTTAATAAAAAAAACAACAACCTTTATCTTGAATCAGGAATTTTTTTGCTGTTATATCAGTACCAGTTTAAACAGGTGAAGAGCTAACAGTTGGGTCACCATTAATCATTTTGCAGAATGTCATAACCTAAGGTGATCCATTCAAACCTGTCACCTTAAAATAACTTTGCATTCATCTTACAAAATGTGTTGCATTCATTATGTTTCACTGAACAGATGGATGATTTTAAATGTATGTTTCTGTCCCGGAGTGCATTAATGTACATATAGCACACCTACTAATTAACTGATTTACTGTATATGGAGTCCTACACATTCCATACAATGTATGTGCTATTTAAATAGATATAGAATTAAATATAGATATGTCAATAGAGGAAAAAAGTGATATCACGCCAATTTTAGCAAAGCATACAAGGCGCTCACATCATCCATTTTATAACATTTCGCACATAAACAACCCACACCCCTCACTTGGCAAGCATATCACACACCTGTCATAGACATTATACAATGTGCACCCATATCATCTATATCACACATGTTGCATGTGAGTTTCCATATAATATCAGGAACACAAATGGCACTCACATCACACAAGTCAAAAACATTGTTCACATATAAACTTACACATAAGTATTAACTGAGTAGCCAAGAGTGTGGCTAGGCACCTATAGAATGTGCATTGGGGGTCGGAGCAGAAGGCTTCGATTCTGGGTGTTCCGTGAGGTCGGCCCTCACCAACCTTAAATAATCAAAGCGACCTTAAAATATCTATGCTATAGTCCCTTGTTCAATATTTCTCATCTATAGTTAATGGCCTTGTTGTGAGTGGTCAAATGTTGTGCCTTTCCCATTTCTACGAACGTTATTCTGACTTAGCATGTGTCACGATATTATAAAAATGCTGATTAATCAGCCAAAGGCCTTAGTGCAGGGGGCGGCTACTTTTATCGTGACTATGACTGTTAGGCTGCTCTGGAGCCTCTAGTATGACTTTTAAACATGTTCGTTATTAAGGCATTAACATATGGCTAAATATATGGATATAGGACATTATACTTGCGAGCTCAGGAAAGTCTTTGGTACTTTCGGATGCTTTGCTGCCCCTAGCCTGGTTACTGCTTGTGGGCTTTCTTCCAGACATGGGCTAATCGTCCGGCCGCAGGCGTTTCTGATTGTTGTATTGGTGGGTTAAGTCCCCACTCTTTCAGCTTTTTTAGGCCGTCTTCTGGTGTGTTGATGGCATTTAGGGTCCCGTTCCGTTGGACCAGTAATTTGGTCGGGTATCCCCACCGGTATGCGATATTGTTGCTCCTAAGCGTGTCGGTGATGATGCTGAAGGTTTCTTGAGCGTCATGGCAGAAATATCTGCAAAAACTTAAACTTTTAGGTAGTCGGCTGGTAGTTCTTTTTGTGTGCGGCTGGCTTTGAGGATCGCTGCCTTGGCATGGTAATAATGCATTTTAAGGACGATATCCCTAGGGGTGGCAGGTGGCAGGTATTGCGGTTTTGCCACCCTGGCACTTCCACCCAGTGCTGGCGGTGCCACACTGCAATAGGTTCGCTCTACCACATTTGGTAGACCTGAAAACTCATCCGGCCCTATTGGGCCATGGTGAGCGAAATCCTCACCCACCTACTACCCATGCCAATGGAGCTAACACCCGAGATATGACTCCTGTTCATATGGCCAGAATACATGACAAAAGTCCATGCTAAACTGCTGTTCCACACACTGATTGCGGCGTGTACCCTGATAGCCAGAGCATGGAAATCCACACCGCCCCTACAAAACACAGGCTAAGGCAACAAATTCAGACAAATTGGGAATACGAGCTCATGACGGCTCAACAGTTTGGTAGGTCAGGGACAACAGTAGAGGCTGGACAAATATGGGGAACTTACTGGCACACAGTGAGAGAACAGGGGACTGAACAGGAGGGAGGGAATGAGTGAGCGAGGGAATGAAATAAATAGAGATGGGAACAATGGGAGTCAAAACTGACAGGAATCCCTAACAGAAAAAACCGAGAGGATGTGAATGCTCGAAGATATAGTAGCACTAGATGTATATCTCAACTATCTCAACTACTGTGCACAACTGCCCATATATATATATATATATATATATATAGTTTGCTTTCCCCCCTCCCCATCCCCCCACCCCACCCTATGGTACAAGTAAGACCAAATAGGCCTATCCAAGGTTAAACGAAACGGGGAGGAGGAGACTCTGGGAAAATATGCGGCACCGAGCACGTTACAAAGCCAACATGTCCTAGATTGCTGTGACACTGACTGTGAATGCAGATTATGTGAATTGGAAATCACTGGCTATAGAACTTTATTGTCAACACAAGACCTGTATTATACCGCAATGTTGGATAGTATGTATACGTTATAACTGTTTTGACTCTTTCCCCCACCCCCAACCCCCCTTTTTTTTGCCTTCTGTATCCCACCCTCTTTAAAACTGGAAATAAAAATTGTCAAATTGGAAAAAAAACAAACAAACATTGTTCACCTTGGTGTTCATATTGCATATGTACTTCCAAAATCAGGTAGAAACTCTTAGAGGCACTCAAGAGGTACGTATATCACACAAGCACATTGGGGGAGATTAATCAAGGTGAAAAAAGGTCCTGTTCTGGGGCAAAGTGCTAAACAAGAGTAGTTGCCATGGAAACCAGTAAATGTTCCATAAACATTATCACTTTTCAACATTAACCCCTTAACACCGTTACGACGTTCTATGCCGTCACGCTTTAAGTGGGCTTTAAAGCCGTTGTGACGGCATAGAACGCCGTAACGGCTTTGAGCCCTGGAGCGCCCGGGATACTTACCTTCCCGGCGCTCCGCTTCGGGAGGACTGCCTCACAGCCCAGGCAGCCCCATGTGATCGCTCTCAAAGAGCGATCACATGGCCCCCTATAGCTGGCTGTGGATCAGCCAGCAGGGGGACTGTCTAAAATATTAGACAGTCCCCCTGCTGGTAGGTAGTGTAAAAAAAAAAGTATTAAACATGTTTAAAAATAAAATAAATATATTTATATATATATATATATATATAATATATGTATAGGTGAAAGCTTGGCATTCTCCTCCCAAAAAAATGTTTCCTCTGTATCTCACATGCCTGGGTGCAAATTGCTGGCGTCAAATATATAAACAAAAAATAAACAATCAAAATGCACTCACAGGTCTTCGTGTTGTAGAAAAAACTGGTGCTTTATTAATTCATATGTAGTGTACAAAAATCAATCGACGTTTCGACCCTGCCGGGTCTTTATCTTGAAAATCTTATTTAACGTCATACATAGTGTATTTTAATACTAATATAAGTACATATATTAGTATTAAAATACACTTAGAATGACGTTACATATATATAATATACATATATTATATATATAATAGATATATACACATATATTATATATATATAAATACGTATAATTACAATAATAAATAAATAAACAAAATTTTATATAAATTATATATACATATGTAATTTCATTCTAACTGTATTTTGTTATTAATATATATATTTTGGTAACAAAATACACTTAGAATGACATTCTATATATATCTATCTATATATAAAATGCAAATAACCGCAAATATATATATATGAAGATAAATACATATAATTACATAAAAGATTACATTAGTATACACGTAGAATTTAAATACCTATAAATGCATATATATTAAAATTCTACGTGTATATTTAAGTAATCTTTTAACATAATTAGGTGATTTGATTAATTAAAATTTGATTGACATACCTGACAACACAGGGAGAAAGTGCAGAGAATGTAATTCGCAAGCACTATATTTGATCCTGTAACTCTCCAAGACAACATAAAACCTGTACATGGGGGGTACTTTTTTACTCGGGAGACTTCGCTGAACTCAAATATTAGTGTTTCAAATTGGTAAAAATTATTACAACGATGATATTTTAGGTAAAAGTGAAGTTTTTTGCATTTTTTACAAACGAACGGCACTTTTATGGACTATATTATTGTTGTAATATGTTTTACTGTTTTAAAACACTAATATTTGTGTTTAGTGAGGTCTCCCGAGAATAACAGTACCCCCCATGTACAGGTTTCATGGTGTTTTGGAAAGTTAGAGAGTCACATATAAGGCTTGCATTTCATTTTTTTGACATTGAAATTTGCCAGATTGGTTATGTTGCCTTTGAGAGCGTTTGGTAGCCCAGCAATGAGAGTTACCCCCATGATGGAATACCATTTGCAAAAGTAGACAACCCAAGGTATTGCAAGTGGGGTATGTCCAGTCTTTCTTAGTAGCCACTTAGTCACAAACACTGGGCAAATATTCAGTTTTAGCTTTTTTAACACAAAAACAAATATGAACGCTAACTTTGGCCAGTGTTTGTGACTAAGTGGCTACTAAAAAAGACTAAACATACCCCACTTTCAATACCTTTGGTTGTCTACTTTTTCAAATGGTATGCCATTATGGGGGTAATTCTCATTGCTGGGCTACCACACCGTCTCAAAGGTAACATTACCAATCTGGCAAATTTCTATTTGAAAATGGAACGCTCTATATTTGACCCTGTAACTTTCCAAAACACCATAAAACCTGTTAATGGGGGGTACTGTTGTACTCGTGAGACATCGCTGATTACAAATATGTGCATTTTTGTGCAGTAAAACCAGTAATGACATTCACAGCTAAAATGTCAGACGGAAATACAAATTTAAAAAAAAATCTTATTTTCTCACATTTTTTTTAAATTTTATTCATAATGAATTATGTTCCATATATGAATAGTTAATGATAAATTAAAGCCCTGTTTCTCCTGAACAAAATGATATATAATAAGTGTGGGTGCATATAATATGAAAGAGGGGAACTACGAGTGAACAGACATATAGCGCAAATTCCAGTTTTTGTTTACGTTTTGTTTTGATCAGAACGTGCACTATTGACTCCGTCCTGAAGGGGTTAATGGATCACTCTACACATCATAACTTGTGATGCCAGGCCTAACCTGGGTGGTGCAGTAGACATTACTTACCTAGATTTCAGTAAGGTTTTTGACACTATTGCTCATAGAAGGCTTATTAATAAGCTGCAATCGTTTTCAAATGTTTTTATTATTTTAACCCTTTCAGGACCGCTGACGGTTCAGGACCGTCAGCGGTAAAACGTGCGTTTGGACCGCTGACGGTCCTGAACCGTCATAACGGTCTGGGGCTACTTACCTGATCGCCGTCGGTCCCACGGCGGCGATCAGCTCTCCTCCCGGTCCAGGGGGACTGCCAGTCTGCCCGGGCAGTCCCCCCTCGGCAGATCAGGACCCCACGGCCATGTGATCACTCGATCACATGACCGCAATAGGGGTCCATGTGTCTGCCTGCAGGGGGACTGTCTGTGCTGACAGGCAGTCTCCCTGCAAGTGAAAAATCACAAATAAAGTTTAAAAAAAATAGCAATCAGTGTAAAAAATAAATAATATGTGTATATATATATATGATATATATACATGTATTATATCTATATATACCTATATATAATATATGTATATATATCATATATATAATGTCATACTAAGTGTATTTTTATATTTATATATACGTATATTAATATAAAAATACACTTATATTTAAATTACACACGAATATATACAATATATATAATAACTATATATGGTATATATATATTATTATAAAATACAAATAATATGTTAATAAAAATAAATAACAAAAAATAAAAATAATTTGTAATAATTAAATATATATATATGCAATTTTATTCTAACAGTATTTTGATATTGATATATATATATATATATATATATCAAAATACACTTAGCATGTAATGATATATATATCTATGTATAAATAAATAAATAAATATAATACGAAATATACATATGTCCACATACATAATTACATAAATAATTTCATAAATATACACGTAGACGTCAAATATATAAATATGTATATATATTAAAATTATACGTGCATATTTATGTAATATTTTTACCTAATTAAGTAATTTTAATGATTGCAATTTGAGGGACCTGCCTGCCAACCCAGGCCGAAAGTCCAGATAATTTAATTTGCTAGCACTGTGTTTAACCCTGTAACTTTCTATGACACCCTAAATCCTGTACATGGGGGTACTGTTTTACTCGGGAGACTTCGCTGAACACAAATATTAGTGTTTCAAAACAGTAAAACATATCACAGCGATGATATTGTCAGTGAAAGTGAAGTTTTTTGCATTTTTCACACACAAACAGCTCTTTCACTGAGGATATTATTGCTGTGATATATTTTACTGTTCTGATACACTAATATTTGTGTTCAGCGAAGTCTCCTGAGTATAACAGTACCCCACATGTAGAGGTTTTATAGTGTTTGTGAAAGTTACAGGGTCAAATATAAGGCTTGATTTTACTTTTTTTTTTTAATTGAAATTTGTCAGATTGGTTAGGTTGCCTTTGAGAGCGTATGGTAGCCAAGGAATGAGAATTAGCTCCATGATGGCATACCATTTGCAAAAGAAGACAACCCAAGGTATTGCAAATGGGGTATGTTCAGCCTTTTTTAGTAGCCACTTAGTCACAAACACCGGCCAAAGTTAGCGTTTTTTGCATTTTTAACACACAAACAAATATAAATGCTAACTTTGGCCAGTGTTTGTGACTAGGTGGCTACTAAAAAAGACTGGACATACCCCATTTTGAATACCCTGGGTTGTCTACTTTAAAAAAATATGTACATGTTAGGCGTGTTTCGGGGATTTATGACAGATAACGGTGTTACAATGTCACTATTGAAACATTTAAAATATATATATATTGAAACAGCAATTTCCTACTTGTATTTATAGGCCTATAACTTGCAAAAAAAAAGCAATAAAGCATGTAAACACTGGGTGTTTTTAAACTCGGGACAAAATTTTGAATCTATTTAGCATTTTTTTTCATTAGCTTTTGTAGATAAGTAAAATATTTTTCAAGTAAAAGTCCAAAAAACAGTTTTTTTTTTACTTTTTCACCATATTTTATTATTTTTTTTTTAAATACAATATATGACATAATACAAATAATGGTATGTAAAGAAAGCCCTTCTTGTCGTGAAAAGAACAATATATAACTTGTATGGGAACCGTAAATGAGAGAGCGTAAAATTACAGCTAAACACAAACACCACAAAAGTGTTAAAACTGCTCTGGTCCTTAACGTACAAACATCGAAAAAACAGGCCGGTCCTTAAGGGGTTAAAATAATAAGAAATTTTAATTTTTTTTGTCAACATTTCAACAATCAATAATGTATATACATTATAACATATGTATATTGACATAGTAAGAAAATTCTTGTTGTAGAAAAAAACAGGAAAAAAAAACTGGGGAGAAAAAATAAATTAATACATTTCGCATCCACATTATACCATGAATTAATTAAGTTTGATTAAAAAAAATTATACATGAAGAAAAATGTAAATTATTTATGCATTATACATTTGTGTAAGTGCCATATAGTAATGTAAGAACACGGTAAATGAGTCCAATATAAATTGTTAGATTATTTTCGGTCAGGTGGAAACATTATCAAGCTTGTACTTACCCTGCATTGCTTTCTCCCATTCAGACAAATCTTGTCTGAGGAGTACAATCTTTAAGTTTGGATTCCAATATTGTTGAATGGGTAAGGCAGTGGCTGAGTGACAGGCAACAGAGGGTTGTAGTCAATGGAGTATATTCGAAGCTTGGTCTAGTTACCAGGAGGGATAAGCAGGGCCGGACTGGGGATTCAAAGCAGCCCTGGAAAAAAAAATCTTTGCCAGCCCCATAAGTCATTGCGCCATATATTGTAATATGTAATATGTAATATGTAGGGCTATGTCTTGCCACCCCAGATGATTGAGTTATATATATATATATATATATATATATATATATAGCTTTTTTCCAATATAAAGTATTGGTCCTTTCAGAGTAAAACATTTAATTATACAGTAAGCATACTCACATGCAGACACAGACAATCTCACTGACACTTATTGATACACAGCATCATAGACAAACAATTTCACTAATATACATAAGCTCATTGGCATAAAAACACAAGCTCACTCACTAGCAGGCATACACACACATGCAAGCAAGCTCACTCACTAGCAGGCGCACACACAGCTTAATGTAGTGGTTCTGGTGTCTATAGCCTGTCCCTGCAGGCTTTTGAATGTAAACACTGACTTTTCAGAGAAAAGGCAGTGTTTACATTGCTTCCTAGTGACACCTCTAGTGACAGACACTCAGACGGTCACTAGAGGCGCTTCCTGTGTCAGTGCAGATTGGCTGAGATCATCAAGCTTGATGATCTCAGTCATAGAGGCAGAGACCAGCACGACGTTGGAAAAAAATAAAGGTGAGTAAAACACTATTTTTAAAAACACACACAGACACCACGACTGACACACACACACCACGACAGACACACACACACACCATGACAGACACACCATGACACACACCATGATACAGACACACTGTGACACAGACACACACACAACACAGACAGACACACACACACACACACCATGACCCAGACAGACACACACAGCATGACACAGACAGACACACACACACACACCATGACCCAGACAGACACACACAACATGACACAGACAGACACACACACACACACAAGCTCATATAGGTGTGAGGGTCGGGCATCGTATAGTGCATGTTTAGGTAAATCTGAAAGGCTTGTAATCCAGGTTCCCAAAATATCTGTCTAGCAGACCTGCAAGGAAAGTACGGGTCTGGAAAATGATTTGCTAATACTAAGAAAGCGACCTATCATAGTTAAGGCCGGCCAAATAAAAAATTGGAGAATTCTCCAGTTCAGTTTAGCTTCTTTTACCATTTGGAACATGTCAGGCAGAACTTGGGCCAAATTTATTTTTAACCTAGAACTACATTTACTTTACTTTAAATGGAAGGGTCAGTACACCATACCATGGGCTGTCCAGATTGCTGTGAGTGGCATTCCTTCTCTACGCTTTGCATGGAATGCTCCATGCATAATGACTGTAGCATTGTGCGACTCCCATCATGCGTTGCAGGAGGCCAAGTCTGTCAGGGTTGGATTGGCTGGGACCTTTCAGATAATGTTTGTAAGTTGTAGAAAAATGCAGATATGCCTTACAGAAGAGTGGCCTGGATGTGTTAACCCCTAAATGTCTGCAGTCTGGCTGGACCCCCTCCTGTGAAAAGGTGTATGGTAGCCAGGTTTGTCACCGGATCCTGGCCTCTTGTTTGTGTTCCTGTTAAAATGACATGTTCCAGTAAAGATAAAGTGATTGTGGCACCCTTATATGTTCCTGGCTTCAGGCTCCTTCAACCTTTGCCCCATCGTTAAGAACAGCTTAAAATCAGGTTCTGCACACCCTTGTTAAGAGACTAACTTGGCAGTGTAATTAGGGGAGGCATTGCATACCTGTCAGCAGTACCCCTGTGGCTGTCTGTAGAATTTGCACTGCAATGGATTGCTGTCAGAACCTATGACAGCCCCTGCTTAATCCGCTGTAAGGCAGGGCTGGGGGATCAGGTGGCAAGGTATGTGATGTGACACAGGTCCTTACAAAACGTGCTGAGATAATTTTAATCCCGTTTCCAGCTGGGCCGCAGGGGAAGCTTTTCATGAGGCCGGGAGCAGGCTCTTCTGGGGGAGCAGGCTGTTCTGTCTCTGCTCCCCCTCCCTCGCGTGCAGCTTAATGAGACCGGGGCCGGAATATGACGTCATATTCCGGCCCCGGTCTCTTTCTAGTGCGCGAGGGAGGGGGAGCAGAGACAGAACAGCCTGCTCCCCCAGCGGCCGCAAGAAGAGCTTCCCCTGCGGCCGCCATCCAAGCTCTCCTTGCGGCCGCAGGTCACCCCGGCCCCAGGTGCCGACGGCCCACCGGGAAATTTCCCGGTATCCCGGTGGGCCAGTCCGGCCCTGGGGATAAGCCAAATGGCAAATGATTTAGGTAAACTAGAAAACTAGAAGAATGGTCAGAGTTGTGGCAACTGACATTTAATGTGGATAAGAATATTTGTTAGAGTCCTAACCTCAACATCTGAGGAAAGGGCTTTAGGGGTGATTATTTCTGACGACTTAAAGGTAGGCAGACAATGTAATAGAGCAGCAGGAAATGCCAGCAGAATGCTTGGTTGTATAGAGAGAGGTATTAGCAGTAGAAAGAGGGAAGTGCTCATGCCATTGTACAGAACACTTGGAGTATTATACGCAGTACTGGAGACCGTATCTTCAGAAGGATATTGATACTTTGGAAAGAGTTCAGAGAAGGGCTACTAAACTGGTTCATGGATTGCAGGATAAAACTTACAAGGAAAGGTTAAAGGATCTTAACATGTATAGCTTGGAGGAAAGACGAGACAGGGGGGATATGATAGAAACATTTAAATACATAGAGGAAATCAACACAGTAAAGGAGGAGACTATATTTAAAAGAAGAAAAAACTACCAAAACAAGAGGACATAGTCTTAAATTAGAGGGGCAAAGGTTTAACCCCTTAAGGACCAAACTTCTGGAATAAAAGGGAATTATGACGTGTCAGACATGTCATGTGTCCTTAAGGGGTTAAAATAATATCAGGAAGTATTACTTTACTGAGAGGGTAGTGGATGCATGGAATAGCCTTCCAGCTGAAGTGGTAGAGGTTAACACAGTGAAGGAGTTTAAGCATGCGTGGAATAGGCATAAGGCTAACCTAGCTATAAGATAAGACCAGGGACTAATGAAAGTATTTAGAAAATTAGGCAGACTAGATGGTCCGAATGGTTCTTATCTGCCGTCACATTCTATGTTTCTGTTTACTGGTATTGGGCCAAACCATTTTGCAGCTCATTGACCTCTTACCTAGGTCTCTGCTGGGTACCAAGGGTCCTCCAGTGGCCAGTGACATGCCTATCAGCATCAACTGACCATTTAGCCAATGAATGCAACTCTGTGCATACAAATATGCATATAGTTAGCATTAGAGGAACAACACTATAGCATTAGGAATCCAAATGTGTATTCCTAACTCTGTAGTACCCACATCACTATTTAGGAGACTGGACCCCCGCTGCAAGGTTTAAAAAATGTGTTTAGGGGGCGGGGCTAAGCCAGCAAGCAGAGCGGACGCCTGAAAGCTGAGCTCCTGGGCGAACTACCGATAATATACAATATCCTGCAAAAATCGTGCTAAACATTAAATCGGGAGTTGCTGCCTGCACACAGGGAAAACCTGGTGACACAGTCGACACTTTTCCCGAGAGTATCGGTGACCGGGAACCCAGGATGGCTAGCTGGGGCCTGCAAGCGACAGAGGAGGGGAGAGACGGACGCTCTCTCAGCCAACGAATCAGAGAACCAGACCCGCGGGCACCCTGTCCCCCCCCCCGGACCGGAGGGGGTTATCCCGGTCCAACTTCCAGAAGCTACACCCGGGCACTGAACCCTATGAGAGAAACGGGCAGAGAGGCGAGGCACGGCCTCGTAAAATGGCCGTCGCCACGTGCGCTCATAACGAGGAAAGACCCGACCTCTCAACCAGGCTGGAGGCTATACTGTCCGCGCTCTGGGAGAAATTGGCGGCCAAGGAGCAACAAGCAGAGGCACCCAGAAAGGCCACAAGCTCACCCACGGCTCGGCAGACAAACCCCCACCGCAAACGCACACTCCCTCCCAGAGCCAGAAACTGGCGCCAATGTAGACGGGGCTCCCGGCAGGCCCGCAGACCCAAAAGACTGACCTCGCCACAAATGGGACACCGCCGGAACCGCCGCCCTGAACACTCCAACCCACAACCCTGGCAAGCAAAGGGGACCCTCCGGACCCTTCACTCAACCCAGCGACGAGAATCAGCAGCACCAACGAGACTCCAGCAAAGCACTCCAGGCTCTCCCCGACTACCCCACATGGATTCTACCCCTTCCTCAGCCATGCTGCTGAACTTTCCGTCAACACAGACGTCTGTACGGCTGCACACTCCAACAGGCACCAAAATGGTTGTCTCTCACCATAGAGACAGCGGACTCCGGGGTCAAAAAAGAACCAACAAAACTCTGTCAGGTCCACAGCAATGCCAGAAGGGCATAGGATAAGATGAGTAAAAACAAAAGCCTAAGCCAGGGGGTCCCTCAATCCTTCTTTAAACTGACCCTTTAGCATACTTGAGGCAGCAGTTTCCTTATGTTTCCCCATGTTCACTTTTATGCTCTGGTGTTTGCTTATGTCTGCTCTCTGCATAACAACAGGATTCCAGTCAGTACCAGTGGTATTATCTCTCCTGTACAGTGGCGTACATACCAGGGTCGCAGGGGTCGCGGCTGCGACCGGGCCCTGCCCACCAGGGGGCCCGGCCGCCCCTGCGACCCGGTATGTACCCACAGGGCCAGCCTCTTCTGCTGGGGGGCCCAGGAGCCGGCCACCTCCGGGCCCCCCGAGGCTGGCCCTGCTGTCACCCGGCTGGCGGGCGCGCGAGGGACCACACTGTCCCCTGGGTGCTCCCTCTTCAGCTCCCTCGCGCACCGCACTGAAACCGGAGCCGGAAGATGACGTCATCTTCCGGCTCCGGTATCAGTACGCGGCGCGCGAGGGAGCTGAAGAGGGAGCACCCAGGGGACAGTGCTCCCTCGCGCGCCCGCCAGCCGGGTAACAGCAGGACCAGCAACACCACTGGACCCCAGGGAATCCCCCCAGCTCTCACACAGGTAAGGAGGCTGGGGGGATTAAATTTAAAAAAAAAAACAGAAAAAACGTGTGTGTGTGTTTAGTGAGTGTGTTTAGTGAGTGTGTTAGTGAGTGTGTGTGTGTGTTAGTGAGAGTGGTAGTGAGTGAGTGTGTTAGTGAGAGTGTTAGTGAGTGTGTTAATGTGAGTGTGTTAATGTTAGTGAGTGTGTTAGTGTTAGTGAGTGTGAGTGAGTGTGTTAATGTGAGTGTGTTAATGTGAGTGTGTTAGTGAGAGTGTGTTAGTGAGAGTGTTAGTGAGAGTGTGTTAGTGAGAGTGTTAGTGAGAGTGTTAGTGAGAGTGTGTTAATGTGAGTGTGTTAGTGTTAGTGAGTGTGTTAGTGTTAGTGAGTGTGTTAGTGTTAGTGAGTGTGAGTGAGTGTGTTAATGTGAGTGTGTTAGTGTTAGTGAGTGTGTTAGTGAGTGTGTTAGTTAGTGAGTGTGTGAGTGAGTGTGTGAGTGTGTGTGTTAATGTGAGTGTGAGTGTGTGTGTTAATGTGAGTGTGTTAGTGAGTGTGTTAGTGAGAGTGATTGTGTTAGTGAGTGTGTTAGTTTTAGAGTGTGTTAGTTTTAGAGTGTGTTGGTGTTAGTGTGTGTGTCTGTTACTGAGTATGTTTGTGTGCGTCTGTCACTGAGTGTGTGTCTGTCAGTAAATGTGTGCGTCTGTTCATGAGAGTGTGTGTGTGTGTGTGTGTCTAAAGCACTTACCTTTCTCCAGCGCCGGGCTCCCTTGGCGCTGGGGATCTCTCCGTCCCGATCCGCCTCTCAGCTCCGAATGCACATGCGTGGCAAGAGCCACGCGCGCATTCAAACCGCCCATATAGGAAAGCATTACTCAATGCTTTCCTATGGACGTTCAGCGTCTTCTCACTGTGATTTTCACAGTGAGAATCGCAGAAAATCCTCTAGCGGCTGTCAATGAGACAGCCACTAGAGATGGATTAACCCTCAGTGAAACATAGCAGTTTCTCTGAAACTGCTATGTTTTCAGCTGCAGGGTTAAAACTAGAGAGACCTGGCACCCAGACCACTTCATTGAGCTGATTTGATCTGGGTGTCTGTAGCAGGGCCGGACTGGCCCACCGGGATACCGGGAAATTTCCCGGTGGGCCGCGGCACCTGGGGGCTGCAGAGGTATGTGCCACCGGGTGGCCGGTCCGGTGGCACACTCAGAGGGGGCCGGCCGCTTTCTAGGCTGGTGCCGTCGGGCCGGGTGGCAGCCTCGCCGGTCCGGCGGCACTTCTAATGCTGAGGACGGAGGAGCATGAAGGAGGAGGGAGGAGCATGTCTCTGTACCATGCTCCCTCGCGGTTCCCACAATTCCCAGCACAGGAACCGCGAGGGAGCATGGTACAGAGACATGCTCCTCCCTCCTCCTTCATGCTCCTCCGTCCTCAGCATTAGAAGTGCCGCCGGACCGGCGAGGCTGCCACCCGGCCCGACGGCACCAGCCTAGAAAGCGGCCGGCCCCCTCTGACTACTCTCAGGTAAATGGAGGGGATGGGGCACAAGGGGGGAGGGGGGTAATATTGGGGCACAAGGGAGGAGGGGGGGTAATATTGGGGCACAAGGGGGGAGGGGGTAATATTGGGGCACACGGGGGGAGGGGGGGTAATATTGGGGCACAAGGGGGGGTAATATTGGGGCACAAGGGGGGAGGGGGGGTAATATTGGGGCACACGGGGGGAGGGGGGGTAATATTGGGGCACACGGGGGGGGTAATATTGGGGCACACGGGGGAGGGGGGTAATATTGGGGCACAAGGGGGAGGGGGTAATATTGGGGCACAAGGGGGGAGGGGGGTAATATTGGGGCACAAGGGGGAGGGGGGGTAATATTGGGGCACAAGGGGGAGGGGGGTAATATTGGGGCACAAGGGGGGAGGGGGTAATATTGGGGCACAAGGGGGGGTAATATTGGGGCACAAGGGGGGCAATATAGGGGCACAAGGGGGGTAGGGTAATATAGGGGCACAAGGGGGGGTAATATAGGGGCACAAGGGGGGGAATATAGGGGCACAAGGGGGGGTGTAATATAGAGACACAAGGGGGGGTAATATAGAGACACAAGGGTTGTAATATAGAGACACAAGGGGAGGGGGGGAATAAAACAGAGATAGGGAAGAAAGAGACAGTGGGAGAATAGAGAGAGACAGAGAGGGAGGGAGAGTGAGACACAAGGGGAGAAAGAGATGTTAGAGAGGGAGAGAGAGACAGGGAAAAGGGGGAAAAAGAAACAGAGGGGAAGAGAGATACACAAGGGGAGGGGCGAAAGAGGCAGAGGGGGAAGAGAGTGACTGGGAAGGAGAGGGGAGACATGGACACAGAGGAGCAGTGAGGGGGAGAAAGAAACATAGATGTGTGTGTGTGATCCAGGGGGGGCAACGGGCAATTGCCCTTTCCCCCCCAGGCTGGCACTGTCCAAGCACCATGTGCCTTCACAGACCGGAGGGGAGATCAGAGGTCTCCCTCCCTGTTCTGGAGGCACCATGCAGGCAGCCGGCAAGGGAGGGAGGAAGAGAGGACCCGGGAGCTCAGCCTGCAGCTCCTCCGGGTCCTTCTTGCGCGAGTACAGAGCGTTGCAGCGGTTACAGTGGCAACGCTCCAGCTCTCGCGAGAGTGAACTCTAGCGCTGGAGCAACGGGCTAGAGTTCACTCTCACCACTGCGACCTCTAGCCCCATACACACACCTAGACCCCCCCATACACACATTGCCCCCCACACACACACACAGGCACCCAAACACACATTGCCCCACACACCCTACACACTGAACCTTTCACACAAACTGCACCCCTCACACATTGCACCACTGCTCCTATACCCTACTACAGCCCCATATCCCAGCAGACCCCAGGTAAGTTGTCAAACTGTTCTTAAACGGTTTGACTACTTACTCTGGGAGCGGGTCCGGGCACTCCTGGCACCATAACCACTACACAGAGCAGTAGTGGTTATTGTGCATGGATTATTTCTTTAAATCTATAAGTGCCCCTCCCGAGATCAGGCTCTGGATCCGCCACTGGTGTGGGTGTATATATATATCTATATCTATCTATCGTATATTAATGTGTGTATTAGTTTTATATATATATATATATATAATTATGCCTATTATATTTACACATATATTAATGTACATATATATATATATATATATATATATATATATATATATATATACGTAATACACAGAGAAATGTAATTGATATGTACCATATGTAATGAGCAGATATTGGCCAAGTCTTGTTGCTAGGTGCATACTCCAGCACAATAACATATTTAAAGTGAAGAGCGCACCCACAGGACTTTAAACTAAACAAGATACCGTCATTTTTTACAGTTGTGCGCTACATACATTTACCATTTCAGTCCCATGACCAAGCTTTCCTTAATATATCATGGTAGTTGGACTGAAACATTGGTTATATGCAAAGGCACGTCTGCTTAAAATAAATCTGCACTCTTGGTTTTTTTGAAGCCTATATGTGCTTTTTTTTTTTTTACATTGGAGTAATAATTTTTAATCTTAAATTATCTTTTCTAACGCTGTATTTGCACATTATGCTGGCGTGACGCATTATGGGGCTGGTAAATAATTTTTTTCCAGGGCTGCTTTTAATTCCCAGTCCGGCCCTGGTCTGTAGTGGTCCTTTAAGTGTATGTGTTTATGCATGCACTGGCGTACATACCGCGGTCGCACGGGTCGCAGCCCTGCGACCAGGTGCCCGCCCGCCATGTGTTGCGGCCCCAGCCCGCGCAGAGTAAGCGCGGGGGGGGGGGGGGCCCACAGATCAGTTTTCGCACCGGGGCCCCATGGGTTGTGTGTACGCCACTGCTCCTGTATCATATAACTATCTAACTCTGCTACGGATATATATCCACTAAGGATAGGCACGATAGATCACCCAGGGTCCTAAAACCAGTTATAATTACTTGTTGGTTTACAAGCTCTGATCCACGTTATTACAGTACTTGAAGCCGGGGACCCTATTGAATATCTAACTAACCTGAATCTACTAATGCCTTAATGCTGAGTTCATCATTACACTGTTAGACTAGTCGTGCCTAGCAACTAGCATCTTTTACTTTACGTAACCTATGTCAGGAAAGTTTAGCCTGGCGCACTACGAGTTAATTTTTACTTAGGCAACCAAGCACTAACTTAATCAATCAATAGGTCGAATCATATAAGCCTGCTTAATGTTTCATCTACAATTTGTCACGTATTCTGACTTGCAAAAAAAAGAAAAGTGCAATGTTTTTCAATGCCTCACCAATGTTACAAAATGTGTACATATTTGCTTGCACCAGCTATTGTGGCAGTGCAAACATGATTGTTCCCACTATGCACAAATAAAATAAAGAATTAAAAAAAAAAAAAAAAAAAAATGTGTTTACTTACCTTTTCTTCCTTGCAGCACTAGTCTCTGGCATGCCGCTCCGTCTTTTTGCTGAGACCATTGACATTTATAATCTCCACCAATCCAATGCTTTCCTATAGCTACTGCGCATGTGCGGTAAAACAGAGAGACCACTTATTAAAATAGAGTTTTACTCTGCTATTGCAGTGGAAGCACCTCTAGTGCTCCTTGGACTAACTCTTTAAATCCATAAGGGTTTCAAGTGTGTAATTCACTTACTTAAAATAATTAAAATACATACATATTTCTTCAGGATTTTTTCCTCAATAAAATCATATGTAAAAAAAAAAAAATACAAAAATAGTGCTATGTTTTCAATCTATAAACTTAACTAATATAATTAAAATAATAAGAATTCAAAGCAAATAAAATAAAATATAAAATAAAAATAAAATATAAATAATAAAAATAATTATATAATATTAAAATGTATTAAAAAGTGCTCCCCGATTGTATTGCACTGACTTAATCAGAGAACATTCTCTTTATCTAGTTTTTAAGAGAGTTCAGTAAATACTCCTATTATCAGTTATTTGCAATAAGGAAATAGACTATTCTTCTCCACAAAAGATTTATATTAATTTGAAAACAGCTTAAAAACAAATACCGGTACTTATTAAAAAAAAACAACGAAAAGACATAAAAGTCAATGCAGTATCATACAGTCCAATCTGTCTAATACTGTTACTCCATCCTCCTACTGATGTTGCATACATATTTTGCCCATTCTAATTGGGCATTAAACATTCTAAGCAGTTAACTATGGTAAACTGACAATTTAATTCTATGATTTAGGTGGAAATAAAAATTCTTAAACTCAAAGTTAATTCTCAAGTTATATAATGAAGTAAATTATTGTACACAAAGCTCCAATTAGTATATACACAGATTAAATTACTTAATTCGGCATATTGGTGCTACTCTGTGACGTGCCTTGTTGTTATATCCATTAAGTAAAACCATTAGGGAAAGTGGAATAGCATTTTAACATAACGATAAGGGTAATAGTCTACATTCTGTGGGTTATGGAAAGGGTAATCGATGATATGGCAAGTGAAGGGTTTCTAGGATTGTTAAAAAATATCTTAATGGTGTGTGAAGGGTTTCCCAGTCATTAACATGACATAAATTTCTCGCTGATGTCTCCCATCCTTTGTGATTATAATAAGAACATCACCTCATGCGTTGGTTGGCGTTAAATGGAGCACATCCTTAGTTCTTCTCACTCATCAGGATCTCTAGCTAGAAGTCATTAAATACAGAGGTAATTACGGGCAACCAACGAAAAAAACTAATAGCTGTGATGGCCTAAAATGGGGAAACAAATCACCATTTTATAAATCAGAATCAGAAATTCTTTCATTCTGTTAAAAATCAAAAACAAAAATAATGTTTTTTGTATGTAAACCGGTTGTTGATCCAAGGAGAAATCTGATTGCTGTTGCTATCATATGCAAATGTTTGCAAAATAGTTTGTTGAGTAGGAACAATCAACCAATAGATGACACCGTGGCACACAATATCCCTGCACATGAGTGTGGTTTTATAACAGTGTTGAACCAATATATGGTGCTCTACTACACATTGTCCCTGTGCAATGTTGTGATTCTGTCACAGTGGACTGGCACAATGGACTGGCAAACCACAGCGGACCCTCTTTCTCTGGTATAAAAAGACAAAGACTGTTACAGGAAGCAATCATGAAGGCCTAACAGTGATTCATCTTCAGGGACAATTATTATAAATAAAGACGATCCAGCTAAGTAATATCTAAAACTTTACTTTTATTGTTACAAATCCCTAAAACATATATATAACACTTAAATCAATACCAAAAAATATAATTTCTATCCCTATGTAACAGAGACTAAACAGTAAAATCAACATATATATATTCACCGTAAGACAAAAAAAAAGGATCTAATGGGTGTTCCCACCCCTCAGACCTTCAGTCTTTAGAGTGCAGCGCTATATCTAAAGGAAATGTGAGTGAATTCATATTCAGAGTGTGTAAACACTTACCCTCTTTGTAACACTTGGTATATAATGTACATAAAAGGAAACAAAGAAATATATACAAATAATTGTGCAGTATATTTAGTAGTGCCCCAAAACGTTGTGTGTATATATATATATATATATATATATATATATATGTAATGATGCCAGTTTACAGGTAAGTTGTTAAGATAAATTTAGACCCTGGGTTAGAAAAAATGTCTGGGTTAGAAAAAATGGATTGAATTGAGTAAAAATCTGCAACTGATAAAACAAAGAACCCCAAAAAATAATGAAATAATCAAAGTAAAAATATAATAAAGGGAATATAATACCAAGGTTTCTGAGCTGTGCCTTCGAAGACACCTATGCTTGAACCCCGCCACATTTCCTTGAGATAAACTCAGCTCTAGAGTTACCACTAAATAAAAATAATATACAATGTAAATGAAAAAAATATATACCGTATTTATCGGCGTATAACACGCACTTTTTTCCCCTGAAAATAGGGGAAAAATCGTGGGTGCGTGTTATACGCCGATATCCCATAATTACTTACCTGTCCTGAAGCGTGGGCCGGCTTCACAGCTTGCACCGCGGTACAGGAACTTTAATTTCATGTTCCGGTTTCCGGCGGGACTGAAAGGAAGTGTGCACAATAGTGTGCACACTTCCTTTCAGTCCCGCCGGAAACCGGAACATGAAATTAAAGTTCCTGTACCGCGGTGCGCGCTGTGAAGCCGGCCCATGCTTCAGGACAGGTAAGTAATCATGGGAGGGGAAGTACACTATGGGAGGGGAGGGGGGGGGGAGGGAAGTACACTATGGGAGGGGAGGGGGGGGAAGTACACTATGGGAGGGGAGGGGGGGGGAAGTACACTATGGGAGGGGAGGGGGGGGGGAAGTACACTATGGGAGGGGAGGGGAGGGGAGGGGGGGGAAGTACAGGAGGGGAGGGGAGGGGGGGGAAGTACACTATGGGAGGGGAGGGGAGGGGGGGAAGTACACTATGGGAGGGGATGGGAGGGGGAAGTACACTATATGAGGGGAGGGAGGGAGAATACTATGGGAGGGGAGGGGGGGAGAATACTATGGGAGGGGGGGGAGAATACTATGGGGAGGGGAGGGGGAGAATACTATGGGAGGGGAGGGGGGGAGAATACTATGGGAGGGGAGGGGGGGAGAATACTATGGGAGAGGAGGGGAGGGGGGAGAATACTATGGGAAGGGAGGGGGAGAATACTATGGGAGGGGAGGGGGGGAGAATACTATGGGAGGGGGGGAATACTATGGAAAGGGGGGGGGACACTATGGGATGAGGGGGGAACACTATGGGATGAGGGGGGAATACTATGGGATGAGGGGAAATTTCCTGGAATTTCTTTCTAAAAATGAGGTGCGTGTTATACGCCGGTGCGTGTTATACGCCGATAAATACGGTACATTTGAAAGAAAAACTCTGTGTGTGATCAAGTACTGGTAATACGATCTCATTAAACTCTATCGAAGCTTCAAATTAGTATAATCATACATATGCACCCCTATAATTCTAACAGAGATCACACACAGAGTTCTCGATGTCCCAACACGCGTTTTGCCGCAACCGGGAGGGGAGGGGGGGGGGAAGTACACTATGGGAGGGGAGGGGGGGGGGGAGTACACTATGGGAGGGGAGGGGAGGGGAGGGGGGGGAAGTACAGGAGGGGAGGGGAGGGGGGGGAAGTACACTATGGGAGGGGAGGGGAGGGGGGGAAGTACACTATGGGAGGGGATGGGAGGGGGAAGTACACTATATGAGGGGAGGGAGGGAGAATACTATGGGAGGGGAGGGGGGGAGAATACTATGGGAGGGGGGGGAGAATACTATGGGGAGGGGAGGGGGAGAATACTATGGGAGGGGAGGGGGGGAGAATACTATGGGAGGGGAGGGGGGGAGAATACTATGGGAGAGGAGGGGAGGGGGGAGAATACTATGGGAAGGGAGGGGGAGAATACTATGGGAGGGGAGGGGGGGAGAATACTATGGGAGGGGGGGAATACTATGGAAAGGGGGGGGGACACTATGGGATGAGGGGGGAACACTATGGGATGAGGGGGGAATACTATGGGATGAGGGGAAATTTCCTGGAATTTCTTTCTAAAAATGAGGTGCGTGTTATACGCCGGTGCGTGTTATACGCCGATAAATACGGTACATTTGAAAGAAAAACTCTGTGTGTGATCAAGTACTGGTAATACGATCTCATTAAACTCTATCGAAGCTTCAAATTAGTATAATCATACATATGCACCCCTATAATTCTAACAGAGATCACACACAGAGTTCTCGATGTCCCAACACGCGTTTTGCCGCAACCGGGCTCTTCAAGGGGAAACGAATAATGCAGCACGGGGGTTTAAATAAAGGGAACCGTCCAATCTATATCTATCTATAAGCCTTACTAATCACCTGTTCACATGGGCGTAGGAACCCAAAAAAATCTGGCGGGGATAACATTTTTACTCGCCGGGTATATTCTTATTCCGTAAACTAGGAGTTGTTTATCCCATTGTACAGCGCTACGGAATTTGCAGTCAATTTCTTCCTCCCCCCCAATCCCTGTCAATTTATTCCCCCCCCCTGTCAATTTCTTCCTCCCCCCATCCCTGTCAATTTCTTCCTCCCCCCATCCCTGTCAATATCTTCCTCCCCCCATCCCTGTCAATTTCTTCCTTCCCCCAATCCCTGTCAATTTATTTCCCCCCCCCTCCCTGTCAATTTCTTCCTCACACCCCCATCCCTGTCAACTTCTTCCTCCCACCCCATCCCTGTCAATTTCTTCCTCCCACCCCATCCCTGTCAATTTCTCCCCCCCCATCCCTGTCAATTTCTCCCCCCCATCCCTGTCAATTTCTCCCCCCCCCCCGTCCCTGTCAATTTCTTTCTCCGACCCCCATCCCTGTCAATTTCTCCCCCCCATCCCGGTCAATTTCTCCCCCCCATCCCGGTCAATTTCTTTCTTCCACCCCCATCCCTGTCAATTTCTTTCTTCCACCCCCATCCCTGTCAATTTCTTTCTCCCACTCCCATCCCTGTCAATTTCTTTCTCCCACTCCCATCCCTGTCAATTTCTTTCTCCCACTCCCATCCCTGTCAATTTCTTTCTCCCACTCCCATCCCTGTCAATTTCTTTCTCCCACCCCCATCCCTGTCAATTTATTTCTCCCACCCCAATCCCTGTCAATTTCTTTCTCCCACCCCCATCCCTGTCAATTTCTTCCTCCCCCCCTTCAATTTCTTCCTCCCCCCAGTCAATTTCTTCCTCCCCCCCCACGTCAATTTCTTCCTCCGCCCTCCCCTACCTCTGTTGTAGCGTGGCCGAGCCCTGTATGGTCCGCGGGTACAGGGAGCTTTTGTTTCCTGTACCCGGGACTGAAAGGAAGTGCACACTGAGTGTGCACTTCCCGTCAGTCCGGCCAGGTACAGGAGACAGATGCTCCCTGTACCTGCGGACCACACATGGCTCGGCAACGCTACAGTGAGGGAGTGACAGGAGGGAGCGCTGAGCACTTCCCTCCTGTCAGCCCCTCTCCTCATGCTGCGCCCTCATGGATGCACTAGCCCGGGCTTGGGCGGCTGCAGCATGAGGGGGACCGTCGCTCCTGCGTGGAGGGGGAGGTGCTCCTCTTCCCAGTCTGCAATGCGTGCGGTTCCCTGATGGAGCCGCACGCAGCCCGAGGGCATCCGCGGCCGGCGGAGCTGGGGGGATTTCTCTATAACCTGTCCCCCCGCATGATTTGATGGGGGGGATGCGTCCCCCCCATCCCCCCCGGTTCCTACGCCCATGCCTGTTCATCATCCCTTCTGATCATCAGAAAGGCTTATTTGCCCCTGTTTCAACTTTTAGAAGGTGGATTACTGGTTCAATTAAAAAAGCCTGTAGAGCGGCAGTAAACTGGTTCCAGAAGGCATTAAGGTTCTTTCCACAAGGACTATCTTGGCATCCTGGACATCAGTAGCAGAGGCTTCTACAGATTCTATCTGTAGAAGAAGAAGCATGGTCTTCTTCCAGCACCTTTGTAAGACATTATCACATAGATATGTCTTTTATTTCTGCATCATTCTTTGAATGGAGTGTTTTACACTCATCTCAGTCTAATTAATACAATATATATTTTGGCAGTATTTGCGGTCTTGTTGGAATTATTATTTTTATTTTAAATTTTTTAAATACTTACCGTTTTCCTGGCTATCATCAACGTCAACATCAAGGAATCCCGTATCATTTGAGTGCTTGGTTATGAGACTGCCGTATGGGGGAAGAGGGGAGTTTACCTTTATACTGTTCTTAATTTTATTTAGAATATTCCTGCCCTAATAAGCTGAGAGGGAGGTGCTTAACCCATAGATGTTGCAGACATGGATGCAAATTACAGTAAATATAAATTATCTTCCATTAAAGGCACTTATGTCTCACAGTTCTTTGTAGAACTCTGCTACTGGATACTCTGAAAAGCCAGACTGGACACACAATTCCTAATGGAAATACTACACAGAACTTTATTTCCACCCACGAATAGCCCCTATCAGCATTAAGTTAGAGTTATATATACATACTCAATATAATAAATACAATATAATCATGTGGGGAATTATGCATGCAACCACACAACACAATAAAATATAATTCTGCAAAGGAGGGAAATTAGGGGAACATAGACAATACAAATTGGAACATTTTGTCTGCATTAATATCATATGCAAATATATGCAAAATATATTGGTGACTCAGAATCTTTAACCAACACCATGGCGCTGTGACACACAATGTCCCTGTGGATAATTGTAGTTCCACTGCTGTGTTTAACCAATAGATGGCACTGTACCACACAATGTCCATGTGGATCGTTATGGTTTTGTCCCAGTAGTATAAATCGTATTAAACAGACTTAAAGATTTGTTTTGTTTTGGGTTAAACTGCTATTCGGTCGAATTCCTGAACTCCGAGTCAAAACCTACCCATATCACAAACCAACCGAACTGCGCAATGCTGAACATGTTTTGTTCGGGGTTGTTATTGTGAATTATGCCTGTGGTGCCAAAAACAGATTTATGAGAAAAAAGATGATTGATGGCTAATGGACAGTCACAAAGTTTTAGTTTTTATTGACAGATCAACTGAGAAGTGAGCAATGGATGGAAAAAAAGGAGAAGTAATAAAAACAATCTATATTCATATAATATATAAATAATATACATTTAGATTTGAATTTACAGTTTTGTCCTGTTTTTCCCTGTATTGGTCTATAGGTTACTTTTATTTACTTGAAATTACAAGAAAATGCTCAAACCGTTGCACTGAAAAATATATATGTAATATTATATCTTGTATATATTTGGCATCACACTGATTGGCCCATTTTCGCACCATTTTTGTTATTCCAATTCGGTTTTGGAATGGGAATCTTGGTTCTGAAATTCAAATTCGAAATATGACCAAAATTCAGATGTCCTGAACAATTTTCTGTTTTCTGAAAAAATGATTCGGCCGAGCGAAAAATTTGTTAAAAAATAAATAAAAAAAATAAAAATAGTATACCTGCAGGTGATGCACGACTGTACAGTTGCATTGAAAAATTAAGAGTGTAGTTTGAAAATGAGGGGCAAAGAATGCATGATGTAAAAGTAGAAAAAACTCATAAATTGTAATGACTGGCTAGTAGAATAAGACGTTTTAGGCCTAACTCCCCCTTCTGCTGCATTTAGTGTCCCTTTAAACTGTGTAGCCTCAAAGCTTGGTTAGCCTTAAAAAGATTGGTTTGGCTTGAATGCAAAACTCAAGGCCTGTTAAGGTAAATACTGAGTAAGGACTTTTTGGGATAGACATTTTTCTCTTTAGATTTTCTGCAATATGATGAAAGTAAGCAGTAACCACAAACCTTCACTTTTTAATCGAATGAGAAATGGAAAGCACTGCGCCATCCGAAAAAGAATCTTTCGTTACTAGAAAGAACACAAAGACTGTTCTAATGAACATTCAATAACAAGACTTTCCATGGTAATTTACAAATACATGAAAACACTTTACTTAAGTGCATTTTAATATACAGCGGTTTTAAAGAAAACAAGTGTTAAGTCTTTGTGGCACAAACCAGCATTTTAATGATGTGTCACTGGAAAAAAATCACGAGCTCAAAATGCTTGTTGTTCTAAAGGGTAAAATGTTATTTAGAAGGAGTTTGAATGATTAGAAAAGTTGACAATGCTAAATGTTCCAGCACATTAAAATTATTTTTTGATTATTATAAATGTAATTTTTTTTTTATGTTGTTATCTTCTAAAACCCTTTTCAGAATCATATTTTTAGGGTATTACTTAACAAAATATTTGCAACTGTTTGAGGTTCCCATGGCTTTCTATAATCTGGGAGGCAGCCTGTATTTTTTTTTAAATAGCCTTGAAAGATTATCGTGGTTATTCACTAAACACCAGGTATAGCAAAGTTATAGAGGATATGCACACACTATCCGGGGAGTAGTTCCATCAGGGTGCTCCAGACAGACAGGGCCACAAACCCAAGAAAGATGCAATAAAACACTGTAGATCAGGGCACACCTGGTGGTTTCTTCACTAGGCAGCTTTATTATAAAGTGCAGAGCAAATACAAAGTTTTGGCTCCTTGGAGCCTTTGTCAAGTCAAGACTTGACTAGACAAAAAAACAACAACTTTTCACCCCTGATCCCACCTGTTCCTGGTGATGGGGCCTTTTTTAAGTTGCGGATTTTTTGGCTGACGGAAGGATAAAGACTATTAATATTTTTATGAAATAACTATTTATACCTAATATACAATTCTACACATTTTTGAGAATTAGAAATTATATTAAGATTAATCTATTGTGGGATAATGAAGTAGGTATTAAAGGAACACTATAGGGTCAGAAACACAAACATGTATTCCTGACACTATAGTGTTTAAACCACAACCTAGCCCTCCTGTTTCCCACTTCTCCCTTTTAATATAGTAAAATCTTACCTTTTATTCTACTCTGCTGCTGTTGGCTCTGCCCTTGATCTGCCTGCTTGGCTGACATAATCAGAAGCAATTGTCTCAGTCAATTACATAGGAAAGCACTGGATTGACTGAGATTATCAGATCAGAGGCAGAGCCAGCACAAGCCAAACACAGCCCTGGTCAATCAGCATCTCCTCATAGATATGAATTGAATCAATGCATCTCTATGAGGAAAGTTCAGTCTTTGCATGCAAAGGGTGGAGGCAGTGAATGTCAGTACTGCAGAGTGTGCAGCATTGCCACAGGAAGCACCTCTAGCAGCCATCTGAGGAGTGCCCTGTGGAGTTACCACTAGATTGTAATGTAAACATTGCATTTTCTCTGAAAACACAGTGTTTACTGCAAAAAGCCTGAAGGGCTACAATAAGCTGCAGTTGTTCTGGTGACTATAGTGTCCCTTTAAGACACTATAAGATAATATTTTAAATAATACAATTAATTGGGAGTCATTTAATTGATTATTAAGCTATTATTATCTCTAAATCCACCCTTGAGAGTAATTCTATCTTGGCAAGAAGAGCTGCAATTAACATTAAATATAGAAGATTGGATAAATAGTATTACTCATTGCTAGTGATGTCCCAAACTGTTCGCCAGGAACCGTTCGCCGGCGAACATAGCTTGCTCGTGGCGAACGCGGCGGGCGAACATATGCAATGGTTGGTCCGCCCCCTATTCGTCATAATGGAGTAAACTTTGACCCTGTACCTCACAGTCAGCAGACACATTCCAGCCAATCAGCAGCAGACCCTCCCTCCCAGTCCCTCCCACCTCCATGACGAATAGGGGGCGGACCGACCATCGCATATGTTTGCCCGCCACGAACAAGCTATGTTCGCCGGCAAACGGTTCCCGGCGAACAGTCCGGGACATCACTACTCATTGCTTAAACTTACAGGAAATCCAGTTTAAGGTTATTCACAAGGTATATGGTACCCTCCAGGTAGGCAACATTTATCAATGTTAATTATCCCTTATGTTAGAGATGTGGCGAAGAAACAGGAACTTATGTACATATTTGGTGGTCATGTAATGACATTTCCAAATCTTTTTTGCTATGAAAATAATTATTGCAAGAAGTTGCATTATAGCAAATAATATTTGTTGGACTAAGAGTAATGGTAAGACTAGTAAAGAATGTAGAGCTGGTGGTTGGTTGTGACAACAGTGCAGAATCAGATACACAACCAAAGTACTTTCTTGTTTTGCTTCTTCCGTCATCTTTGCATATGAAGCTCTATACCGGCACCAGTGAGATGTCAATTCCTAGTCAAACAAATTTACACTTTACAAGTTAGCGTTGGAGGCATTAAAGTGATGCTTAACTATGCTTCATTGATGCAATACAGAACTCTAAACTCTATGTCCTACTAAAGATGCACGTGGATTTGCATAGATGCCACTGGAAGCTGTTGCAACACTAGCCTTTACACTAGCACTTGATTGGTTGATGCTAATGGAAATGTTGAAGGTGCCGGTAGAGGGGAGGTTAATGATGGTGGTATTGATAGTGTAGGTGGTGGTAGTAGTGATGGTGATGGTAACATTGATAGTGGGTGAGCTAATTGTGCCAATTGAGCCAATTGCCGTAGCAGGTGCAGCTGATTTCACAACTGACTCTGTTGGATAATTCTACAGAAGATACATGTGGACTTGGAGATGGTGGACAAGATGCAGGAGGCGAGTGCACACAAGCTTTGGTTTCTGGTGCCGGGAGCGGTAATATGAATCACAAATCAGAGCGAGTTCAAGTTTATGCAAGTCAGTTTCCCCAAGATTCTGCCAAATTGTTGTTTGGAAATCAAATGTTCTTCTAATCTCCCGATCACCCCAAATTTAGTTAAACTCGTCTGTTCCACTTCTCTGACAGTACTATTTCACAACTTCAGCCAGTAACCAGAACACCATAAAGGAGTGTGGAACAGCAACACTACTGTTTGTTCAACCAAAAAGGCAGATGGTAGCTGGTATTGCTACAAGTGTTGATGCAGTGGGCAATTGGCAACCCGCTCACTCTTTCCACAGGGAATACAGTCAACTTAAACAGTGCCATCCAGTAACTGAGATGCATCAAAGGGCTGGCAAACATGTATGAACCTTAAACTTATCAGCCAGTTGTAGTTTCTCCTAAACCTCAAACACTAGCTGAGCTTGGTGGGTCACAGCTAGAAGGTTAGAATAAATGGATTGACTTTAGTCAGGATTAAAGCTCAAAGCCGGGTAACCCATCTTTGGCAGATGCAATTTGAGGATGGTTGATTGTTTCATGAGCTGTTGTTTAAGTTGTAATCATTAATAGTCAGTATTTTGCCAGTCACTGAAAACACCACCTCACTTTGCACGGTAGTTGAGGGGCAAGAGATGAGCATGTGGACTACTAGAGAGAGAGATGACTACTCTCTCCTCCTATCATCTTAATAGTTCAGGGTGCCCATGGTAGTGGACAAATGAGATTTGCACAGGTTGGTCTCACTAAACAATCTAGTAACTTTCCCCATAAAAGTTATGTTTTTGGTGGCTATGTTTATTGGGGGTATGTTTATTTCACCCAGAATTCATAAATATTTAAGTTTTGCCTATCCTGAAACATTTCTGGTGTTTAGTGGAAAAAACCTGATTGTGCATCAAGAATTGACCCTGGCACTCATCATAGAAATGTAAAGCTTTTATCTCTAATATTTTACACAAATATTTCTAAAATTTAGATATGTGAAAAGTTTAATCAAAAAGAGGTTAATAAGAAAACTCATTCATTATTCCTCTATACCAGATATATGGAATTTCCTTTACTGTTTAGAAGTAGAGGGTGACTTATTTTCAGATGCTTTTAGACATTAAATGGGTGGAATGGGTTCCTGGCAGAGAAATCAATGAATCATCAAAAATCCAGGTGATTCATGAAGAGTACAAAAGCAAATGCACAAGTTTGATAATAACATAAATACATCAGAAACAGAAACAAAAGGGGAGACTTCCTGCAGGATGGAGCATGGTTCCTCCTCCACAGCACTAGAAGTCTCCCCTTCAGTGAGCACAGCCTGCTTCCTGCTCCCTCCTCCCTCCAGTGTCTCTCCGTGTTTACAGGTAGGGGGATTCCCCTGCCTGCAGGATCCATCTGCTCAGGGGCTTGGCTCTCAGTAACATGGTGGGAGCCCAGCGAGCAGTAAGTTAAGAATGGTTTCTCCTCCACAGCACAAGCACAGATATGGCCCACATGGAGCCCAAGGGGGCTGATCATATTGTGTATGTTTGTGTGTGTGTGTATAAAGTGTGACTAAACTGGTGTGAGTGACATTGTGTGTGTGTGTGTATAGTTCAGTAAGAGTGTGTGTTAGTGTGAGTTTGTGACATTGTGAGAGTACTTAATAGTGTGTGTCTACTTAATAAGTGTGTGTTAGTGTATACTTCAGCAAGAGTGTGTGTTAGAGTGTGTAAGTGACATTGTTTGCTTACTGAAAACTGTGTGAGTGACCATGCGACCAATTATATCCATAATACATTTTATAGATTATAATGAAAAAAATGTTTCTTACAGTGAACCTGCCAGACAGGTTCACTGTAACATTAATTAACACAAACCCATTACTAATTAAAGCCCACAATATTATAAATAAAATCCCACCAAATTAATGAAAATATTATTATCACAGCTATAAAGTATATATTTCATGTAAAATGTATGTATTACAGACAACCCAACATGCAAAAATGCATTTCAGGGAGGTGGCTTCACAAGTAACAACGCCACCCCCGTGCACATGTGCGCTCACTCCGCCTTCCCCCTGACAGGCTTGCGCTAATCCCCTCCCCCACCCCCTCCAACACAGATACACGTACTGGCACATACACACACTCTGGCACATGCACTCTGACACACAGATACACACATTGAAACGCACACTAGCACATACATTCAGATACACACACATTGATGCATACACTCAGATACACACACTAAAACACAGATACACACACTGAAACACACACACACATATTGACATGCACAGAAGTCATACTTTATAGATTTGATTGTGAGTGTGATTTCCGGGATATTGTGTATGATCTGCGGGTGTCAGGGAGCCGCATTCAACATGTGAGAGTGACTTGGGATGTCTGGTATTAGGCAGTATGTGTGGATGGATGGATGTATTAGGCAGTGTGCGTGTATGGGTGTATGTATTAGGCAATATATGTATTGTGCAATATGTGTGTGCAGATTGATGTATTAGGCAGTATGTGTGTATGGATGTAAGTATTAATCAGTGTGCATGTATTAGGCAGTGTGCGTTTATAGGTCTATGTATTAGGCAATATGTGTGTATTAATGTATGGATGGATGTATTAGGCAGTCAGGGCCGGATTAAGAGCACACTGGGCCTGGTGCTGACAATTATGATGGGCCTAATTACGGAATTTTATCAACCAAAAACACAAAATCAGTCATACCTCCCAAGCGTCATGTATCTGATAGAGATGGTGCTGGAGGGAAACTCATAGGATGCAGCTATAAGAAAACACATACTCTATGCTAATCTCTCTCTAATTTATACTTTCATCTTTCAAGTAAATCCATAACCACTAACAGCAGTGTCCAGTCAAGCAGAAAGGCAATGGGTGGGGTAAAAGGGAGGGCCGCTGGTGCGAATCACGTGACCAGACTTGCCAAAAGGGGAGAACATGCCCAAAAAGGGGGCATGTCTGTCCAAAGAATTTGAAGGACAGCCTGGCATGAATGCATGTCAGGCTGCCCGCCAATCCTGCAGGCTGTCCAACTAAGGGCATACTATGCAGGCAGCACCCTGAGCTTGACATAAATGTGTCTAAGGATGCGCTCACTCCATGCTTTCTAAGGACTGTCCCCTAGCACTCGCTGGTCCACTTCTCTCTTTAACTTCTTACTAGCAGGCAGAAGTTCCTGGTATATAGTCTGGGACAGAGAAAATGTGTATGTAGTAAGTGTAAAAGAAAGGGGACATGCCACAGTGTTAGAGAGACCAACGTCTGCATTACCTAAACTAATTTTATTGTCAGCCAGTCCACACAAGTTTTGTTCCCATACATCCTGTTACATTACTGTTGTCCCCTGTTATAAAAGATTTATTCGGTCCCATACTTTTGGTGCTTTGGACACTGTTCTGACGAATTTACAGTCCTCGTATGGTCCAGCCCGAACCCGCTATGTACACCTAGAGGTGGCCGCCATTTCGGGACTTTTGCACGTGGTCGCGGCCATCTTACCTACAATCAGCGGTGGTCGCCCAGAATCATCTGGAACCAAAAACGGAGACCCACCTAGGCGAACACCGCTGAGACCTCCAGGATCACAGAACTCAGTGTTGGACATACCGAACTATTCACCGTTCAGTAAAGCACTTGCCCTGCACCTGGGGATTACAGCGACCCCAGGAAGGACTACGGAAGACAAAGGGTTGTGGGGTTTTTACCGTCCGAACGAAGACCGACCGCAAGGCCTAAACGTATGGAACTATTTTCGGCTGAAAAGTCCGTGCGGTCGGTCTAAACTTTAGGAGCCCCTAACTCCCGAACCGCTCATTCGATCCGACCAGTTTTTGGATATGTTGGCCTCCAGAACAAGATCTATCTAGCGATGCAGGGTGTATGGGTGTACCCCCTGGTTTTGGGGTACATCCAGAATGTGGACAAAAGTATGTGTAATATAATTGTGTTACTTGGTTATCTGAGGGGAGGGGACATGTGGGTTGAACCCAATATATGATTGGGTATTTTATGCCTCCCCTTGGGAGTGTCCTCTTTGTATGTATTGCCAATAAAAAGCAGGCTGGGCATCCCAGTCCTCAGTTCTCATTTTGACCCTCAATTCGCAGCCTCGACTCGTTTTGTGGGGGGAAAGAATATCCTAGCTGCACCATAGCTAGGGGGAGATTCTACACTTACAGGTCTCTACCGAGTATCGCCCCATTCTACTCTTCAAGCCGGGAACCAGGACATCCAAGCGATCAACCCTCCTGCTAGACAGGGGGCAATCGTAACAATTGGTGGCAGCGGCGGGATCATCCTGGAATTCCTAGAAGAAGTACAGAACGGATGGAGAGGTACTACGACAAATTGAAACGCACCACGTTAAAGGACTTACTGGAGAGCCGAGGGGGACACGCGAACAGCCGCCCAAGGAGAGAGCTAATCGCGGAACTAACAGAAATGGACCAGAGCCTTACCATGGCCGAAGCCACTGCCACTTGCACCGATGAGAAAACCCGGTTGGTCCGGGAGAGGCTGCCCCTGTATGGGCCAAACCCCTCCCTGGAACTCATACGGCAATTGATGGCCGAGGCTGAGGCAGATGTCGAAAAGGCCAGAGCCCACGAACACAAAATGAAACTCGCCGGCAGAACCCCCCCGGAGACAACGGAAATCCCAAAGATTCCTTTTGCAGCATTTAAGCCGTTTGTGGAGAGTGAAATGGGGGTTGACGAGTTCTTGGCCGATTTTGAACGGCAATGTGCACTGCACCAAATCCCCACAACAGCTTGGCCCAAGATACTAGCCGGGAAACTGGCGGGTCGAGCTATGGAAGCTTTTCGGACTCTCAGCCCCGAGGAAGCGGAACAATATCAGACGGTAAAAGACACCCTACTTAAGAGATATGCCGTAACCCCCGACACTTATCGCAGACAATTCCGCAACACCAGTAAGAAAGTAAATGACACCCATGCTGAATGGGCTCACCGCATGCGGAGGGCGGCTACCCACTGGATGAATGGGTGCCGTGCCGTTACCGCAACCGAAGTGTTGGAACTGTTTTTATTAGAGCATTTTTATGACGGGTTGGCCCCAAAGGACAGAGAGTGGGTAAAGGATCGGCGTCCGAGCGATCTCAATGCGGCAGCCCGACTAGCTGACGAACATCGGGACGCTCAAGTTCACGAATACTCCCACTCTCGAATAGCCACCCGGCCCGAACTCCGAGAAAACCCTAGACCAAACCCCCGACCCGAGTTTCGTACCCCAGTGCCGGCCGGACCTACTCGATGTGCCGGGCCACCCAGCCAGTACCCCCAAGAGCGTACACGCCCCACTTGCCACAAATGCAAGCAGCCGGGGCACTTCATTTCCAACTGCCCCCTAAACAACAACCTCCCGGGTAACAACCGCCCCGCCCGTGCTTTTTGTGTAGACCAAGCAAATACTATGGAAGAGTATCTGGGACCATTACATGAAGCTAACCCTGTGTATGCCGCAACCGACAACCGACAGCACCATCGACAGGAGGTACTGTTGGAAGGCCGCCCGGCACAAGGATTGAGAGACACAGGGGCCACCATCACCCTAGTCCAGGGGAAGCTCGTACCACCACATAAACGCTCCACAGACACGGTGGCAGTCCGAGTGGCTGGAGGGGACATATACAAATTACCCACAGCAAAAGTACATCTTGATTGGGGTGCGGGAAAAGGACTTGTGAGGGTGGGGATCATGGACAGTTTACCCGCTGAGGTCTTACTGGGCAACGACCTGGGCCCTATGACTTCGGCATTTGCCCCCTCCTATAACTCAGAGGCATATCCGGTTACCACCCGGTCCCAGGCAGGACGGGCTCGAGAGGCTTCACCGGTGCGGGAGACTCAGGTAAGACCGATCCCGACTGTACCTACCTTCCCCGACCCATTACCCTGGGATACCCCTACCGCCTTCGAGACTGAGACTAAAACTGACCCCACTCTCCAGAAATACAGAGAGCGGGCCGACACTGGGACGGGGGGATCCGACCAAGAGATATTTGTATGGGAACAGGGGAGACTGTACCGACAGACGGAAAAGAAAGGGAACCGTAGGAGGCAGTTAGTAATCCCTCACAAATATCGACGAGATATCCTCCGGATAGGCCACGACATCCCCCTAGCCGGACATTTGGCCGTAACCCGGACCCTTAAACGTATCACCCATACCTTCTTTTGGCCAGGGGTACATACCGATGTGCGTACGTACTGTAATACGTGCGAAGTGTGCCAGAGGGTCGGCAAAAGAGGAGACCACCCCAAGGTACACCTCATAAACATGCCCCTCATCGAAGAACCGTTCAGTAGAGTGGCCATTGACCTGATAGGACCCCTCGCCACTCCCAGCCCCTCCGGGAAACGGTATATCCTCACTATTGTGGATTACGCTACCCGCTACCCGGAGGCGGTGGCACTATCTAATATCCAAGCAGACACGGTAGCCAATGCGCTGGTCCAAGTCTTCTCTCGTGTAGGATTTCCCCGAGAAATCCTGTCCGACCGGGGCACCCAGTTCACGGCGGAACTAACGCAACAACTATGGCAGGTCTGTAAAATAAAATCCCTACTCAGTTCCCCATATCACCCCCAAACCAACGGACTATGCGAAAGGTTTAACGGGACCCTTAAGCAAATGCTAAAGACGTTTACCCAGGAATATAGGGACTGGGAACGTTTCTTGCCACACCTCCTATTCGCTTATCGGGAGGTGCCGCAGGAAACTACCGGATTCTCCCCGTTCGAACTGCTGTATGGGCGCAAGGTCCGGGGCCCCCTAGACCTGATCCGAGAGCATTGGGAGGGGGAGACGGAGAACACCGGAGTCCCCATCATACCATATGTCCTAGAACTTAGGGACCGCATGGAGCAGCTAGCCAGGTCGGTCCGGGCTAACCTCCAGGCGGCCCAAAGGCGACAGAAGGTCTGGTATGATAGGGGAGCACGGAAAAGGAGCTTTGAGATAGGGCAAAAAGTAATGGTTCTGAAACCCGTTAAAACAGACAAATTACAGGCAGCCTGGCAAGGCCCCTACCAAATAATAGAAAAGAAAGGAGATACCACGTACGTGATTGCCAGCTGCCACGACCCAAGCTTAAAGAAACTGTTCCATATTAACATGTTGAAAGCATATCTCCAACGCCCCGAAGATGTGCTGGCCATATGTAGTCCCGCAGCCGAAGACCCCGATAATTTACCCATTCCCGACTTACTTACCCAGGACCAACCGGCCGATATAGTGGGCCAGGTACAGATAGGCGAGCGGCTTAACCCAGTAGAGAGGGAGCAATTGCAGCAATTGCTCCGAGAAAAACAAGCAATGTTCTCCCAAAAGCCAGGGTTCACCAACCTAACCACCCACCAGGTAGATACCCCTGGACAGCAACCCTTGAGACAGGCCCCCTACCGCATCCCCGAGGCGGTCAGAGCGGGTATGAAACAAGAAATCACGGAAATGCTGAACCTAGGAGTCATTGAGTCCTCCGATAGTCCCTGGGCATCCCCGGTAGTACTCGTACCCAAAATTGACGGTACTACCAGATTCTGTGTGGACTATCGGAAACTTAATGATAAAACCGTGACAGACGCCTACCCCATGCCCAGGGTAGACGAGTTACTGGATCGCATAGCCCAGGGGAACTACCTAACCACCATTGACCTGTGTAAAGGTTACTGGCAGATTCCCCTGGCCAGGGAGGCTATCCCCAAGTCGGCATTCGTCACCCCGTTTGGCCTATATCACTTCAAGGTTATGCCATTCGGGATGAAGAATGCCCCGGCCACGTTCCAGCGCTTGGTGGATAGACTCCTTGATGGCTTCCAGGGTTTCGCCTGTGCGTACCTGGACGACATAGCGATCCATAGCGCGTCCTGGGAGGAACACCTAACCCATGTAGGGATGGTCTTAGATCAGATTCGGGCCGCCGGCTTGACTCTGAAACCAGAGAAGTGCCATTTTGGCATGGCTGAAGTGCAGTATCTGGGGCATAGGGTGGGATGCGGGAAACAACGACCAGAACCTGCCAAGGTAGAGGCAGTTGCCAATTGGCCCACCCCCACCACCAAGACACAAGTACTAGCCTTCTTAGGTACCGCAGGATACTATCGGAAGTTTGTGCCTGACTATAGTGCCATTGCCAAACCCCTGACAGACTTGACAAAGAAAAACCTTCCTCGACAGGTCCTGTGGTCTCCCCACTGTGAAATAGCGTTTCAAACCTTAAAAACTGCTCTTGTGAATGCTCCCGTGTTGGCCGCCCCAGCCCCTAACAAACGTTTTATCGTCCACACAGACGCTTCCATGTTCGGGCTGGGAGCCGTCCTCAGCCAAGTAGGCGAAGACGGAGGGGAACACCCTATTGCCTACATCAGTCGTAAGCTCCTGCCACGCGAAGTTAGCTATGCCGCCGTGGAAAAGGAGTGCTTGGCACTGGTGTGGGCACTAAAGAAACTGACTCCTTATCTGTACGGGCAAGAATTCACTCTGGTAACGGACCACAATCCCTTGGTATGGTTAAACCGGGTCTCTGGAGATAATGGCCGGTTGTTACGATGGAGCTTGGCTCTACAACCCTTCAATTTTACCATCACTTATCGACCCGGGAAACAGAATGGCAATGCCGATGGATTGTCCAGGCAAACCGATATCAGCCCAGCCTAACCAGAAGTCTGGACAGCCTTAGTCTACCCCGAAAAGGGGTCAGACGGTGTCTGCCAGAGTGTTCCACAAGGAGGGAGCACTGTTACATTACTGTTGTCCCCTGTTATAAAAGATTTATTCGGTCCCATACTTTTGGTGCTTTGGACACTGTTCTGACGAATTTACAGTCCTCGTATGGTCCAGCCCGAACCCGCTATGTACACCTAGAGGTGGCCGCCATTTCGGGACTTTTGCACGTGGTCGCGGCCATCTTACCTACAATCAGCGGTGGTCGCCCAGAATCATCTGGAACCAAAAACGGAGACCCACCTAGGCGAACACCGCTGAGACCTCCAGGATCACAGAACTCAGTGTTGGACATACCGAACTATTCACCGTTCAGTAAAGCACTTGCCCTGCACCTGGGGATTACAGCGACCCCAGGAAGGACTACGGAAGACAAAGGGTTGTGGGGTTTTTACCGTCCGAACGAAGACCGACCGCAAGGCCTAAACGTATGGAACTATTTTCGGCTGAAAAGTCCGTGCGGTCGGTCTAAACTTTAGGAGCCCCTAACTCCCGAACCGCTCATTCGATCCGACCAGTTTTTGGATATGTTGGCCTCCAGAACAAGATCTATCTAGCGATGCAGGGTGTATGGGTGTACCCCCTGGTTTTGGGGTACATCCAGAATGTGGACAAAAGTATGTGTAATATAATTGTGTTACTTGGTTATCTGAGGGGAGGGGACATGTGGGTTGAACCCAATATATGATTGGGTATTTTATGCCTCCCCTTGGGAGTGTCCTCTTTGTATGTATTGCCAATAAAAAGCAGGCTGGGCATCCCAGTCCTCAGTTCTCATTTTGACCCTCAATTCGCAGCCTCGACTCGTTTTGTGGGGGGAAAGAATATCCTAGCTGCACCATAGCTAGGGGGAGATTCTACACTTACAGGTCTCTACCGAGTATCGCCCCATTCTACTCTTCAAGCCGGGAACCAGGACATCCAAGCGATCAACCCTCCTGCTAGACAGGGGGCAATCGTAACACATCCCTCTTAAGCTTCCAAACTTAAAAGGACACTATAGTCACCAGAACAACTACAGCTTATTGTATTTGTTCTGGTAAGTAGAATCATTCCATTCAGGCCTTTTGCAATAAACACTGTCTTTTCAGAGAAAATAACTCCACTGGCCACTCCTTAGATGGCTGCTAGAGGTGCTTCCTGTGGCAGTACTGCCTAGTGTGCAGCATTGCCATTCAGTGTCTCCACCCTCTGCATGCAGACACTGAACTTTCCTCATAGAGATGCATTGATTCAATTTATCTTTATGAGGAGATGCTGATTGGCCAGGGCTATGTTGAGCATGTGCTGGCTCTGCCCCTGATCTGCCTAGTTGACAGTATCAGCCAATCCTATGGGGAAGTATTGTAATTTGCTCACACCACCACTTCTGATGATGTCAGCAGACAGTCAGTTCAGATGCAGCCCCCGCAGCATATTTTACTATACTTAGGGAGCCAAGAAGGGGCCAGGGTGGTGGTTTTAACATAATAGGGTCAGAAATACATGATTGTGTTCCTGACCCTATAGTGCTCCTTTAAGCAAGAGTATGTGAAGAGTAGTTAGGGTTGCCACCTTTCTTGAAAAAAAAATACCAGCCTTAATCATTTGTATAATCACAAGGAGTGACATCAGAGAAAATTCTGTAAAATCACCAACAAACTACTCACAGTTTGATTCTGCTGTATAGATGGATTGCTCCCAGTGTATCAGTCTCGCAAGTCATCACAGTGTATCACAGTGTCAGTGTCCCCATGTCTCAGTGTGTCCCCATGTCACTAGGATACTGGGGACACAGTGAGACATGGGGACACAGTGAGACATGGGGACACTGGGAGACCCGGGGACACTGGGAGACATGGGGACACTGAGACATTTAGGGAAACTGAGAGAAATGGGGACACTGAGAAACTAGGGACACAGACACTGGGAGACATGGGGACACTAAGACACTAGGGGCACAGAGACATGGGAACACAGACACTGGGAGACTAGGGGACACTGGGAGACTATGGGACACTGGGAGACTAGGGGACACTGGGAGACTAGGGGACACTGGCTGGGAGACAGACACTTGGGGATACTGGGAGACATGGGGGCAGTATTGGACATAGACATGGGGACACTGGGACATATAGGGACACTAGGAGACATGGGGACACTAGGAACACAGACACTGGGAGACATGGGGAAACTGAAACATTTGGGGACACTAAGACACTAGGGACAGAGACATGAGAACACAGACACTGGGAGACTAGGGGACACTGGGAGACTAGGGGACACTGGCTGGGAGACAGACACTTGGGGACACTGGGAGACATGAGGACAGTTGTGGACATAGACATGGGGACACTGGGACACATGGGGACACTAGGCACACAGAGACATGGGGACACCAAGACACTAGCAACACTGGATGGGGGACATGGGGACACTGGGAGAAATGGGGACATAGTGTCTCCATGTCCCAATGTCTGTGTCTCCCAATTTCCCTATGTCTCAAAGCGTCCCCATGTGTCCCAGTGTCCCCTAGTGTCTCAGTGCCCCCATGTTTTCCAGTGTCCCCAAGTGTCTCAGTGTTTCCAGGTCTCCCAGTGTCTGTGTCCCCATGTGTCTCAGTGTGTCCTAGTGTCTGTGTCCCCATGTGTCCCCTAGTATCTGTGTCCCCTAGTGTCTCAGTGTCCACATGTGTCCCCTAGTGTCTCAGTGTCCCTGCTGCCTTTCCCCCCATCCCTCACTTACCTGAGCTGTAGAGCTCCTGTCTGGACTCTGTGCTGTGTTGCTGCTCCCCCACGGATCAGTGAGTAGTAGAGAGAGGCAGGGATATGCTGTAATTTCCTATCCCTGCCTCTCTCCACACACAGTGACCCCTACTGGCCGGTGCTGGTATTGCAGAGTAATCTCCATTTATTCTGAGAAAAATACCTGCATTTGTATTGCCGATATCACTGCAATACTGGCATGGCCAGGCAGCCTCAAATACTGGCTGTGCCAGTAAAATACCAGTCAGGTGGCAAACCTAAGAGTAGTGTGTGTAAAAAAAAAAAAAATTCTTTTTTTTATTATTATTTTTTTTTAAATGGGCCTATTCCATGGGCCTGGGCCTGGAGCTGCAGCTCCATCAGCCCCTATGTTAATCCGGCCCTGTAGGCAGTGTGTGTGTATGGGTGTGTATGTATTAGGCAATATGTGTGCAGGAGCAGAGCAAACAGACAGGAGCAGAACAAGCAGAGAAGAGGCAGCGCAGAGCAAGTAGAGAGGAGCAGAGCAAGCATAGAGGACAAGAGCAGAGCAAGCAGAGAGGAGCACAGAGAAGCAGAGAAAAGCAGAGCAAGTCGAGAGGAGCGGAGCAGAGCAAGCAGAGAGGAGCAGAGCAGAGCAAGCAGAGAGGACAAGAGCAGAGAGGAACAGAGAGAAGCAGAGCAAGTAGAGAAAAGCAGAGCAAGTCGAGAGTAGCAGAGCAGAGAGGAGCAGAGCTAGTAAAGGGGAGCAGAGCAAGCCGAGAGTAGCGGAGCAGAGCAAGCAGACCATGCAAATAGAAACACAGCATGCAGAGAGGAGGCACATCAGAGCAAGCAGAGAGGAGGCAGAGTAGAGAGCAGCACCACAGAGCAAGCAGAGAGAAGCAGAGCAAGTCAAGAGTAGCGGAGCAGAGCAAACAGAGTTAACATATTGTTACAATTGCATATCTAAAGCAGACTTTAGCATATTTAACAAGGTGCTGGATATCTGAATTTTGTTAACTTTTAAATGTTCTCCACGTTTGTTTGTGTGTGTATATATACATATACACACACACACACACATGTTTTGTAATTGGCCCCCTACTTCTGTCCCTGGCCCCCCATGTGTCCCCCCTAAATATGAATGCTGGAGATGCCACTGATGCACACATCATATCAATCTCAGACAGATAGTAATATTAGCGTATTATTATATATAGAACAAATTTAGGGTCAAGCTTTGAAAATTATTCATTATTCTTAAAATAACACCCACTACCTAATATATTGGACCAGTGACGTGAGGACTATCTTGATCATAAGGGATTTGCCAAGCATGTGTTCAATCACTTCTTGTGTTGTCAATTGAATCCATTCTCTTTACAAGAAATCAGTATTGTGCTTTGTTTAAGAAGAGTAGGGTATCGTAAATCATAATGAATTTTCTCTAGACAATAAAAGGTTAAAAGTACATTTACATACATCAAACAACTATTCAGAAACATGTTTTACTTATCTGAGTCCCAATTGTAAGAAACTCTGGCACTAGATTGCATTCAGATGATATTATTATCGGCTAAACTATGTTTTTGATACCAGCTTTCAAAACCACTTAACACAAAGGAAAAATCGAATTGCTACGAAAGCATTTTTCTCTTGGTCTTCATCAGATCTATGCGGATCAGATTTGGGTTAGCATGCACTTTTTTCCCTGACAAATTGTGTATTTTTTTTGTGAGCTAACAAATTAATCCCCACTTAACTGCATTTAGCATTTTGTCTGAAACCATTTCATTTAGCAGTGAGCAATTTAAAAAAATATGTATATAGTCATACTATGATTTCACTAAAACGCAGTACGTTTCAATAAGCGATGAGGTAATTTTCCACAGAGTAATTTGCTCGGGAGCATGTTGTCCATGTAAGCTATTTGATGAGTAATGCTGTATTCAGAAAGTGAACTAACGCAAGAAATTGCATAATTGAAAATAGAATATTTATCAGAGACCTGTACCTACCAACCCGTACCTACCAACTGCCCTAAGTATGAAAAAAATGCAAACATAAAAAAGCAGCATTTGCTCCTTATTTTAGGGGTTTATTTACTAAATCATGAATTCATGAGAACTGAAAAAGGAATTGCAAATTTCAGGCCAACAATGTTGATGGTAAAACTGATGCATTTCCAATCTGGCTTAAAAAGTACAAATGCCCTTGTGAATATTAGTGAATAAATAATGTTCTTCCTATCCTAGAATGTTTCCCCGATATGCCTCCCAAGCTGGATGTGACTGTTTAGTTGGTCTAGTGGTCATGTTTTTTATGTGAGTCCCCTTCACATCAGTGAAACATTACTGCCATGCCCATCCCTTGACGCTGCAGTGGATTTGCTCCATTCTATCCTGAATTTGTGCGGAGCAAATTTTGTAGATATGCAATCCTGACAATGCTTTAATGCTCTTAAACTAACACCAATAGGCAGGGCTGGTGCAAAGATTTTTGGGTACACAGGCAAAGATGATTTTAGCACCCCCTTAACACGCCTTTTGTTTCTTACCCCCTTTAGTGTATCTTATCCCTGATTTTTCACCATTGTGTGTCTCACACCTGCCTTGTTTATCTCTTACAACCCCCCTTTGTGTGTCTTACTCCCCCAGCCACTTGTCTTCTACTCTTACCAGCTCATTTGTGTGTTTCTCTTTCACCACCAGCCGTCTATCTCCCCCCCAGCTCCTCTGTGTCTCTTTTTCCTCTTCTCCAGCCCCATTGCGTCTCTTTCACCCTCAGCCCCTTTGAATTTTTCACCCCAGGCCCTTCTGTGTCACTTTCCTCCTCAGCCCATCTGTGAACTCCCCCCATGTCCCTTACCCCACTCAGGTCCCCCTGAGTGCTGCTCTCTCCTCCCGGTCCCTTAATGGGCCTCTCCCCTCCTCTTCCCTGTCCCCTAGTGTTTCTCACCCCTCCCTCCCCTGTCCCCTAGTGTTTCTCACCCCTCCATCTCCTGTCCCTTAGTGTTTCTCACCCCTCCCTCCCCTGTCCCTTAGTGTTCCTCACCCCTCCTTCCCCTGTCCCATAGTGTTCCTCACCCCTCCCTCCCCTGTCCCATAGTGTTCCACAACCCTCCCTCCCCTGTCCCATAGTGTTCCACAACCCTCCCTCCCCTGCCCCATAGTGTTATTTCTCTCCCCCCCCCCCCATGTCCCTCTGTAATCCCCCCTGTATGCCACTCTCCCCAGGGGAGAGGAACACTAAGTTACAGGGGAGGGAGGGGAGAGGAACAAAAATTAACATGGAGGGGAGAGGACCACTAATGGACAGGAAGGGAAGAGGACCTACATGGTTACTATGCCACTATAGCATTATAAATACACATTTGTACCATATGAGAATAGCAGGGGTTCCTGCCAGTTGTACTATACTATTATACTATAGAACTATAATTACCAAAACAGCTGCTACACAGACTATCAGGATAAAATAATGGGGACCTGTCATTTCTCAGTTTTGCAAAAATACAGAACCTCCCTCTCTCCCCCAAGGGAATCACATAGGGGATTCTACAAAAAAAGACCAAAAAAAACCAAAACAAAAAAAAAAAACCAAAAGGTCCACTTTAATGTATTGTTTCTGTTTTATTCAAAATACTTTCAGGTAACATGAAGTACCACCCTGCATATTATATATATTCACGTGAAGATAAAGAAGCTAATTGTTATTAAAATTGTTTTATCCTTCCAAATGTTTACATTTATAATATAACATACTAAGTTTAAGTACAATTCAGTTCAGCTAGTAGGGTCATCAGAAGTTTGAACATTTCTGGATATTGTCCAAATTTTAAGTTGAGCTGGTTAAACGGGCTCTTATTCACAGCCATGACCTCTGACCAGTGACACATTCCTAACAAGAAGAGGTGATCAGGACTTTGAGCCATTATTGATCTAAGAGATTTCTATTTATGTTGATACTCCCCTAATCCCTTTGGTGTAAGCGGACTAGTGATGCCTATAGTGTATCTTGCCATTCCATGAATAATGTGTAATCAGAAAAAGAAGTATATTAATGTTGTAAGACAGGCAAATGTTTTAAGTACAGAAAATGCAGTGTTTCTAATTTGTCCCTAATTTTCATTCAAATCAAATTAGTCTTCAAGTCTGATCTGAAATTGGGTCATGGTCTAACACAGGAAGGGAGATCAAGGTCAGAGTTAGAATTAAGTTTATTTATTTACTATATATTTTATATATAGTTTTGGGCTTGAAAAAAATGATGAGAAAAGGTATTCAGCAAAACAGAATTTCCTTATTTAATTAATTTAAAATACATTTAAATTATTTTCAGACAGTGTGCTATGCTCCCAGTTTAGCTACTCTGCCATTAATTATGAAATTCACTTTGAATTAACTTTACAATCCTGACAATTCTCACTTTAGTGAATAAGCTTGTTAGTGCAGTGTTATTGCAATTTAACACAACCATTTGTTTTATCTTCTTTTCAACCCCTCAATTCTTCCACTCATTTTTTTTCTCTCTTTTTTTCATTCCTCCCTTTTCCTCTATTCATTTATTACATTTTTTTTGCCTGCAAAATTGTGACAATTAATGACTCCAGAATAAAGGTTTGTGATCTCACGGTCCCGATATGGTTTATAATGTACAAATTAAAACCATACACTGTAAAATAGCTGTAATGAGCCAGGACTACTGCTTCACCCATTTTTCATACACATTCTAAATCGGAAACATGCTAATTGCATAGTAGCAGAACAAGCTGCTGATGAGACCCAGCCCTCCTCCGCCATTTGTCTCTGTCCACCTCCACCTATTTTTCTAGATCTTCTCAAAACTATTGGGTATTCTACCTTCCAGATGGTGAGAGGACCCCATGTGTGGTTTAAATGGCAGTCTTAGATGTGGCCATTTGGCTTCAAGGGGAACAATGGAGTAAACATTATGCCATATTAGCAAAAGTGTTAACTAGATAATGCATTAAAAATATCACTACAAAAACAAATTAAAATAAAAAATAAAAAGTACCTTCCTGAAACTAAGAAGCTTAAAAAAAAACCTGACTGCAGCAGATCCCACCTCCACCAAGACAAAAGCCTCTTATTGTGGTCTATGGGGGTCTGTCCAGCAGTGTTAATGGGGTTTATCTCCTAGCAGCAGAAATACCTAATTACTGCTTTATAAAACTGATGGAAGTCAAACCGTAGCGGCTTTGAGTTTATACACAGTCTACAACAAGGGTCAGCAACCTATGTGCCTCCCCCTTATACAAATAATACAAGCAGCTCACACACAGTCCTAACAAACACAACACTACTTGTCACAAATGCACCCTAATCCAAGAGTGTGCATGACGTAGTTGTGGTGGCGAACGGGTTCAAGCTCACTAGCACTAGACCGGAAATACCGGAAATAATGACAAAATCCCCCTTAACACCACCCAGACAAACATAATAATATAACTATTACTATTTTAACGCTGCCACCACCAAGACAATTCTTTTAACTTGGTCCCACAGGTAAATCAATAATAAAAACCCACCAAATATTACTTAGCACAATATCTATGTAATTGCAAAATACTAATTAGTCTCTTCAGGTAACGTGATTCTTAACCAGACAAAGGCAAAACTTAATAAATTAATGTTTATTATGAGCAAAAAATAGTCACAGTGCATAGAAAAATATAGATGAAAAACAAATGATTTACACCAACAGCAGATAAAAAACAGAGAATAAAATAACAGAAGTCCTAATTACTCACTTAGGTTTTCAAAGTAAAACGTCTTCCCAGGGGGTCTCTGGCAAGGAAGGATAATGGTGACTCACTCAATATTAGGTCTTGGCCCCAAGCAAGTTCACCAACACCCCTCCAAATCATTGAAAATATACCATGTGGATTATCAAGTCTTGGCCAGGGGTGGAGTTAAGGTGTACCCATAGAAATAATTTGTTGCCCCTTCAAAGGCCCTTCCAGTCCTGAGCGCGCAGCCCAGGAAACACGAGACAGGAGACGGTGACCGGACCGGATGGGGATTACTCTTCATCACTATCTATCTGATAAAGCTACATTCTCTTACTCCAGAACACAGAGAACCTCGCCGTTCTGCTCAATACCCATCCAAAAGCTTGGGTGATCAAATGGGTGATCAAGCTTCAAATGATCTGTGGTGAGATCCAACTGATTTTTTCATTCACAAAGCTGCTTATTTTTCTATTTTTCACCTTTATTTTTTATTTTTTTTCATTTTTTCCCCAAAAATCTGTCTGATCAGACTATCAATTGTTGTTATTGATCAATTATTGGTGGATCCACAAGACTGTATATGAACTACCAGCTTCATTAAGATTTTATCTATAGGGTGTGTATAGTTGTATATATTTTGTATGTATATATTATGGAATTTTGTCTTAAATACTGTAGAGGAATTAACAGAGTGTGCATTCTGTATATTTGGCAATAGTGGTCTTCATCTTTGTTGATGATTTTTTTTATTTTTTCATCTTTGTTCAGCTTTTTGTCATTAAGTGTATAATAAATGCATTTTTTGCATTTTAACATATTGATTCTTTTTGGTGCATATTATATGCTATTTGAGTGCGGTATTAATAGTTATTTAATTATAAGATATTTTATAAGTTGCTGTAGTCATAAGCCATGCATCTAAGTGTATGAGTGTGTGCATGAATGTGAGTATGTGTGTATATGAATATGTGTGTGTGTGTATATGAATGTGAGAATGCATGTGTAATCTCCTATGCAAAACGGGGTTGGGGTGGTGCAGTGTACACTTTGAAATTATGCAAAGCAGATATGGTGCTTAAAGTGTCCATCTAAAAATGGAAAGTGCTTGTGTAGTGTGAAGAATTTATTTACCATGTGACTAAATGCTAAGCCCCAACAATTCACTAAACAACAAGGAAACAGGGTAATTATATAATTTAACTAAATAGCTAAATTGCAGTTGTTGATAAAGAAATATGCAAAATATAAGAAACATAAGGTTAACTGAAAATCCAAAGCATTATAGGAGTACAGGCTATGAAAGTGAACTCTAGTCTACACCATCAGATATATCCAAGCAAAGTAGGCAAATGGTACATTGTGGAACAAGTGGGGTAGAATGCAGAGATTTTCCACTGAGGATTTTGAAACAAAACCAAACAAAAAAAAGACAGCCCCAAAAGATAAAAAAACATGCACAAAAAAACTTTCTAAAGAAATGGCAACACACAAAAATAAAAGTATCAAGATTTGAAAATATTACTGATTTTACGGTTTCCATTGATAAAGTGAGTGAAAAACTGGTGGTGACTTTCAGAAACTATAGCACTATTATAACTGATTAATACTACACAGCTAGAGAAAGGCTAAACGAGTAATTGTCTTGTGAGCTGGTAGCTGATTACAAACAGATTGAAAAGCGGCCCATTCTGGATTACCAGCAGGACGGGAGGTAGCATATTATCTGACCCAAGACATCCATGATTGGAACCTTTAAGGAACTCTGCACAATCAGAAAGAGCTTTGAAGTTTCACTCATTACTAAATAGTTTTACTTATTTTGAAAGAACAAATCAAAGTCATCTTAAAAAACCTAAGCTATTTCATCTATGACAGCTGAGTGTGTAACTTGTATAAGCTAGATGATTAACTTATCACAGATTACAAGAACACTGGATGGTGGAAATGTCAAAGGAAAGCACCAGATTTCTGGAGGGCTCGGGCTGTTCCTCTAAATGCAATATAAAGACACAATACTAACACTACTGACATGAATTGTGAGGCCCTAATCTGAGGGCAGTAAGTACCAGCCTGCCTCAGATTAATGGATTTTCCACTCCCAGGTTTTATCAGATTAATTATTGCAGGGGATCATTATAACTGTATTTTAATTGGGGTTTGTGCCATGGTAGTGGGGTACCTTTTGGAACTATACTTAGTAAGGTGTCTTGGCACATATAACTGGCAAGATTTAGGTTCCAGTTGGCATTTTATTAAAGGAACACTCCAAACACTAAAAGCACTTTTTTTTTACATTCTTTATTTTTGAAGTGGAGTGGTACAAACACAAGTTAGCAATGACATATGGTATAAGTATAAACAGTGAAGACAGGCATGTAAGTAGAACATGAGATGTCCAGATAAGCTACACTTTGTTTTTGAATATAAGAACAAGATCGATAACATTATTAAGCAAAACAGAATAATTCCCCTAGGAGTTTCCCAACGTTGGTGAGATGGTAAGAGAAAGTAATTGGCAAGACTAAACACCAAGGTCGAGACATTAAAGAAGTGTCCTACTTTTCCTCTCTCATTAGTTCATGCTCCCGCAATCCCAGGCGTCTCTTTGACACCTTTAATTCTCTTCTTCGCCCTGCTGTGGCCACCCCCAAACTAACCTTACTGCCAATAGCTTTGCATGTTACTTTACCGACAAGATTGAACAGCTAAGGAAAGAATTTTCCCCTCCTTGCCATTCTCTTCCTCAACCACACATAGATCATGCCTTTACTACCCTTCAGACGTACTACCCTTCAGACGTTCTCCCCAGCTACTGACCAAGAGGTAGCTGCTCTTCTCTTTTCCTCTCGCCCCACCACTTGCCTGCTCGACTTGTCTCGTGCCTTCCTTAATGCACATTTTTAACTGCTCTCTCTCTTCTGGTATTGTCCCTCCTGACCTTAAACATGCCACTGTAGTACCTATCCTGAAAAGAACATCTCTTGACCCCTCCTCCCCCTCTAACTATCGACCTATATCCCTGCTCCCTTTTTCCTCAAAGCTTCTGGAAAGACTTGTCTTTACCCGTGTGTCTCATTTCCTCAATTCCAACTATCTCCTTGACCCTCTTCAATCTGGCTTCCGCCCTCTCCACTCTACTAAAACTGCGCTTATCAAAGTTACTAACGACCTAATCACAGCTAAATCCAAAGGCCCCAACTCCATACTAATTCTTCTTGACCTCTCTGCTGCCTTTGACACCGTTGATCATGCTCTCCTTCTTCAAACTCTTCAATCACTCGGTCTCTGTGACTCTGTCCCTTCGTTGTTTTCCTCTTATCTCTCCCAACGCTTAATCAGTGTCTCCTTTTCTAATGACACCTCCTCCCCTCGTCCTGTCTCGGCTGGAGTCCCCCAAGGCTCTGTACTTGGTCCCCTTCTATTTTCTCTTTATACTGCGTCTCTTGACAAACTTATTACCTCTTTTGGATTCCACTACCACCTGTATGCTGATGACACCGAGATATATCTCTCCTCCCTGGACCTCTCTCCTGCCATCCTGCAACGTGTCACTGCTTGCCTTTCTTCCATCTCTGACTGGATGTCCTCCCGCTTTTTGAAACTGAATCTCTCCAAAACTGAGCTCCATGTCTTTCCTCCTCCTAATACTGATCCTCCTCTTTTGCTCTCCCTTCAAGTTTGTGGTACCCACATCAATCCATCCTTGCAAGCGCGCTGTCTTAGTGTCATACTTGATTCTGGCCTCACCTTTGAGCCTCACATACAGTATTTGCCAAATCCTGTAGATTACATCTAAAACATAGCCTGCATCCGCCCCTTTCTTACGCAATATGCTACCAAGGAGCTTGCCCATGCTCTAGTAATTTCTCACATGGATTATTGTAACCCTCTCCCGATTGGTCTTCCCAAAAGCCGTACTGCACTGCTACAGTCCATAATGAACGCTGCTGCCAGACTGATTTTCCTCTCTAGTCGGTTCTCTCACACCTCACCCCTGTGTCAGGCCTGACATTGGCTTCCTGTATGCTATAGGAATCAAATCAAGGTACTAATTCACACCTATAAAGCACTGAACAACTCTAGCCCCTCTTATATTTCTTCACAGATCCATAGGTGTGTCCCTTCTCGGTCTCTCCGCTCTGCCCGTGACCACCTCCTGTCCGTTGTTCGCACCCGTACGGCCAACTCACACTTGCAGGACTTCTCGCGGGTGGCTGCCTTCCTATGGAATAGCCTGCCTACCCCCATCAGACTCTCCCCTAGTCTTGCATCTTTTAAGAAGTGCCTTATAACCCATCTCTTTACGAAAGCTTATGGCCTCCCAGACTAACCTCTACCTCACACACCTGTCTCTTGCTCTCTACTAAAGGGCAGCCCATCTCATTTGATTGCAAATACCTGTCCTATTGTATTTTACACCTCGCCTCCTATAGAATGTAAGCTTGTTTGAGCAGGGTCCTCTCCAACCTCTTGTTCCTGTAAGTTCTTTGTAAATGTCCTATTTATAGTTAAATCCCCCTCTCATAATATTGTAAAGCGCTACGGAATCTGTTGACGCTATATAAATGGCAATAATAATAACAATAATAATAATAATAACTGCAGAAAACGATGCACCTTTGTAGGCAATAAAAATGGAAGCAATAAAAAGATAGAGGATAAAGTGAGCAACAGTTAGCTGAGTCGAGCAGTCTTAATAGGGACTTAGAGGTGAATGGTTAATTAATTGCAGTGGGGCAGGATGGTGCATCCTGTGTTCTAGCTACCACTAGAAGTTGGCAAAGAGTCTGTAAAGCCTGGAAAAGACATTGCGTTGATCATCCCTTGGGTTAGGCAACCATGTTGGGTAAGTCACAGTGCTTGCTTTCATTACTTCACCCGGCATTCCTGTTATGGCTGGGTAGCCTCCCAGGAATGGACCATGATCACCGCTGCTGGTCCAAGGGTGGGGGTGACAGTGCACTTGCTTAGAATTGACCACTTCTGGGCATCACTGGACAAGAAGATTGTCCGTCTCTCCCTCCCGGTCTGTACTAGGCCGCATTTGTCTTGGTGGAGTTAATATTCTGATGAGTCGTTGACCACTTTCCATTTTTTTCATTTTACATAAAGTATACATTTGAATGTTGTGGAATTCTCTACCTAAAGAGGTTGTCCTATCAGATTATATATATATTTATCAGATTTTGCAAAAACAGAATATTTAAGGATATAATTAATATGTATGTGAGCAAGTTGTTGATCCAAGCAGAAATCTGATTGCCATTATGAAGTCAAGAAATCTTTTTTTCCCTTATTGTGGAATAATTGGAAATGACTGCAATTGTTTTTTTTTTTGCCTTCGTTTGGATTAATATCATAAAAATGGGTTTCAAGGTTGAACTTGATGGACTTCTTTCAACTTTTAATACTATGTAACAAGGTTACTTTATAAAAGTGCCAATTTCTATTGGAATCTGAACTTTTTGTAAAATTAGAAAAATACCCACTCTTCACATATAAAAGCACTTTATCCAGTCAAAGTGCTTTATGGGCCTGGAGTGTCCCTTTAAGTCAGACTAGTGCAGAGAACTAATCACAATGTATCTTAACTTTTTCAGATGATGTTGAAGACTGGGGCCGTGACTAACTCACTCTAATATAATTATACGTAGTACATTCTTGCTAACATTTCACAGGTAATAAAACTACATTATATGTGTTCTGGCAATCTGTAAACATTATCTCTGGAGTGTTATAACATGTGTTGGGAGCATTTATCTGAAGCACACGTTCCTGGCAATGTAGATTTAACCTAATACAGTTACATTTCACTTTAGGCACCGATTTCAGATATTTTTTTTCTTTGATAATAACACAGTATCAAAATTTCCATTACGCCTCACAGGGAACAATAGAAGAACAGATGAAAAAAAAACTGTTATGCTAAAATGGCCGGATGATCTTTAAAATGTACCAGCCCTCAGAAAGCATTTATAATGTCACGGTGTTGGTGTGTTTAGCATCAGAAGGATAGATTGTAGCTCTTAGTAAGCTTTGAAGGCCACAGTATTTACAAATCTAGCAAAGGCCCATGTGGGTATTACCTCACAAAAATGTTTGCTTAATTCATGTACATAGTTTTTTAACTATGTATTTGGTTTGCTCTCCAATTTTTCACATTAAATGGCATAGAGAATAGCTAATTGACTGGGCTGGTGTTCCTGTAAACATGAAAATAAAGTCCATTTAAAGATTGTGTAATTTTTGCATTACCGAGTTCTGAAAGGATTCCCATTAGAACATTCCGTTTATTAGTTACATATAGTTACATAGTTACATAGTTAGATAGCTGAAAAGAGACTTGCGTCCATCAAGTTCAGCCTTCCTCACACCTGTTTTTTGCTGTTGATCCAAAAAACAAACAAAAAAAAAAAAAACCCCAGTTTGAAGCACAATTTTGCAACAAGCTAGGACAAAAAATTCCTTATTGACCCCAGAATGGCAGTCAGATTTATCCTTGAATCAAGCAGTTATTACCCTACATTGAAAGATTATATCCTTGAATATTCTGTCTTTGCAAGTATGCATCTAGTAGCTGTTTGAACATCTGTATGGACTCTGATAAAACCACTTCTTCAGGCAGAGAATTCCACATCCTGATTGTTCTTACAGTAAAAAAACCTTTCCTTTGCCTTAGACGAAATCTTCTTTCTTCCAGTCTAAACGCATGGCCTCGTGTCCTATGTAAAGTCCGGTTTGTGAATAGATTTCCACACAATGGTTTGTATTGGCCCCGAATATATTTGTATAATGTTATCATATCCCCTCTCAGGCGACGTTTTTCTAAACTAAATAGGTTTAAATTTGTTAACCTTTCTTCATAGCTGATATGTTCCATTCCTTTTATTAATTTTGTAGCCCGCCTCTGCACTTTTTCTAGTGCCATGATATCCTTCTTTAGAACAGGTGCCCAAAATTGCACAGCATATTCAATATGTGGTCTTACCAGTGATTTATAGAGAGGCAAAATGATATTCTCGTCCCGAGAATGAATGCCCTTTTTCATGCATGACAATACCTTACTGGCCTTGGCCACTGCTGATTGACATTGCACATTGTTGCATAGTTTGTTGTCTATAACAATTCCCAAGTCCTTTTCGTGTGTTGTTATCCCTAATTCGCTTCCATTAAGGGTATACGTTGCTTGTGTATTCTTTACGCCGAAGTGCATAACTTTGCATTTTTCAACATTAAATTTCATCTGCCATTTGAGTGCCCAGTCCTCCAGTCTATCTAAATCCTTCTGCAGCAAAGTAATATCTTGCTCACATTGTATTATTTTACAAAGTTTTGTGTCATCTGCAAACACTGAAACATGACTTTCAATGCTGTCTTCAAGATCATTTATAAAAATGTTAAATAGAAGGGGTCCCAGAACAGACCCCTGAGGGACACCACTTGCCACCTCTGTCCAGCTTGAAAATTTACCATTAACGACAACTCTTTGTATTCTGTTTTTAAGCCAATGTTCTACCCAAGAACAAGCCTTTTCATCGAGACCGATTTCCTTGAGTTTGAACACTAATCTTTTGTGTGGAACTGTATCAAATGCCTTGGCAAAATCCAAATAGATCACATCCACTGCAACACCCTGATCTATACTTCTACTTACTTCTTCGTAGAACACAATCAAGTTAGTTTGACATGACCTGTGCTTCATAAAACCGTGCTGATTTTTGCTGATAACCATATTCTTCTCAAGGAATTCTTGAATATTATCCCTTAATAACCTTTCAAATATTTTACCAGCCACAGAAGTTAAGCTCACAGGTCTATAATTTCCAGGCAAGGATTTTGAACCCTTTTTGAATATAGGAACCACATCTGCCTTCCTCCAATCCTCCGGAACACTTCCTGAAAGAAAAGAATCTTGAAAGATTAAAAACAGAGGTTCACTTATTTCTACACTTAGTTCCTTAAGTACACGTGGATGGATACCGTCAGGCCCTGGAGCTTTGTTTATATTAACTTTCTTTAGTTGCTGCAGCACATTGTCTTGAGTTAACCAATTACAATTATTCTGCAAGTTTTTAGTAGCAATCATTTGCACATCTATTGCCATGGGTTCTTCTTTAATATATACGGAGGAGAAATAGTTATTTAGAATTCCTGCCTTTTCTTGGTCTTCATGAACTAACACCCCCGTTTCAGTTTTAAGTGTACCTATACTTTCATTTTTGGGTTTTTTGGAATTTATGTACTTAAAAAATGCTTTGGGGTTGGTTTTGCTCTCTTTAGCTATCATTTTTTCATTTTGAAGTTTAGCAAGTTTAATTGCCTTTTTGCACGCATTATTTGCTTTCTTATATCTTTTATAAGATGCATCTGATTTGTCTGATTTAAATGCTTTAAATGCCCTTTTCTTATTTTTAATCTCTTGTTTTACTTCTCTACTAAGCCACATTGGTTTTAATTTGTTTCTTTTATACTTATTTCCCAATGGTACATACTGAGAAATGTACCTTTCTAATATTTGTTGGAAGATGATCCATTTATCCTCAGTGTTCTTTTCACTAAAGAGTTTATGCCAGTCAATATATTGTAAAGCTTCCCTTATGTTATTGAAATTGGCCTTTTTAAAATTATATGTTTTAGTATACCCCATGTGCTTTTGTTTTTTTGAGTTTATTTCAAAGGACACTATATGAAATTAGTAAGCGATTAAATATTTTTTGGGAAAGAAGGATTTAACTGTTGCCATTAACACACACAATAATTTGGTTTTCACTTTCTGACCATTCATTTTGAATTTTTATCGTGGAATTTAACTTATATAATGCGGTTTATTGGATAATAAGTGTTATGTTAAAAGGTGATGTTCAATTACAGGATTTCCTGCTAAACTGTGATTGCTAGAACCAAAGGAAAGACAATTACAAATATTAGTTGAATGCTTCATATTCAGGGTAAACGGATTCTTTGATTTTATATATCAGGCCAGGACTGGTCATTAGGTGTCACAATACTTGTCCCTCGGAACACCATGTGATTAGAAGTGATGTATTTTCCGTGTTACAATGCACACCCATTCATCCTTAGCTTTCTGGTGCCTCATTATGACATTGTATATGACATGAAACCTTTCCATGGTTTCTTTTTATAATGTCAGTCTATGTGGTGCTTTTTGATGATGTATACACACTTGTGAAGTCATGGCCCTCTGTACCGAATCTCAACCCAGTATAGGGTATATATACTTCCAGCTTATCTTGGTTTCCATGCCCTGTCATGATTTTTGTTTACCCAGGAGTGCATTTTTGTATATACTTACTTATTTTTTATTTATTTTTACTTGGGCTTACCTGACTATTATTGCTTTTCCTTATCCTGACATTGACTTGTTTCTCATTTCAGTGTACCTCTAATATCCTTGTTGTCGTCCTGTATCCTATTTTTCTGTCTCTTCTTGCAGACATTCTGACTTAATTTCTAACTGCTAGCCCGGCCACTCTAGGGACTAACATAGTTACATAGTTACATAGCTGAAAAGAGACTTGCGTCCATCAAGTTCAGCCTTCCTCACTTTTGTTTTTTGCTGTTGATCCAAAAGAAGGCAAAAAAAAAAAACAGTTTGAAGCACAATTTTGCAACAAGCTAGGAAAAAAAATTCCTTCTTGACCCCAGAATGGCAGTCAGATTTATCCTTGGAATGAAGCAGTTATTACCCTACATTGAAATATTATATCCTTGAATATTCTGTTTTTGCAAGTATGCATCTAGTAGCTGTTTGAACATCTGTATGGACTCTGATAAAACCACTTCTTCAGGCAGAGAATTCCACATCCTGATTGTTCTTACAGTAAAAAAACCTTTCCTTTGCCTTAGACAAAATCTTCTTTCTTCCAGTCTAAACGCATGGCCTCATGTCCTATGTAAAGTCCGGTTTGTGAATAGATTTCCACACAATGGTTTGTATTGGCCCCGAATAATGGTTCCACACAATGGTTTGTTTGAGCCAATCAAATGTTTCATGTCTTGAAGGCATCAGGACTGATTGGTAGTGAGATTCCAAAGAATAAAGGTATAGGATGGGAGCTGGGAACTGATAGTGTGAGTATCTATGTGTCTGGATGGATGACTGTGAGTGTGTTTCTGTGTGTGTCTGTATGTTTGCATCTTTGAGTGTGTAACTGTGAGTAACTGTCTGTATTTGTGACTATATATTTGCATCTATGAGTATGTGTACACACACTAGACACACTAAGAAAACCAGAATCCCCACAAACCTCCCCACAATACCCTGCCCTTTTCCCTTACTTACTAACATTCAGTGTGTACTCTGGAACGCCCGCTCCATCTGCAGTAATTTAAAATCAACAGCCATACACTACTTTTTCATCTCAAACTTACTCACACTACTTACAGAGACCTGGCTGTCCCCCTCTGATAGCGCTACTCCAGCTTCTTTAAGTTTTGGTGGGCTACAATTCTCTTGCACTCCCAGACTCAACTGTAAAGGAGGTGGTGTAGGCATCCTTCTTTCCCCTCAAAGTACCTTTCAACCAATCATAACTCCACCTGCCCTATCCTTTTCTTCTTTTGAAGTTCACACTGTCCGCCTATTTAAACCCACTCCTTTAAGAATTGCTATCATCTACTGCCCCCCGGTTATCCTAGACTATTCATTGAGCACATTTCTTCCTGGCTTCCCCATTTCCTCTCATCTAGCTCTCCATTTCTTATACTTGGGGATTTCAATATCCCAATAAACAACCCCAATTGCACTGATGCCTCTTGTCTGCTCTCTGTAACCTCCTCCTTTAGCCTTACGCCATGGTCCAATTTAGCAACCCATACAGCAGGAAACACTCTTGATCTCGCCTTCACCAATCTCTGTACCGCCTCTAATCTTTCCAATATTCATTTTCCTCTATCTGACCACCATCTGCTGACTTTTGACATTGGCATACCTAAAACCCAATTGACACCACCGTCTGAATCAATCTCACAGAAACCTCCAATGTCTTGACCTAGAGCATTTCTCCACTAATCTCCAAACTCTCCTTTTAGCTATCTCAAATTTCACCTGTCCTAGCTCTGCAACCTCCTTCTACAATTCCACCCTCTCCTCTCAACTAAACATCATGGCACCTGCTACATTTAAACTCAGCAGGCGCCCCCAACAACAACCTTGGCACACCAAGCTGACTCAATACCTCCAAAAATGCTCCAGAACTGCTGTTGGAGAAAGTCTCACTGTGCGTCTGACTTTCTCCACTATAAATTTATGCTGCACTCATACAGCTTGGCTCTTTCCTCTGCAAACATATATTACTTGAATACTCTCATAACCACACTCTCCCACGAACCCAAACAACTATTTCACACATTTAACTCTCTTCTTCGCCCTATTATTCCTCCTCCACCTACTAACCTGACAGCCTCAGACTTTGCAACTCACTCCCTCTGCTGTTCTATCTTCATTCGCAACCGCTACAGTGGAAAAGGTCTCTGCTCCGCTCCAGTCCTCCCGCCCCACCACCTGCTCCCTAGATCCAATTCCCTTGCATACTCTGTCTTCTTCTCCTTTCTCCACCTCTCTCTAAAATTCGCAATCGCTCTCTTTCCTCTGGCATATTTCCATCGCCCTTCAAACATGCAACTATAACCCCAATTCTAAAGAAGCCCAACCTTGACCCTCACTCCCTGTCCAACTACTGTCCTATCTCGCTAATGCCTTCTGCATTCAAGATCCTTGAAAGAGTTGTGTATGCAAGATTAACAGACTTGCTTGAGTCTAACTCTCTGCTAGACCCGCTTCAGTCTGGTTTCTGCGCTAAGCATTCTGTGGAAACGGCACTGACCAAAGTATCCAATGATCTACTTGCTGCAAAATCTTGTGGTCACTAATCTATCCTAATTCTCCTTGACCTGTCTGCAGCTTTTGACACTGTTGATCACCAACAGCTTCTTATCATCCTCCGCAATATCGGTCTACAAGATATTGCTCTCTCCTGGTGCTTCTCCAACCTCTCCCAGCGCTCTTTCAGTGTTTCTTTCTCTGGCTCTGCTTCTTCTCCCCAACTCCTCTCTGTTGGTGTCCACCAAGATTCAGTCCTTGGTCCTCTCTATCTATACTGCCTCCCTTGGTAAACTCATTAGCTCCTTTGGCTTCCAACATCATTTCTATGCGGATGACATGCAAATCTACCTGTCCTCTCCTGATCTCTCCCCATCACTCTTGACTAGTGTCTCTGACTGCCTCTATGCTATTTCTAACTGGATGGCCGCCCACTTCCTTAAACTCAACAGAAATTCTAGTTTTTCCTCCCTCAAGTGTTGCTACTCCTGTGTCTGTCCTATGTCAAGTCAACGGTGCTACCATCAGCTCCTCCACCTAGGTGTTCTCTTTGACTCCGACCTCTCCTTCACACCTCATGTTCAGTCTATCACTAAATCCTGTCATTTCCATCTCAAAAACATTGCGCACATCCGACCTTACTTAACGCCAGATGCTGATCCATTCCACGGTCCTTTCTCGCCTTGACTACTGTAATCCGCTTCTCAGTGGTCTTATGTGCTCCCAACTTGCAACTGTAAGATATAGGGCTCAATTTTAAATTCTGGTTCTTGCTTTCAAATCTCTACATTATGCTGCTCCCACCTATCTATCTTTACTAATACACAAGTCTGTCCCGTCTAGGCCCTTACGCTCTGTTGAAGACTTACGTCTATCTTCTGTCCGTACTCCCATCTCTAAAGCTCGCCTTCAAGACTTCTCGAGGGCTTTACCGTTCCTGTGGAACTCGCTTCCCTCCTCCGTTAGATTCTCACCCAGTCTCCACTCCTTCAAAAAATCATTAAAAACCCACTTCTTCATAAAAGCGTATCAATTAAACTGGTAATAGCTCCCGAATGATTCCCCTCTTGCAACTGTCATTAGTCTAATACTATCCTTACCTTTTGTGTCACTTTACCCCACTCCCTATAGCATGTAAGCTCATTGAGCAGGGCCCTCAAACCCTCTGTTCCTGTGTGTCCAACTTGTCTGGGTACAACTACATGTTTGTTCATCCACCCACTGTAAAGCACTGCGGAATTTGTTGGCGCTATATAAATAATAACATAATAATAATAATAATAATAATAATAATAATAATAATGTGTATGCATGTGTGGCTCTGAGTGTGTATCTGTGCGTGTCTATATTTATGTGTGAATTCATTTGTGTAAGTCTATCTTTGAGTGTGTATCTATGCATGTGCGGCTATGAGTGTATATCTGTGTGTTCATGTCTGCATGTTTGGCTGTGTATTATGTATATATCAATGTGTTGTAGGGTAGCATCTGTATGTGTGCATCTGTGAGTGCGTGCCTGTATGTGTGATAGTGTATCTTTGTGTGGCTGTGTGCATCTGCAAATGAATTCCCTTTGTGTAACCAATTGCTGTCTCCGTATTTGTGCACTTTTCAAATCTGACATAAAATGTTATATTTGTGGACCCTAAATATGAAAGTTAGCTGCATTGCCATAAAATGCACAGGCCTATATTTTTTCTACCAGTCTGCCCAGTTGTATCATGTAGACCAAATTATATAAACAGAAATGGTTTGTTGCACTAGGAATCTGGTTGTTTGAGAATTCCGTGTAGTTATTTTACTATCACACTTTGTGATTGTGTCCAGTCTTAAATATTTTTGAAGCTGGTTAGTACATGTATGACTTCCACTGTAATTGCTACCCTGTCATGTCTTATTAAATCATAAATTATAACACCTGCAATTTCTTATCTGTCTGTCAGTAAAATGTAGCGCTAGTACATCCTTCATACTAATTAAACTCTTACTTTTGGATTATGTTCCCTAAAAGAGTTGTGGTGAGCTGACTTGCAAAATGTTTGACAAAATAGCAGAGATGAATAAACTGATCAGCCACAACATTAAAACCAGATGCCTAATATTGTGTAGGTCCTTCTCGTGCTGCCAAAACAGCTCTGATGCATCAAGGCATAAACTCCATAAGACGTTTGGATGAATCCTGTGGTATCTAGAACAAATCCTTTGAGTCCTACAAGTTGCGAAGTAGGGCCTCTGTTTTGTTCCACAAAGCATTCATAAGAAGCATTATCCTGCTGAAAGAGGCCATTGCCATGAAGGGGTGAATGTGGTCTGCAACAATCTCTAGGCAGGTGGTACGTGTCTCAGTAATATCCACATGATTGCCAGGACCAAAGGTTTCCCAGAAGAACATTGCCCATAACACTGCTTCCACTGGCCTGCATTCTTCCAATAGTGCATCCTGCTGCCATCTCTTCTCCCGGTAAACGATGCACATGCATCTGGCCATCCACCTGATCTAAAAGAAAATGATATTCATCAGACCAGGCAGCCTTCTTCCATTGCTCCATGGCCCAATTCTGACTCACGTCTCCTATTGGCATGCTTTCGGCAGTGGACAAGGATCATTATGGTCACTATGATTGGTCTGCTGCTACACTGCCTTATATGTAGCGAACTGTGATGCCCTGTGTGTTCTGACACCATTCTATCTTGGCCAGCCTTACGGTTTTCAGACATTTGAGCTAGAGTAGCTCTTCTGTGTGATGGGACATGACGAGCTAACCTTCACTCCCTACATGCATCAATGGGGCTTGGGTGCCAATAATCCTGACACTGGTTGTCCTACCTTGCACCACTTTTGGTAGGTTCTAACCACTGCATACTGGGATCCCACAAGACTTGGTCCTTGCCTTGGTTGACCAATGTATATCTTCAATTCTTCTATTTTTGCCCAAATTTTAATGGTGGCTCACCATAACTCAGTATTTAATATTTAGATGTGCATTTTGTAACTTTATTTATCCATTATTTTCAATGTTTGCTCAAGGAAGGCAGTACAGAGGAGACCAGGAAAATGTCCAATTTGATACAAATCAGAGGACTAACAGGGTTATTCAACAATGTGAAATTCAATGTGAATTTCAAATTCAAGTTAAAAACAGTCACACTGGAAAAATTCTCAAGAAATCAGATTTGCTTCCAGTTTCTGCTACTTTGGTCTTAAATCTGAAATTCACTTTGAATTCTCACATTAGTAAATAATGAGAAAACATATTTACGCCATTCACTGAATTAGTGCACTTGTTAAGTTACAATGTGACTATTCACATCTAAGCATGGCGTGCAAGAATATATTGCCTGTGTCATTCTCAAACAACAATGGAAGGCATTAGTGCTTTAAATATGACATTTAATATCAATTGTTTAACGATTATGAGGTTCATGACAACTTCCTGACAAACTAATCACTTTCTGCAACATTCTTTCACCTCAAAAACTCTAATCACCGTGAGAGTTATTAGAAAATGTACCATCCCAGTTCTCTGTTTCACTTATTTATTTGGTTAAAAAATTTAGAATCAGTTTACTGAGAGGCTCATTGTGTTCACTGAAACATTCAACCTCATCAAAGTGTGCCAGAGGCGATGATTGGAAAGGTCTGGTCAGTGGCTTGTGCCCTGGGTGTCATTAAGAAGGCACATAGGTCAGAAATAGGAAACAAGCTACATGTGGCTTGCAGGTGTCTCTTAGAGATGCAGGTAGCCCTGGAGCACCAGCAATCAGCTAGTTTCTGTAACCTGAGTATAGCATTTTGCATTTGTTAGTTAAAAATATTTTTGAATTCCATCTAGAATGGGTTTATGACTTCACACTTTTGAAGGACACAGATTATTAGGCATATGTACAACGCAGCATGTCTCTTTTATGGTGCTGTGGATGCAGTTTTTCCAAAAATGTTCTGTGGCAGACACAAGCACTATGCACTTCTATAAACTGATTTATTACCCTAACATGCCCACCTTGGGCAGAGAATGGATAGAGGACATATTACTTGACTTTCACATATATTAAGTAATTTAATCGCATGGTAGAAGAAGCAGATACACATACACAGACTCACACATTGACTCAAATGCAGATGCACAGATGCAGATACACAGATAAAAACACTGACACACACAAACAGATTAGGGATCGACTGATATTACTTTTTTAGAGGTGATACCAATTATTGGTTACCTTTTGTGCTGAAAACTGGTATTTAAAGTTTTGAATAAGTAACACAATTCTAATTTGTAATTGTATTTGTAAATCTTCTTTTTTATTAAATGTAGATGCAATATATACACACACACACACACACATATATACATATATACACATACTGGGGCTGGGTCAGAGAGGCTTTCTATGTAAGTAACCGATTGGAGCGCTCTCTATTCCCAGCATGATAGGGTTAATTGGTGGAAGTTAGCCCTTTAAGGTGAATGCAATTAACCTGCACTAGTGGTTTTAAAGGTCAGCCTCTGAAGGCATCAGGGAGTCTAACAGCTGGGAGAAAGGAGGCAGTTAAGCCTGAGACCCTAAGACTCTAAAGGAAAATGTACTGTGTAAAATCTTGCTTAAAGTGCTGTGTTTAAATTGTTTAAAACTGGGAACTGGATTAGCTGGCCAGTTGGATAGTTAGGAATACTGCTGTTTAGTAAGTCTCCAAGTTGGAGTAGGATGTATTTATTTATGTGAAGCACAGCATTGTATAACTCGTGGAAAGTGCAAATAAACTGCAGTACTATTTTATCCTAAAGCTTGCATTTGAAGTTTATTGTCAAGTGCCTGGCCATCCTGCCACTATATATATAGTGTACATATATATATTTCTGCATCTTCTATCTGTTGTCTCAGGCATTCCCTTAGCAGTTCGTCTTTGGGAGCCCTCTTTGGGATGTACTTGTGCATGCTCTGTGTTTCATCCAGGACTGTGACCTTGACACTCATCAGTGCAGTCTCTGTGTGCTGGATTTCATGTGGAATCCTCCATTCATAGTAAGTAGTTTCTGGGTCTTGACATCCAGTTCTTCTGTTATTATTCCAGCTGGGTACTTGATGACTTGATTGTTTGGATCTTATTCTTGAGCTGGAACTTTGAGACCTGTTTGATCTTTGGAGGTACTTGGATGTTGGTATCCTCCTTGCCTCTTCCTCATGGTTGCCATGCATTTGTGGTACCCCAGGTACTTGTAGCTGTTCTCTACATCTTCTATTTCGCCATTTTGAACGTTATCTCCTTCTGTCCTGATCATCTTCCCTCATCTGCCCGCACCTCTCTAGTCTGAACGGCATTCCAATGTCCTTGCTGTATATCCTAGTTAGGTGGATCAGTGAGTCAATGTCCTGCTCATTCTTGGCATGAAGCTTGATGTTGTCCATATAGAGAAAGTGGCTGATGGTAGCTCCACTCTTGAACCTGCCTCTGTACCCACTCTTCTTGATGATCTGGCTAATGCAGTGCATCACCTGGGTACATTGTTGCATTGTTAACTTCTTTATTCAGTAGGTGTGGATCATGAATTCAACTCGCTGTTGGATATCTTCGACTGGTTCCTGGCAGAGGGCATTGATTCTCTTAGCCTCTGCTCAGTCTGGTTGCCAGTCTTTGCTACGTCTTCCAGCCTCTGGTATGCCTCTGGTATGGGCACATCCTTGTAATTCCACAGCAAAGGATCTATCTTTGATCTTTCCACCTCTGTGAAGTCGATCCAGCTTACTAACTTCCTTCCGTGCTGTCTTTATCTTGGTTTCCATGAGCCTGATCTTTTAGTCAAGTAACTGGAGTACCACTAATGTTGTGGCATATATGAGCCCGTTGGTCTCTGTGATGGTGCAGGTTAGAATTGTGGACAGTGTGTCTTTAGCTGTAGCTAGCATGCTGTCTGGTGGCAGTTTTTCTGTGATATTTGGTAGTCTTGTCTGCTGGTCAACAGCTGCTAGCTTTACTAGGATCATATTTCTTATATCTGTTGTTGAATTTAACATCCATGCTATTTCATTGCTCATTCTACTACGTTTAAATCTATGTGCGATTTGTACATTGTTACCTTTGGCTGATTTTAAACACATAATAAAGATTAAAAGTTAACTGTTGAGTAACACGGCTCAGCCTCAAATTTGATTGCTGGGGTGGTACGATGAACTGTTTAGAAGAGGAGAGCTTGGAAAAGCTTTATCCAAAAGATCTGCAATTTTTGCAAGCTGTTTTAGATATACCCCTAATGAAACAAATGGAAAATTAAATGCATGCATGTTTCCATTTGGGGTATAGCTGCTAAACAGTGATTTTTATTTATTTACTTGGGAAGTGGAGTGTGTCTGCTCATATCTCACGGTCACTCAAAACATCGGGAAGACTTCCCTTATCTCCTCAGCAGCTCTGAAGTTCACCATACTGCCAGATACTGACACAATAATGGCTGTTATATAATTAGATTGATTTATTATTACCATATATCAATGGTATCGGTGATTGTCTTGAATTTACTATGGAGGGGTAATGATTGAACACTAGTTTTTAGTGCTATTTCAATTTGTGATATGCCCCCTAATCCTTGAGGTATTCTATTGGTTTGTATAATAAACCGTGGAATACCTCAAGGATAGGGGTGCATATTACACATTAAAATAGCACAACAAATGGACAGTTTGCTGTCTCCCAGTTCCGTAATGTTGCTGATAGAGGGGATGGATTATTGGGAGAGGCTAGGGATGATCTGACTGTCATGGTCCATATTGGTACCAATGACAAAGTCAGAGGATAATGGAGGGTCTTAAAGAATGAGTTCAGGGAATTAGGAAGTAAACTGAAGAGAAGGACCTTCAAGATAGTATTTTCAGAAATATTACCTGTGCCCCACGCTACTGTATGCAGTGGGAGATTAGGAAGGTTAATGCATGGCTAAAGTCATGGTGTAGGATTTTTGCAGCACTGGGCTAATTTCTTGTTTGGGTACATTCTTTATAACCGTGAAGGATTGCACCTAAATGGAAGAGGGTTTGCTTTACTAGGGGACAGGATGGCTTGGAGATTGGAGAATATTTTAAACTGGTAGGGGTGGGGAGGAAAACATAAATCTACAAAATTGACATAGGCCAGCACAAGGGTGTGGTGATGGGGGAGGGGCAAAATCAGAACAGAGGAGGTATGTAGTAAAAATAAAAATTCACATAAAGTACAAGAGACTCATGATAATATTAAATGTATGCTTACTAATTCAAGGAACCTTAATAATAAAATGGGGGAACTAGAGTCAATAGTATACACTAAGCAATATGACATAATAGGCATGATGGAAACATGCTGGGATGAGACAAATGACTGGGCGTATAACTTAAAGGGTTACACATTAATAATGAAGGATAGAAAACACATGAGAGGTGGTAGGATATGTTTCTATGTCAACAATGAGTTAAGGCCAAATCTTAAGCAAGTGAAACTTGACAAGGCAAATGTGGAAGCTTTATGGGGAGATATCTGCTAGGAGCAAACGAGTGGAAATCCATTATTGGTTGGGATATGTTATAAACCACCTAATGTTAATATTGATGAGAGCAAATTGGGAAAGCTGCACATAAGGCTTACACGTTAATTATTGGAGATTTTAATTACCTGGGCATAAATTGGGATAGAGTGACTAGAAGTTCAGCAAGGGAAATCAGGTTTTTGAACCTGTTAAATGACACATTCATGTCACAATTAGTACAAGCACCAACTAGAAAGGACACTTAAGAGAAAATAAAATATAATAAAAGATAATAAAATAATACACCTCAAGTGATAGCACACAGATAATACCCAATACAATATGTGAAATTCAAGTCGGGTTTTTAGACTTCTTGTGTGTATTGCAGTCCACATGGGCACCAAAGGATCAAGTTCCATAAAGAGTATACGTTGTAGCCTTTAAAGGTAGGTCGGAGCTTCTGATATAGAGCCCGATACGGCTCTGTACTGTGTGAGTTCTATTCCTCTGGTTAATATGTGTGTTAGCTATACAGAAAGCACTATGTTTTCTTTTTCTTATATAGAGAGTGCTCAGGCGGCTGCCGCACTGCCTCACCTCCCCTGTAGCGTGGCCGAGCTCCTCTCCGGTCCGTGGTCCTGGCGGGACTGATAGGAAGTGCACACTGAGTGTGCACTTCCTATCAGTCCGGCCGGGTACAGGAAACTGAAACTCCTGTACCGCAGACCGGAGAGGAGCTCGGCCACGCTACAGGGGAGGTGAGGTTAGGAGAACTGAGGGAATGTGGGGGAAGGAGAACTGGGGGAGGGGGGAGTGAAGAGGAACTAGGGGGGGGTAAGAAGAACTGAGGGGGGGTAAGAAGAACGAGGGGAAGGGGGTAAGAAGAACAAGGGGAGGGGGGTAAGAAGAACGAGGGGAGGGGGTGAGAAGAACGAGGGGAGGGGAGGGGTAAGAAGAACAAGGGGAGGGGGTAAATAGAAGAGGGAAGGTGGGGGAGTAAGAAGAAGACAAGTGGAGGGGGGAGTAAGAAGAAGAGGGGTGGGGGGAGTAAGAAGAAAGGGGGGAGTAAGAAGAGGGGGGGAGTAAGAAGAGAGGGGGGAGGGGGAGTAAGAAAAAGACAAGTGGGGGGGGAGTAAGAAGAAGAGGGGAGGGAGTAAGAAGAAGAGGGGAGGGGGGAGTAAGAAGGAGAGGGGAGGGGGGAGTAAGAAGAAGAGGGGAGGGGGGAGTAAGAAGAAGAGGGGAGGGGGGAGTAAGATGAAGAGGGGAGGGGGGAGTGAGATGAAGGGGAGGGCGGAGTAAGATGAAGGGTTCAGGGGGGAGTAAGAAGAAAGTGGGGAGGGGGGAGTAAGAAGAAAGTGGGGAGGGGGAGTAAGATGAAGAGGGGAGGGGGGAGTAAGAAGAAAGTGGGGAGGGGGAGTAAGAAGAAGACAAGTGGAGGGGGGAGTAAGAAGAAGACAAGTGGAGGGGGAGTAAGAAGAAGAGGGGAGGGGGGAGTAAGAAGAAAAGGGGAGGGGGAGTAAGAAGAAAGGGGGGATGGGGAGTAAGAAGAAGATGGGAGGGGGGAGTAAGAAGAACACAGGGAGGGGGGAGTAAGAAGAAGAGGGGAGGGGGGAGTAAGAAGAAAGGGGAGGGGGAGTAAGAAGAGAGGGGAGGGGGAGTAAGAAGAAATGGGAGGGGGAGTAAGAAGAAAGGGGGGATGGGGAGTAAGAAGAAGTGGGGAGGGGGGAGTAAGAAGAACACAGGGAGGGGGGGTGAGGAGATGAGGAGAAGGGGAGGTGAGGAAAACACAGGGAGGGTGGGTGGGTGTGAGAAGAGACCCCCAGGGGAGGGTGGGGGGAGAGGAGAGACCACTAAGGGGCAGGGGATAGCTCTAAGGGACAGAAGGGAGAGCTCTTTCACACTACACGCACACACACACAATGCATCCCTATACATACACAGAAACACACAATGCATCCCTTACACACACATGCAAACACACACACACACACTGCTTATCTTACATACACACAGAAACAATGCATTTCTTACACACACTCAACTCACACACGTACAGACACACACCTTGCATCCCTTATGCATACAAACACAGATTCACACAATGGATCCCTTACACACAACCACAAACACACACTGCTTCCACTACACACAAACACACTGCATCACCTACACAAACTGGTATGCCAATATCTACATTCCATAAGCACACCCATTAGATCCTCTACAATAACACATCCCCTACACACTACACTCCCTGTGAGTGAATTTAATGGGTGGAACATATAGGTGAACTTATGGGTGGGCCCTATGGGCATATTCACCGTCAGGCCCTGGGGCCCAGACTTTGAGCTGTGTAAGGGGCCTCAAAAAATGGAGCTGCTTCCTGTTCTCCCAGATCATTGAATTTCGTGACCGCAGTTACAAACAGCCTCCAGAGATCCGGTTCTACACCAGACCAGTGGAGCCAAACTGCAGCCAGTGCCCATCACCATCTTCATCTGGTTGTAAGTAGGCAATCTAGTATATTATTAGTGACACTAATCTCTAATTAACCTAACATTAAAGGGACACTATAGTCCCCAGAACCACTGCAGCTTAATGAAGTGGTTCCGGTGTCTATAGCATGTCCCTGCAGGCTTTTTAATGTAAACACAGTGTGCAGCACTGGCGTTAGCTCATATGGCAGATCATATTGGTGGGACATTGTAATGTCACATTGGGGGGGGGGGGGGGGCGCCACATTTTTATTTTGCCTAGGGCGGCCAAAATCCTTGCACCGGCCCTGTTCATGCCCAAAACAGTTCCAGGGAATTAGGGCCAGTACAAAAAGTACTTACATTACATGAATGGAGCCTTTTAAAGTGTATTGGGGAAGGTATATTGCAGGGCCCATAGTCACAGGATAGGAAGCAAGCAAACAGGCCCCTCCAAAAACTGAGTATGAGTGTTCGTTTGTTAGATCAGTTTATTACAAGGAGGGAGCTACCGGCGCGCAGCTCCCTCCTTGTAATATGTAAAGATAGAAGGGGCAGGGAGCAGTGCTCCCCGCCACTTCATAAGCCCCCCCAGGTCCCCCTCTCACTCTATGGGGGTCAATATGACCCCCATAATAGCACAAGGGAGATTAAAATCTCCTGAATGCCCCTACTCACTATACTGTGAGTAGGGGCATGTCCACTAAACAGCCTGTGGCTGCTCACTGTTTAAAAAACTAACCTACTAAATAACAATAAGTTGGGGAGGACCTACTGTACTCCCCCCGGCCCCCAGCCCTAAAAAGTGGGTGGGGGCCCTATATAAGAATAGGGGGGGGACTACTGTCCTGCCCCCCCTGGCCCCCACCCCTGAGCGGTGGGTGGGGGCCCTAGAAAAACAATAAGGGGGGGGACCTACTGTCCTCCCTCCCCGGCCCCCACCCCTGAGCGGTGGGTGGGGGCCCTAGAAAAACAATAAGGGGGGGACCTACTGTACTCCCCCCCAGCCCCCACCCCTGAGCGGTGGGTGGGGGCCCTAGAAAAACAATAAGGGGGGGACCTACTGTCCTCCCCCCGGCCCCCACCCCTGAGCGGTGGGTGGGGGCCCTAGGAAAACAATAAGGGGGGGACCTACTGTCCACCCCCCCCGGGCCCCACCCCTGAGCGGTGGGTGGGGCCCTAATAAACAATAAGGGGGGGACCTACTGTCCTCTCCCCCGGCCCCCACCCATGAGCGGTGGGTGGGGGCCCTAAAAAAACAATAAGGGGGGGGACTTACTGTCCCTCCCTTCCCCCCCCCCCGTCTCTTTGTCATTTTACACAGTTTGGGAAAATTCCAAAGAACTTTCCCACGCTGTGTAAAATGACACAGAGCACTCTGATTGGTGGGCTTGGAATCTAACCAATCACAGTGCTCTGTGTCATTTTACACAGCGTGGGAAAGTTCTTTGGAATTTCCACAGGCTGCTCACTGTTTAATATACATGCCCCTACTCGCGGTATAGCGAGTAGGGGCTGAATTTACTAATACTAAGTAATCTTTACTTAGTATTAGTAAATGTGGCTGAAAGACCAATTTAGGTCTTTCACCTTTTGGTAGATAGCTCCCTGATACCGTGGGAATTAGGGAGTTATCTACTAAGTGGCTGCAAGATGCAGCCACAGCACGAATAGGATCGGAGTTTCATTCATTCAAATGAAATTGCGATCCGAACAAAGTCCCGAATTGCATCCTAACACGAATGGAGAAACTCTTCTCATTCTGTTAGGATGCAATTCGGCAATTTTGCCGGCGTACTGACAGGACGCATCGTGGGAACAGGGAGGAAAGGTAAGAATTATGGGAAAATTGCTCTGACCAGCGGAAATGAAGCACACTTTGCTCCTCCGCTGGTCAGAGCTGGTCAAGCGGAGGAATCCTCCATAAGGCAAAGAGTCCCTACTTTGTCTTATGATTTTAAAGAAAACTAAAAAAAGACAGGAAGAAAAGAAGAACAGATCCTGAGAGAGGGGGAGAAGAGGAAGAGATTGAGGAAAGGTAAGATCGGCATGACAGTGCCGCTTTAAGTAAAGGTGCTGCAGCAACTAAAAAAAAAAGTTAGAAGTTAAAGAAAGGTTCAGGGGAATAACAGTATTAACCCATGAGTACTTAAGGAGCTAAGTATGGACATAAGTGAATCCCTCTTTTTAATCTTTCAGGATTCTTTTCTTTCAGGAATTGTACCGGAGGATTGGAGGAAGGCTGATGTCGTTCCTATATTCAGAAAGCGTTCAAAATATTTGCCTGGAAATTAATTAAGCTTAATATTTATGCCCGCCTCCAAGCCCCACCTCCAAATCCCGCCCACAGGAATACACACACACAGACACAAAAGTACACAGACACACACACAAAAAGATACACACATACCAACAGACACAAATACTGAAACAGATATACGCACATATAGACACATACACAGATACAGATACACACATACTGACATACAGACACACACACACACATACATACATACATACACATAAATACATACTGACATACACACACAGATAGATATATACACACACAGACATACATGCATACTGACATACATACTGACATACACACACCCACATACTGACACACACACACACACACAGATACATACATACTGACATACACACACACACACACACACAGATAGACACATACATACACACATACATACTGACACACACACAGACATACATACACACACAGACATACATACAGACATACAGACTGACATACATGCATACTGACATACACACACACATACATACTGACAAACAGACATACATACATACTGACATACACACACACATACAGATACAGTCACTTCCTCCCAGCAGCACTTGCGGTGTAGCCGCAATTTTATTTTTTTTTTTAAAGGGGCCCAGTCACGCAATTACAGCGCTGACCGGCCCCTAAAGATATAGGGCCCATCGGGTGGTCCTAAATGCTTGGGCCACCTGATGGGCCCCAGTGCAGATGCCCTTTGATGGCGGCCCTGAGTGGATGTGATCTACTTAGATGTTGCCAAAGCATTTGATGACCGAGGACCCAACACCAGGAAGGTGCCCGGCGGCTTGCCCTGTATGCTGCTGGGTGCAGAGCTGCAGACTAGCACCTGAACCACCCCAACAATCTGCTCACCCCACAGAGCATGCACCCCCCACAGAGCCTGCACCCTCCCCAGAGCCTGCCCCTCCCTCACACAGCCTGCCCCACCCACACATAGCCTGCCGCACCAACACACAGCCTCCCGCACCCACACAGAGCCTGCATTCCCCCACACAGACTACACCCAACCCCACAACTTGCTCACACCCTGCAGCCTGAACCACCACCCACAATCTGCTCACCACCCCCAGCCTGCACCACCCCCACAGCTTGCACCACCCCCACAGCCTGCACTCCCACAACCTGCACCATCCCATACAGCCTGCCCCCCCCCCCCACAGCCTGCTCACCCTCCACAGCCTGCACCACCCCCACAACCGGCACCATCCCATACAGCCTGCCCTCTACAGCCTGCTCCCCCCCACAGCCTTTCCACGCCCCGCAGCCTGCTCCCCCACGCCATGTTCCTCACACCCGGCCCCCCCACAGCCTGCACCTCTACACCCTCCCACACTATGCTCCCCCACAGCCTGCTCCCTCCCCACAGCCTGCCCCCACACAGCCTGTCTTCCACAGCCTGTCCTTCACACCATGTCCTTCACAGCCTCCCCCCCCACAGCCTTGTCCACCACAGTCTGTCCCTCCACAGCCTGCACACCCACACTGTCACCACCACAGCCTGCCCCTCCACACGGTCTGCCACCCCCTACAGCCTACATGCTCACACGGTCTGTCCCCCACACCATACTCCTACACAGCCTGCTCCCCCAAAGCTAAACGGCTTCATTCCAAATAGAGAAGACTCAGACAAGTGACTTTAGGATAATGCAACAAACTATTTCCTTGTTAAAATTTGAAGAAGCAACACAAATACTTTATATTGCCATTAACACTGAATTGGTTAAAGGATAACTAAGGCCTCACTCTAAAACTTTGCATATAAAACTAAACACAGCGGCAAGTTTGGATTTGTATTAAATGTTTTGGGAATTCTTCATACAGCAATATACAGATGTACAAGGCCCTGTCATTAAAGAAAAGTATAAGAGTTGCTGGCAGATGAAAATACAAAAGATATAGAGAAAAAATGGCAGCCTCCTGTTATAAAATGAACATTTCCTGGAGCAACCAAAGTAAGAGACAGATTACTTTTATATATAGAATTGAACCTCTTGAAATGTACACTTTTAAAGAAGTACAAGTAATGTTTAGTATTATTCTGTTTTAAAATAATTTAAAAATAGTAATCTCCACCCTGGTGCACTGTTCCCTGTAAGGTGTAAGAGTGTGCAAGCCCTTCAGACTGTGTTCCAAGCTACTGAACAGGAGGTGGCTGTGCTTCTCCTTTTCCTTTCATCCACAATGTGTCCTCTTGACCAGGCTCATCTCACCTTATAAGATCTCTCTTCCCCTGTCTTGTGCCACACTTAATGTACTTCTTCATATGCCCTCTTTCTTCTGGCATTGTCCCCGCTCCCCTTAAACATGCTACTGTTGTACCTTTCCTTAAAAGGCATCACTTGATCTGTCTTTCCTTTTCAATGATCCTTCCATGTCCCTACTCCCTTTTTCCTCAAAGCTTCTGGAACGATTTGGGTTTACCCATCTTCCTTGCTTTCTCAATTCCAACACTCTCCTCGACCCTCTTCAATCTGGCTTCCACCCCCTCTACTCTACTGAGACTACTCTGATTAAAGAATAGGATTGTTGAACATCTAAAATCACATGGATTTCAAGATCAGAGACAACATAGGATCACTTCAGGGAGATCATGCCAAACTAATCTTATTGATTTTTTTTTGTGGTGCAGTAGTCATTGCTAACCTAGCTTTCAGCAAGGCTTTTGACACTGTTCCATATAGAAGGCTTATCAATAAACTGCAATCTTTAAGTATGGATCCCAATAATGTTGAATGGGTAAGGCAGTGGCTGAGTGACAGGCAACAGGGGGTTGTAGTCAATGGAGTATATTCGAAGCAAGGTCTAGTTACCAGTGGGGTACCTCAGGGATCTGTACTTGGACACATTCTCTTTAATATATTTATTAGTGATATTGCAGAAGGTCTTGATGGTAAAGTGTGTCTTTTTGCTGATGATACTAAGATATGTAACAGGGTTGATGTTCCAGGAGGGATAAGCCAAATGGCAAATGATTTAGGTAAACTAGAAAAAGGGAATGGAAATGGAAAAACTAGAAAAACAGAGTTGTGGCAACTGACATTTAATGTGGATAAGTGCAATAGACTGTACTGAATGGTACCGCCTAGCTGATCTTTCTCTCCTGTTGCTCCTCTCACATCTCGCCCCTCTGTCTATACTTACATTGGATTCCTGTGCACTATATGAGTCAATTCAGAATACTAACCCTTACCGATAAAGCTCTAGTCAACTCTAGCCCCTGTTACATTTCTTTACTAATTCTTAAGTATGTCCCTTCTCAGTCTGCAAGTGACCTTCTCCTGACCACTGCTCGCACCCATATTGCTAATACACGCTTGCAAGACTTCTCATGGGCTGCTCCTTTCATTTGGAATAGCCTGTCTATCCCATCAAACTCTTCCCTAGTCTTCTATCATTTAAGAAATCCGTGAAAACCCATCTCTTCAGTATATCTTATGGCCTCCAAGAGTCACTATATTATTTTGCTCTCTCTTTAAGCGCCACACTCCACTGTCACCTTCCAGTTCTTCTACTTTCCCACCTTGTTGGCTAGCTGCAATCCATTTTGATGCCATTCTTGGTGTGTTTTTATTTTCCACCTCTTCTAGACTGTTAGCTCTTTTGAGCAGGGTCCTCATCATGTATTGTTCCTGTGACATTTTATAATCATCTCATTAATTTTTAAATTGCCCCTTTATAATATTGTAAAGTTTGGGGCTGTATAAATGGCAATTATATTAATAATAATAATAGTCAATGTAGCATGATGTTGTCATAAGAAGATGGAGGCAAACATACATCAAAAAAAATCTTGTATTCCACCCAAAAATGCTATAATGCCTGGTGCTTGTCCAGCCAAGAATACAGAAGTTGTAAAGGATAGCACTCCAAGGACTTATATAAAATATAACTTTTAATTACCTTCCAAATAAAAACACTGTCAACGTTTCAGCTTGATCCCATCAAGCTTTCCTTGTCCTGAGGAAAGCTTGAGGGGATCAAGCTGAAACGTTGACCGTGTTTTTATTTGGAAGGTAATTAAAAGTTATATTTTATATAAGTCCTTGGAGTGCTAGCCTTTACAACTTCTGTGTATATATATATATATGCAATGTGGCATGTGGGCATAATAATATGGCATTTAGTGCGCATATACTTTTGTAACAGGAAAAAAAACAAAAACATTTACAACAAATTATTTACGCGTAAAACAACTACTATAATTTAGAGGGAACGTTGCCCTGTAATACATTTAGAAAAATTGGTAATATCCAATTCATATATTTTCTGAATATGATAATGCTCACATTAATAATAGCAAAAAAACAATAATTATTTCTTACCGGGTTGTAAATGTGTGTGTGTGCGTGTGTGTGTGTATGTCACAACTGCATTTCCATCTTCTATGGAAATAACTGAAAAAAAAAATTACATATGTGGAATACAGAGAGTGTTCACAAAATAATATGTGACCATTTATAAAATCTGTAAAATAAGCAGAATTCATAACTTTTACATGTTCATTTAAATGTATCTAAATATGCTCTATGAACTGAATGTAAGTAGAAGATTTACCGTCCCTTTGAAGAGGGAATTTTTTTTGGGGGGGAAAAAATTATTTAATCAACATTCTGTCCAGCTCTATGTGACAAATGAGTCATTTACACTTTGGATTGCGAAACAAGTGGTTGAACTGACAGTTGCAATAAAAATGATTACCAAGTGCAGAATAGTCATGCTTTTATCCATTTTATTGGAAAGAAAGAGACTATTACATGTAAAAAGAGTGCAATTTCAAGCAATTAAATCTTCCGTGGCAGTGTGAGGTTGAGAAAATAAAACAAGAAAACATGCACAAAAATTGAGCCCTTTTTACACTCATTGCGTTAAAAAAAACCCTCTGTGTTGTCACTGTTTGACAGGTGTGTGACTATAGTGGAATACGGCCGCTGCGCAGAGTAAAGTCATGAAACAGGATAGTGTTTGTAAACAGTCTGTACTTTCTCAAAAGTGCCCCGGAGATTTGGTGCAGGAAGTCAAATTGCTGAAATCTAGCTAATTTGGCACGATACACTGAAAGCACGCCTGAGTGATCATAATTGCACTGGGACTGACTTCATTTAACAATCTTTGGCTAGGTATTTCCAATAACAACTGCAGGCGATATAAATCCATTCTCTTGTTTGTTTCTTAAAGTGATTAGCTGAAAACATTTGGAATCAAACGCTATAATTGCAACATTTCTTCTTAATTGTGATTTATTTCAAATAAAACTGTCTTTTTTTTTAAAATCAGGATTTACTGAAACTGCAATTTGCAGGGGGGGGAATTACTTTGTTCTAAGCTTTGTTTTATTTTTAGGAAGTAGTATTTTATTTAGATTAGAATTATACATTTAGAAAATGAGATTTGGTTCAAATATTATTATTTATAAATATATATATATATATATATATATATATATATATATATATTAAGGAAAATTTAAGATGGGAAATGAATAGAATCTTTAAAAAAAAAAAAAAATCCAAGATTTTACTATTAACATGACATAAAGTCATGATTTTATTAAAGACACGGAGGCGAGTATTATGCTTCTCTTTCTTTAATTTCCCTCAGCAGAGAAGAGAGATATATGCAAAGAAGAGAGAAAAAACAATATAATATTAGCATATTCATAGTGCTACCAATGGTATCCACCACCCTTAGTATATAAGGTGTAGCACTCCCTTCCTCTTCCTCTTTCCGTAGCGATCCGAAGACCAGCCAATAACCAAACGATAAACTTGAACCGTAACTGGAAAACCTCGGATAGTCTCCATACATCCATACTTTATGGGCAAACTGTGGAACTGCCTTCCAAGACTTCAACACTGCAATAGGAGTATTCAGGCTAAAAAGAGAGGAGAAAATATGGCAATATCGTGGTTGTCACCTGTTTGTAACATATACTTCAATGTAGGCAATTATATGAGTGCGAATATATTCTCAACAGTCAAGACGTCATCATATATCATATGCAAAGTTCAAACTACATCCAACATGGTAAACCAACCTACGGCCACTTACCCGATTGAATCAAGAATCCAATATGAGAAAATCTGAACATGTCGGCACCACTTAGTCTATAACTGTCTGAACTATGAATCCCAAGAGATCCACCCAGGGAGGGCGGGAGGGAATAATACTCGCCTCCGTGTCTTTAATAAAATCATGACTTTATGTCATGTTAATAGTAAAATCTTGGAATTTTATTCCAGACTCATAGGCTACTATTATGCTCTTTTAAAGCTGAGCTATAATCCTATTTGAGAAATGCTGTATGGGTTTAAAATAAAAATTCCGGAATGTGGACTCTGCAGACCAATCTGCGGCTTTTAAGATGTCTTCCAATCGACATCCTACTGCCGATGCTTTAGAGGCCATAGCGCCCCTGACAGAGTGTGGTGTGAAGACCATGACATCTATCCCGGCCGAAGTTAGCAGCCACTTGATCCAACGGGCAAGAGTAGGCGTAGTTACAGGGAGATGTGGTTTCTTCAGTGAAATTAACAAAGGACCGTCATCAGATGAACGTAGAGTGGAAGTGCGAGATTCGTATTCCTTTAAGCACAGCATCGGGCATAGACTCGGTTGATTTGGGAGTCTTGGATAAAAAACCTGTTTAGTTGATGATTTTGTTCTCCGCGAGATATCGAAAGACACTCCTTCCGGAGTGAACACACGGGCTTGCCAGTCCAAAGCCCTCACGTCAGAGACCCGCTTGCAGGATAGTAAACAGAATAGCATGAGTAATTTAGCAGACAATTGTTTTAATGACAATTCTGTGTTGGAGGGCCATTCTTCTAGGAGCTTGAACACTATGTTGACATCCCAAAAGGATCCATACCTAGGTTTAGGTGGACGTGAGAAGCGTACACCCTTGAGCAGGCGACAGACCAATGGATTCTGTCCGATCAGTAGGCCGTTCACGAGATGGCTGATCGATACATGTTGACGGTACGGAAGGCTTTGCCAGATTCGAATAGGTGTGTCAGGAAATCCAGGACCGTTTTTACAGAGGTTGATACGGGATCCACCGATCTCTCCAGGCACCAATTGGACCATGTCTTCCATGCCGCAGTATATGCACGTCGAGTTCCTGGTGCCCAAGCGTTTGCCAGGAGTTGGGTAGTTGTTCTCGAAACCTCTGTGATTTCCCAAGGTCCCCGGAAAGGAGCCATGCCATGAGCCGAAGGAGTCCTTGTTCTACCATGTTGTGGTTCTCCCCATCCGGATTGGTTAGCAGTGAGGGTTGGTCCGGTAACAACCGTGGGCAATCGATCGCCATTTCCAGCAGGTGGGGAACCAAGGTTGAGATCTCCAGCATGGTGTTATCAGGACCAACGTGCTCCTGTAGCGTCGGACGTACGCCAGAGTTCGGGCAATCAGGTTGAACGGAGGGAAGGCATATGCTCGTCCCTTGGTCCAGTCCTGGAGGAAAGCATCCGTAGCCATGGCTTCCGGATCTGATCGCCAACTGTAAAACTGAGGAAGTTGAGTGTTCAGTCTGGATGCAAAAAGATCCACACTCAAAGGACCCCATAGCTGATTGATCTTGGAGAATACCATCGGTTGAAGCCTCCAATCTCCCAGGTCCCGCAGGTATCGGGAGTTCCAGTCCGAGGTGTAATTGTCCAGTCCCGGTATGTGTTCTGTAAGCAAAATTGCCAGAAGTCTCGAGCCAAAATTGCCAAGATGTGCGACTTGGTACCTCCCAGATGGTTTATGTACCTGACCGCCTTGACGTTGTCTAACTTGAGAAGGATCGAGCATGAAATGCCCCTGGGCGAGAGGCTGCGGATGGCAAACGAGGCTGCCAGCAGTTCCAGGGAATTTATGTGAAGAAATGATTAATCTACTGACCATCTGCCTCCTGTGGATATAACGCGCGCCCCAGCCATGTAAGCTTGCATCCGACTCTATCACTAGGTCCGGGCTGGAACCGAAAATTGCTCATCCGTTCCACGCCTCCATGTGAGTCAGCCACCAGTTCAGTTCTTCCCTGGACTCCTCGTCCAAGGTCTCGTACGACTGACTGTTCCTCAGGCAGGCTGCTTTCAGACGAAGTGCCTCAGCGAAATGTCCGGGCGGTTCAATAATCGCCTTATTTCCTTTTTGATGTTGGACATCTTTTCTGTTGGGAGGCATAGAATTTGTTGGATAGAATCGACTCGAAACCCCAGGAATTCCATCTGTTGAGAGGGTTGTAGCACCAACTTCTCCCAATTCACCAGGAAACCGAGGCTTTGGAGGAGGTGAAGGGTCCATGACAGGTGTGTTAGTAATAGTGAGTGTGTACTCGAGAGTATGAGGATATCGTCCAGATATATGATCAGACGAACCCCGTGTAATCTGAGAAAGGCAACCACCGGTTTCAGTACCTTGGTGAAGCACCAAGGGGCGGAGGACAGTCCGAAGGGATGGCAGGTGAAACGCCACTTCCTTGCGTCCCATCGGAATTGTAAAAGATTCCTCTGATCTGCCGCTATTGGTATCGTGAGGTACGCATCCTGTAAATCGAGTTTCACCATCCAATCTCCCGGGGGGAGCAAATCTCAGAGGCAGTGTATGCCCTCCATCTTGAAGTGCCTGTACTGGACAAAGGCATTGAGGGGTCGCAGGTTGATAACCGGGCGGACCCCTCCTCCTTTTTTCGGCACTAAGAATAGGTTGCTTACAAAACCTGGTGTATGTAGAGGAATCTCCTCTATCGCGTTTTTGATCTCCGCGGTTATGAGGTCATGGTGTGATTTCGGTAAATGAGGCCCGTGAGGTGGGGAGACCTGAGAGGGAAGATCTGTCAATTCTAGGTGGTAACCCAGTATCATCTGTAACACCCATACGTCGGATGTGATCAAGCGCCACGCTTGGTGGAACAACGCCAGTCTGCCCCCCACATTTATATGGGAAAAATGGGGAAAAATAGTACTCACCATAAGGGCGTTTTCATGGGGACGTTCCTCTGCCACCGCGGGCATTCCAAGGCCTTCCTCGAGTGGGGAAGAATGGTGTATAGAAACGCTCCTGACTCGGTGTCTGAGTGTTGAAGGAGCCTCTGCCCGGTCTGGAGAAACCTCGGGAACTGCGGCCGGATAGACGGCTCCTACTTCTACCGGCCCGCCGAAAACCTTTTGGTTAAAGACCCATTTGATGGACGATTGGGCTTTGTCCAGGGCCATGAAGGTCTTCACGTATGAGCCCAAATCCTTAACGAAGGACTCACCGAACAACAGTCCTTTAGCTGAAGCCCCAGGTTCAGTGGAAGCCATGCTAGCTAGCTTGGGCTCGATCTTGAGCAGGATAGCTTTCCTGCGTTCAGTAGACATGGCTGTATTATACACACTATACGCCAGCCAAATGCCACTTCAAAATCCAGGTCAGCCTCACCTGACTGGACCGCCTCCAGTAGCTCATACAATTTAGTGACTGGGCCCAGTGTGTCCAGGAACTTGTCCTGACAGTTGTGGAGAGAATAGTCAAGTCCCCTTTTTGGCTTCCAGCCGGTCTTAGCCAGGAATTGGACTATCTGTGGGTCCACTTCAGGGGTCTTAGCCACTGCATCTGGCACAATGAGACGTGGGCATTCTGCCCTTAGTTTGTTGCGACCCTCCTGGGAGAGGGATTTACGCACTCTGAGGGCTAGGTACTGAGCGATATGCTCGGGGGGCTCCCATTCAGCGGAGCGTGGATGCCTCAAGTTATCCGGGTCAAACAAAAGTACCTCTTTAGAGTGGTGGGTAGCGTCTGACCCGGGCGCTTCTAGCTGAGTCACGGCACGAGTTGGTGCCGTTGGGAACTGTTGTTTCCCCTTGAGGCTCTCGCTCTCTGAAATCTCATCCTCATAAGGATCTGAGTAATGGTCATCAGACCCCTCATCAGGCCCATTTCCAATCTCTGGCCGCCGTAGCCCGGCCAGTAGCTCTACTGCGTGGTTGTTGCACGCCATCACTGACAGCCTGATGCGTGTCAATCAATGCAGGACGAACCTGCGTGGGGGGGGGGTCTTGGGGATGTTTGCTAAGCGCCTTGCGCCCTAGTGACTCCCAATCAGGGGCTGCCTGCGGTACCGCAGGGGCAGTGAGAGGGTGGGCCTGTCGGAGAGCCTGGGTAATAGATTGCGAAATGGTCGAGGACATAGCCTCCATGGCTGATGAAATGGCCTTGGTGATAGAGCTGGACATAGTGGCGTCCAATAGGCTCTGGAAGTCTTCCGAACCTATGAGGCCAGGGTCAGCCTGCAGGTCAGGGCCAGGTGTGACCCCAGAGGGACTAAGGTGGCTAGGGGTTGCATCACCAGCAGACTGCAATGTGGAGTCAGTGAGTGCAAGTAAAGAAAATAAGAAAAAATGACAGGCAGGGTTGATTAACCCAAACACAGGACAGAGAAACAGCAGGTCAGAGAAAGCTGGTCACAGATTACCCGGTCTGAAGTAAGCAGAGGGGCAACGGCGTGTGCTGACCATGAAACTCCGACACTGCCGCAGAACACGAGTTAAAATGGCCGCCGGGGCGGCCGGCGACAAAAAAAACAACAAAATGGCCGCCGCGAGCGTACCGCGATCGGCAAGATAACAAAAGTGAAAGTAATCCGGCGTGTACAAACAGGGAGCCTGGAACCGAGCGAGGTAGCACTCAGGAAAAGCCCTCGCTGCGGATTCCCAGCTAATAGAGAGAATGAAGCACAGACTAGTCAGCTAGTAGGGAAAAAATCCCACCCAGAGGTGGGGAGAGGACAAAGACCAACCTGGCAAGCAAGGCAAGGCGGAGCAGATAAAGTGTAAAAGAAATACACAGAAATACATATAGGGACAGTACCCAAAGCTAACAAAAGGTTAGTGGGAGCAGCAATAAAATCCCTGAGAATAGGGATAACATATAAAATCCCACAATGAATCAATCAAATATAAAGGAGCAGAAACAATGTACTTAGCTGGTCTGAGGGAGCAGCAAAGAAAGAGGGAGAGGAAGGGAGTGCTACACCTTATATACTAAGGGGGGTGGATACCATTGGTAGCACTATGAATATGCTAATATTATATTGTTTTTTCTCTCTTCTTTGCATATATCTCTCTTCGCTGCTGAGGGAAATTAAAGAAAGAGAAGCATAATAGGAGCCTTGTGTCTTTAATAAAATCTATATATTTTTTTTTAATTCTTTATTTTTGTAGTGCTTTGCAAATTACACAGAAGGACATAGACATTGCAAGGTATCAAGAGAGAATATCAACCATTAAACAGCATCACGTCTGATTCTCTGCATTTTTTTGTATTTATAATATCTAGATACATATTCATGCTTGTAAGATATAGAGTAGGGTGAACATTGGTAAGTTGCTACATAGATTGAAATCACGCTGAGGGAGATTAATGGAACAGGTTCACAAATTGCGTTTAACCATAGACAACAACGCTCAGTTGAGGACATACGTAGGCAGGACCAGCATTACAAGATATAAGAGAGACCTTATTATAGCAAAGAGTAGCTGGACAGTAAGCCATATCAGTGGTATAGGTTGCTACAGGCTGAATAAAACAAGAGAAAAAATAAAAATATTAACCACTGGATATATAGAATATAATACAGCTGTCTTAACTATGAGGCAGAAAAATGAACAGGTAGCGTGACTTTAAAGCGAGTTACAGACGTGGCGTGTACATTGCTAGTTAGGCTTATTCTATTGCGTTACAAGAGGTGATTAGAGTGTGCACTGTATCTGCTTAAAGTACCCCCCGGGTGGCTTCCCATATGAATTAGAAAGAGCCAAACCTAACTGTAGTGTAGATGATTACAGAGGCAGTTTGATCTGCACTTAACATTGACAATATCAATTGACACTTTTGGTCCGCTGGGTAACGGGCAGTAAGCACGCCAAATACACTCAGTTCTGCTCTGCTGACCCGAGTGGTAGCAGGGATAGAGGCTACTGCAAACCTTCACCCTATGCCACTAGTGTGCTGTAGCAGGTAGTCTATTCTTTGACCGGTCGGTCGCATTCTCTCTGTGGTAGGCTGCAGCCCCTGCTGGTCGGTCGTCATGGCTTGTGCTTCCTGGTGCTGTACATAGGAAGGGCTCAATTGGGTATGTGGAGCTCGCAGTTTTGTGGACCTCGTCCGGCGCGTAGGGGTAGGCTTGTTCCTCGCATGCTTTTCTTCAGGCTGTGGATGTGTGCTGTTCTGTGAGTTCGGCTGCGATTTGCGTCGGTGGTAGACTTTCACCCTGTTCTTGTGCCTAGTGACCTTGTGTGTCGTTGGGGGAAGCCGTGTTCGTCGGCGCCATCTTGAGGCGTTTTGCCTTTGCTGGGTTGTAGGTTCACGGCTTTGTTGCTCGGGTGGCATTTTACATGTGTACTTGTCTGGAGGCTGGGTGGACGCCTGCTGTCTATTTGCTAGTTTTGCCCAGAAGGCTTCAAGTATAGCGTCCAGTTGTCCCAGGATGTCGGGCCCTTTAGTGCCACTTTGGGGAGTGCACGTGGCATCCGCCATCTTACCGGCCTCCGCCGTTTCAGCCTGCACGCTTGGTCTCGCCGTCCGTGGCCTGTGGACCGGGATCACCCCCGCCGGTCCAGGGGGGGGGGGACTGGGTAGTTGTGTTACCACCTTGCTGATGTGTGTGTGCGGGGAGAGCGGCCGCCTCTCCCCGGCTCCATCACCTGTAGGCAGCGGCTTCCCTGTTCCCGCTCACGTCTGTGGGGACCCCACATTTGGGGTATCAGGATGTTCACCAGGGCGCCCCCGTGTCGGGTATCGCACTCCGGTACGTCTCGAGGCATGTGTTTGGCGGGTATCCCCCTTTTTTCAGCGTAAGCGGTGGGAGCCCAGCCGACATGCGACTTCTCATCTAGCTGGTCAAGCTCCGCCCCCCAAAATCTATATTTTATTATGTATTTAACGTAAATAAAAAAAAAATAGAAAGAAACACGTATTAATAAACCATACTAGTGAAAATATTGACATTGGTATGATGGTGCTCCCTATATAGGCAAAGATATAAAATATGTATTCTATCGTATGCTTTCTGATATTTAGTAGGTGTTTGGATCCAATTGAATAAATTGGGACGATTAGTAGGTTATCTGAATTCCGTAACTCCAAAACGCTCTATGGATGTGTAACTGAACAAGCAACTCGAGCATATTCATTTGATTCAGGATTCAGAGTTATGTTCATAGTACTAAAAATAAAAAAAATTAATGATTTATACTAAAAAAGATGCTGGTTAGTGGGCAGCACTAAATGTTGAGTTTATTCATAGATCAAGTGAGAAAAAAAACAAAACAAAACAAAACAAGTGTAACAGTTACATAGCTAAAACGAGACGAGTCCATCAAGTTTAGCCTTTCTCACATATGTTTTTGCTGTTGATCCAAAAGAGGGGAAAAAAACAGCTGAAGCGCTTCTAATATTGCAACAAACTATTAAAAAAATTATATATATATATATATGTCGTTTTTTTACTGCTCCTCCTTTTTTTCTACTCTATTGGCTTCTTTTTCTCACTTGATCTGTGAACCTTAACGGCACAAAAATGTGCCTATCAGTATGCTAGAATATATATATATATTTACATATCATCTATATTTTGCATTACACTGATTGGCCCATTTTCACACCTTTTTGGCTCATTCAAATTGGTAGTAAGATGAAGACCAGCATTAGGCTTTAAGTGGTTGCAAAATCACCCTTTCTTCCAGAACTGTTGCCATAAGAAAAAGCAACACGTATTGAGTGATCACATCAAGGCTGCAGTTTGAGGAATAAAAAAAGTTTAATGTGATGGGAGGTTATAAGTATCCTTCATTTCTGAAAAGTTCAATATTTGGTGGATGGATTTTAGTCTCTGTTTATTTAGGATAGCAGTGGTATTTGGGGCAGTACCAGTTTTAATGAGATGAAACTGGTAAGGAATTTATTGAAACAGATTTTATACATCAGCTCTTATTAAACCTTTAAACCTTTATATAGAAGACAAAGCTAGAAAAGGGGTGGAACTTTTTTTCTAAGAAATCCTTTATTTTTAATGTCAAGCTGTAATGGATACCCTATACTCTGACTGAGTATATCTGCTGTAGTTCTACTAAACCGGTTGTCTTTCCCCTTTACCTCATACTGCTGCTGGGGAGTGAAACCAACTTTCTATACTCCCTGTAACTCCTGTTGCTGTAGGGGAGAGAGACAGAAAATCTCCTCTCCCTGTAACTCCTGCTGCTGTAGGGGAGAGAGACAGAAAATCTCCTCTCCCTGTAACTCCTGCTGCTGTAGGGGAGAGAGACAGAAAATCTCCTCTCCCTGTAACTCCTGCTGCTGTAGGGGAGAGAGACAGAAAATCTCCTCTCCCTGTAACTCCTGCTGCTGTAGGGGAGAGAGACAGAAAATCTCCTCTCCCTGTAACTCCTGCTGCTGTAGGGGAGAGAGACAGAAAATCTCCTCTCCCTGTAACTCCTGCTGCTGTAGGGGAGAGAGACAGAAAATCTCCTCTCCCTGTAACTCCTGCTGCTGTAGGGGAGAGAGACAGAAAATCTCCTCTCCCTGTAACTCCTGCTGCCGCTGGGGAGAGAGACCGGTTGTCTCCTCTCCCTGCAGGATACACTGCCGCTGGGGAGTGAGACTGACTGTCTCCACTGCCTGTGATACTTGCTGTTGCTGGGGAGAGAGATTGAGAATCTCCTCTCCCTGTAACTCTGTCTGCCGCTGAGTAGAGAGATCGGTTGTCTCCTCTCCCTGCCTGATACACTGCCACTGGGGACAGGGGCCGACCATCTCTTCTCACGTAGTTACCTAGCTCATTCCTTGTTCTGTGTTGCTGTCCCGCTGCTGAACTAAGTCTATCAGTCCTTGGTATTTTTGCTCCAACTCCCACTCATTGGCAACCAATGGCTGAAGTCTGGTCCCAGCCCAATAGCTCCCGGGCACTGTAGCATCTTTTCCTGGTAATAACAGATAGCCCAAATCGCGACTCCGCAGGACTGCCAAAGTCATCGTCCTCCTTAAAGACCTTCCACAACAGGTCAGGCCATTGTAGTTCTCCCCCTCTGGCTGAACGCCCTCTGCCATCCAAGGGTCTCGCTGGACTGCGTACCACCAGGGCCGTCTTTAATATTGATTGGACCCTAGGCAAGCATTTGCTTGAGCCCCCTGGACCCTGCTGCCTGCACCTCCCCCCTCACTCCCAGGCATCTAATCAAGCCCTCCACCCCAACGCAGTGACAGACTAAAGTAGAAATGGCCCTGGTGCAAAAATCTTTTTGGGCCCCCCCAATTGTAAGGGTGGCCAGAAGGTTGATCCCTATCTGTTGTGCAACTCCAAAAATGCTTTGACAGTTGGGGCTCTACCATTTTCCCATACTTACAGGGTTGTATTTAGCACTGAGCTGTATTGATGTGTTTGAATGTAAGCATGTTTTTATATGGAGTATGTTTGTGTGAATGTAGGGTTGTGTTTGTATGTGGTGTTTGAATGCAAGCATGCATTTATGTGTAGTGTTTTTTTTAATGTAGGGGTGTGCTTATACATTATTGGTATTTAACACCAAAATGTGTGTGTTTGTATGTAGTGTTGATGTTTGAATGCAGTGGTGTATTTGTATGTAGTGTTGGTGTATCAATGCTGAGATGTATGTACATATGCACATACACTGCCACACACACTGTGATACACATACACACAGATACACACTGAAAGACATGCAGATACAGATATACACACTGACACACTTGCAGATACAGACAAACAGATATACAACCTGACACATGCAGATGCTCAGACACACAGGTATACACACTGACTACATACAGATACTACAGATACAGATAACAAATACACACACAAAGATGCATACACACATACAGATACACAGATACATACAAACACAGACACTTACAGACATACTGTCAGACATACTGATACATACACACTGACACACACACACACTTACACTGACATACATACTGTCTGTCAGTGTATGTATATGTGTATCTGACACACATGCAGATACACACACCGACAACACACAAATACACTGACACATATACTGTCAGACATACTGACACACACACAAATACATACACTGACAGACATACTGACACACACTGACAGACATACTGACACACACACACAGGCCGACATACATATAACATTTACATTTTTAAACCCACTCTCCAGTTTCCTACCTGGGGTCCAGTGTGGTGCCTGAGGCTGATGGGAGTGAGGAGTCCCCCTCCTCAATGCCTCCTTCTCCTCCTCCTACCTCCCACGCGGCTCCATCTGCCCCCTCCCACATGACTCCTCTTTATAGGAGAAAGTGACTTGAAGCTGTCACTTCCTCCCAGACGGCTGCCGAAAAGCAAAGGGCCGGTCGCGCTGTTTTTAGCGAGTGACCAGGCCCCTGCTAAAACCAAGCCCACTGGTAAGCCCTAAGTGCATGAGCCACCCGGTGGGCCTACGTAGTGTGTGGGCCCCCGGCTGGCGGCGATGTGGGGATAAAAAATTTTCTTCAGAGCAGCGGGACCCACGGGACAGCTGCTTTGGGCCTCCTGAAGTCACTGTGCCCAATACGCCACCATAGCGCCTGGTACGAGATGTCCAGCATCAGTTCCCACTCGACCAGGGACTCAAGGTGCCTTACCCACTCCGTCAAGGGTTGCTCTCCCAGGAGCACCATCCGTTGGGCCACTTGTTCCTGCCAGCAGTGCGCTGTACTTTGAATGCGCCCTTTCCGCCAAAGCTGTGCTACCTCCAGGGACTCATAACAGAGTCCTCACATTACGCCTTCTCTCCAGGCTAAGTCCTCCTTCACTGAAAAGAGGCCATACTCCGGGGCCATTACGTTCTGTAGTATCCACTGCAACTAATCCTCATATGGGGACGCTGTCCGGGGACTAGCTCTCTCCATCACCCGAGTTCCTCTTTAGATTGGTACATTGCTGGACTCTTCATTGCATTCCCTGGTTTGGGATATCCATTTGGGAGACAAATCTCGCCGCTTGCCACCAATGTAATGGATCTCCTATACTCCGACTGAATATATCCGCTGTAGTTCTCCCAAATTCCAAGGGAAGCAGTGATTAAAGCTCTGAGCTACCCAAACATCAACCTAGACTTGATGAAGGGTACAAAAGGAATATTTTATTCTGGCCAGATTGCCTGCTTTTATACACATCAGGGATATAGTACACACGCCCACAAAAACCCCCACAACACGCCTACAAATTTCTTAGTCACAATGACTGTGCATAAAACCATAAAATACGATTAAAAAATACATAAAAACACATATAAGACTCATATGAAGCCCCATAAATATTATATTGTTAAATAGTCCTGATCTGAGCGTCCAAGTTCTCCTAATAGCACTCGAGGCTAAGTACTGCTGGGACTATTCATGGGTTTGGTTACCGCAAACAATTCAATTCGCATGAAGGGGCACCCAGGGCAATCTACTAATGGTGGTTGGGGAGATTTAACTCCCAAACAGAGTCTTTGTATATGGTCCATAGTCGGTGGGCAGGAGGCTAGCTTCCACACTCCTCCAGGAGCTCGTGGCAAACATCCAGGTTAAGGAGCGTTTGTCACTCAACCCTTTTAGGAACCTGATTCCCGCTGTTTTGAACTCAAAAATATAAATTCACTAACGTGGGCTAATAAAGTGTTCCTGCCAGAATGGGTTCTGTAAGAATTATCTGCAAGATTTCTCTTACACATGTATAATAGTCATGACTTGATGATTTAGAAGGCCAAAAACCCAGTTTGAATTGGTTTACAATTTTGCAACAAACTAGGAAAGAATCCTTCAGGACCCCAGAATAGCTGTATAGGGGATCCCAATCTCTCCTTGGATCAATAAGCCATAACCCCACATATTAAAAATTATTTATTATTATTCATCAAGTTGATATTTAAACATATGTACAGACTCTGATACAACCGCCTCTTCAGGCACAAAATTCCACATTCTTATTGCTATAAAAAACCTTAGACTAAATGTGTGTGTCCTATGTGTAGCCCTGTTTATGAATAGATTTCCAAACAATGGTTTGTATTGCCCCAAAATATATGTGTGTAATGCCTTCTGAGGCACTATTTTTCTAAACTAAACAGACTTAAATTTGTTAACCTTTCTTCATTACTAAAATGTTCCATTCCTTGTATTAATGTTGTAGCCTGCCTCTGCACTTTTTCTGGTGCAATACAGAGGTGTACCTAGGGTCTTTAGTGCCCTTGGCGAGGAGATGTATCGGTGCCCCCTCATGCCCCATTTTGTAGGTGCTGTTCCACATAGTATGAATCTTATATGTGTTCCACCATATAAAGGTAAGCTAAAGAAACAGATTATCTTTTGTTTCATAATCCTCCCTGTCTCATAAAAATTAAATAAAAAGGAAATAAAAGTTATAAAAACCTGAGGTTTCTTAGGAACAGAGTCCTTCAAGTCATCCAAAGTCCTCCCCTCTATTAAATTAATGTAAGGAGAACTCCTACAAACCCTTCCATCTGCTAGTGCACATGGAATAGCAAAGCTCCATATACAATGCTTTCCCAATAATGCCAATGATAATCTGTGTTATCAACCTCAATTCAGAGGCTTCAATGCATGTGGAGACGCTGACCCAGGAAGCACCTCTAGTGACCGACTGAGTGATTGCCATTAGAGGTGTCCATAGGCAGTAATGTAAACACAGGTTTGTTTTTTTTCTCTGAAAAGGCAGTGTTTAGATGAAAATACCTGCAGGGACATACTATACTCACCAGAGCAACTTCATTAAGTTGTAATTGTTCTGGTGACTATAGTGTCCCTTTAAAGGCATTTTTTATTTTTGCCTATTTTTAATGGATTAAAAGGGTCACTTACTGCCTGGAAGAATACAGAACATCTTGTAAAGTGCATTTTCAAAAGGCATTTTACAACATTTTTTTTTTTGTAGTTATCAATACAGTTAGTATATTAAAAAAAATATAAACCGTGTTTGGATGAGTAATAATCACTACCCATGAAAAAGTACTAAGTGTACATTATGACTGGCAAGTTATGATCTGATATGGTAAACAGAAAGGTTAAATGTGTGGCAATAGCTGGATTATCTTTTGTTTGGCTGACAAAGTTTTGTCTTTTACAGTCCATAAACCAGGTACAGGAGGTACCAGTGTAGAGAGCGCAAGTCCCCCGAACTTCCCCATGCCGGCCCAGCCCACGAGTCTCATCTTCCCCTCCAGCCGCCTCTGCAAATGGGCCGCCTGGGGCCATGATCAGGACCATCTTTAATGTTGAATGGACCCTGGGAGACATGGGGACACTGTCCTCATGTCTCCCAGTGTCCCCAAGTGTATTAGTGTCCCCGTGTCTCAGTATCCCCATGTGTGTTTGTTTCCCCATGTCTGTCTGGACTTTCTGTGCTATGTAGCTGCTCCCCCGTGGATCAGTGAGCAGAGAGATACTCTCCACACACACACAGCGTGGCCGGTGCTGGTATTGCAGAGAAATCTGTTTATACTGAGAAAAATACCGGCATTTGTATTGCTGGTATTACTGCAATATCGGCAACGGCCAGGTAGCCTCAAATAAATACCAGCTAGGTGGCAACCCTAAGAGTAGTGTGTAAAAATAAATAAATCAATGGGCCTGTTCCATGGGCCTGGGCCTTGAGCTCCAGCTCCAGCTCCATCAGCCCCTAGGTTAAGCTGGCCCTGTCCCTGTCACACTCAGCTCTACAATATAAAACACTGCAGTTTTGGAGGAGCATTGAAGTTTAGTAGAAACATTTGAATTCTGGCATTTCCTGCTGTTCCATGGAATTTGACTTAATGTTATCCCACGTTGGAATTAGAGTGGGACCCACTGATATTGAGGTACTGTGAAGTAGTGGTGGGCTTAACACAATATCGCCACATGGTGGAACTGAATCCTCATATTTGCTGAGATAGATGATTTTAAATAGCACAAAAACTGATGCACAAGCAACATCATTGTGAATCTAATACCCCTCTCCCTCTTTCCTACCTTTTCTTCTTTCTGTATCCCCATCCCCACATGTTATTTTTGTTATTCTTATGTTTTATCGAAGCTAACAAGATTACAATTACTGGAGGACTACAGCACAACACGTTTAGGCAAAGCTACGTTATCATACTCCGGAAACAAGCTGAAAAAAATGTCATAAAGCAACTATTTTGCTCTGTTTTAAGAAAATTGTTACAGAATTGATATGCATTGTTAACATTTTCTAAGAAAAAAAAAAGTGTAACATTGTATGTTTACATGTGTGCTGTTCCTTAAAATGTATTATCCCTCTAGTGGCTGTCTATCAGACAGCCATTAGAGGAGCTTCCTGGGGTTTCACAGAGTTTGACTCAAAACAATACTGGACATCCTCACGCATTGCATGAGGTCATTCAGTTTTTAAGCAAAACCCCATAGGAAAGCATTTATGCAATGCTTTCCTACAGGAAAAGCCTAGTGTGCATGTGGCGCTCATTGGCGGAGGAGGAGTGTGGCCCATGACCAAGGGACCTCTTAGCTGGAATCAAGTGACTGAAAGGGGTTTTTAAACCTTTCATGAATGGGAAGTGCAGGGGGTAGATAGACACTTTAGTGTAAGGAATGCATATTTATATTCCTAACCCTTAAGAATTCCTTTAATGATTTATGCTTTATTCATCCTTAAGTATAAGGATAACAACATACATAAGAGCTATATACATAAATACAATATTTGGCTACAGATCGCAGCAAACACATCACATACACATCACATTATAATTATATTTAAAGGGACACTATAATCACCAGAACAGCAACAGCTTAATGTAGTTGTTATGGTGAGTATAGTGAGTCCCTGCAGATTTTTTGTTGTAAACACTGTCTTTTCGAGGAAAAAGACACCTAAATGGCCTGGCTATTTTTTTATTTAAAGAGTTGCATCATGAAATGGATTTTTATGTGTCCTTTTTTGTGGTTGATTAGAAGAAAAGTTAGACAAAAAATACTTCAGATGTGTAAGTATAATTTTTTTTACAGGTATAAGTGTTATTGCCTCCCCTCACTATGAATATGTTGAGGATGGTTAGGTAGGGTAATTTATTTTTAATGGGAGGTGGCTAGGGAATTGGTGGACATGACACTATTTGGGAATGTGGACAACAGCATGTCCACCACTCCATTGTTTATTTAATTAGAGCCCCTACTGCCATTCTAGCAAGAGTATTCAGGGGGAAGGGTGGGTGGGTGGGTGGTGGGTGGGGGGTCCTAGTGTCCAACCCCTGAATATTATTATATTGGGAACCACAACCCAATGATCACACTAGAAATACAAATTTTCTTCTTTCCCTGTCAGGATGTTGCAAGATGAAGAGATCTTCCAACTGTACATGTCTAAATCTGTCAGGCATGTCTACCACACTTTCCCAGCTTTCCTAGAGATATGACAGTGATGGGTTAGATGCATTATCATGCTGCAACATGAGGTATTGGTTGTTGATGAATGGCAAAACAGTGGGCCTCAGGATGTCGTCATGCAGATGAGCTTCCCTGGGACGGTTTCTGACAGTTTGTGCAGAAATTGTTTGGTTATGCAAACCGATTGTTGCAGCAGCTGTCCGGGAGGCTGGTCTCAGACAATCTTGGAGGTGAAGATGCTGGATGTGGAGGTTCTGGGCTGGTGTGGTTACACGTAGTCTGAGTTGTGACTTCGGTTGGATGTACTGCCAAATTCTCTGAAATGATTTTGGAGACGGCTTATAGTAGAGAAATGAACATTCAATTCATGGGCAACAGCTCTGGTGGACATTCCTGCAGTCAGCATGCCAATCACATGCTCCCTCTAAACTTGCGACATCTGTGGCATTGTGCTGTGTGATAAAACTGCATATTTTATAGTGGCCTTTTATTGTGGTCAGCCTAAGGCACACCTGTGCAATTATCATGCTGTCTAATCAGAATCTTGATATGCCACACCTGTGAGGTGGATTGATGATCTCGGCAAAGGAGAAGTGCTCACTAGCATACATTTAGACAGATTTATGAACAATATTTGAGAGAAATAGGCCTCTTGTGTACGTAAAAAAAAGTCTTAGATCTTTGAGCTCAGCTCATAAAAAATGGGGGCAAAAACAAAAGTGTTGCGTTTATAATTTTGTTTAGTATGTATACACATGAGCTCTATCAATTAGATGCTTAAACCCATTAGAGTGGTGAATTAACAAACGATTTAAGGAACATCCTAGGTTGGGGTTTAAGAGTTAGAGGTCCCTAGCCAGAGGTGATGTAGAGGAGAAAGGTTAAAAAAACATGCATGTCATGAACGGTATTTTCAATTTATCCTTTTTAAAAAATGAATCAGTCTCAGATCTTTATTTTTAAACAATTAATTTAGTGCCCTCAACCAACCTGAATCTATTAGAGTTATTTAAAGATTTTAATAAATGCATTAGGAAATTAACCCTGACCAGATCTTTTAATATACTCATAAATTAGGGGAATTTCCAAAATAATTGATAACCCACAAGATAAACAGGCCCTAGCTCTGTGGCCAATTCCACCATGCCTGACCGAATTCTACGTGGTGAAGAGATTTTAGAAAAAACATCAGTACACATTTTAAAGGTTGCATGTCCTATAATCCCACAGTGAATAGGGGTCAATATATTTCCTTATTTTAGAATATGGTTATTAAAGAATTTTGGTAACCACAAGAGACACTGCAATGCAATAATTTAAACAAAGGAGAGATATAAGGTATAGGTATAAATATGCAGATCAGGAAAATGGTATTGTTTTGATGAATAACAGGGATTATATGGAGGAGACAAAGAATTCTAGGTGATATGACATTTTTAACTTTTGATTCTTTGTTAGTAAAAATAGAATTCATCTTTACACAAAAAAGAAAAAGCTTTTTTTTATTGTCAGCTCTTGGAACAGTGGAAATTTCCATGTGTTTAACCGAACCCCCGGATAGACCCAAAGACCTAAAATTTCTTCAGTGGGTTCTTCCACCAGCGTCTCATTTAGTGGATTATCATTTTCAAAGATATGATAGCCTCCTATACAGGGATACTGGCCATGTTCTCCAACTTCTAGCTAGTGGGAGATGGAAGGAGTCCTACTGCTGTATTTCTATTGATGTATATGTATTATACACTAACATAGTCCATCAACTGGACTTGGAGGCTATGCAGTTTAATTATTTTCAAGATCCTCTTTTTCTGAGAAATCAGGCTGTTTCTTTAATTACGTCTGTTTTTATTTTTTACATTATTATTTTATTTTCTACATGATAAATTCTATTTTCAGATCACTGGAACGGCGATGGGAACCAGTTTTGCTCACGTTTATACCAATTTATTTATGGGTTATTGGGAACAGAAGTTTATTCGTAGCAATAGCCATGGAGGAAGAGACTGGTCTAAGATGGTGAAGAATTTGATATTACTTTATTTTTAAATTATATAATCAGTATGGATATTTCATTTACTTTCAGTTTTCAGAAGACCCAGACAGATTTTATAGATCTTACACTAATAGGATTGAATAATAGAATTTTGAGCAAAACCAACTACCAGGCTATTGATAGCTATCCGTCGGCCTTTAGAGGACAAGATTTTTAAGTGGATAGTATCCAGCTTTTGCAGTGCTACATGCCTATTAAGTCTGGAACTGTTAATAGGAAGAGTCTTATTTTTCTAAGGGCAACAGAGATGAGCCATTGCCAATATGTACAGATTCTGATATGGAAGATAATGATTCTTCACCTCCATCGTGTATAAATCAACTGATCTAGTGGTTAAGCAAGATAAGGTCAAGGGCTTTGTAACCACATTTAAAACACAATAGGACAATATTGTTAATATTCTAAATAAGCACTGGTTACAATGCATATGAACAAAAACTCCTAGAGTTACCTACACTAGAGTACTTAACTTAAATAAATTATTAGCTTCAACTAGACTACAACATAATTGACTGAATAGCCTTTTAGATATCATAGGAATGTAGGTAACTTAAATGCATCATGCAAAGGTTTATTACTATACACTATATATCAAACATGAAACATTGAGTTTACTTAATTTACTAGGGTTTTTACTTATTCTAAAAAGATTATATTTGCATGTAATAGCCAATATGTAATATATCTTTTAGGTTGCGGATGTGGATTCCAATATATGGGTCAAACTTTAAAAATATTTAGCTTTATATTTTAGACAGTACCATAGTGCCATTAAGAGTATAAACTCCAAGACTTCTATCTCCAAACACTTTAAAACATTTCAGTCTAAGTTCTTTAAAAGTCATTGTTGTCGAGTGTAACATGCTCATCCTCACCTTGCGGCAATTGCCTAACAAACGCGATAGTGCCGTTCAGTGGCTGTGCGTCAATGTGTCTGACTCCTGCAGTATGATGGTGGACGCCGGCCGCTGCGGATCCACACTAATTTGTAACCCCACATCCGCCCACGGCATTGATGACGTTGGCGTGTGTGATGTCACGTAAGGGACGCACATGCACGTTCTGGGGTCAAAGGTCAGGTACGACCAATAGGATCTGAGAGAGACTTATTTAAACTCCTTTTGCCTTTTCCTCATTGCCCTGTCATGGTTTCCCTTAGTGATTGTTCAAGAGTGTTTTCCTGAGCGTTTTTTTTTTGGTTATTGACTTTGGCTTTGTTTTGACTTCCCTGTATTCTGGTATCCCTGACTTTTGGCTTTCTCTTATTGTTGTGTCCCATTCTGTGTCCCCGACCTCGGCAAGTATTCTGACTATTCTTTGGTATGTTAAGTCCGGCCATTCTAAGGCCCGGTAAGACATTACCTTCTAGTCCTAGATGTGATACAGTTCTACATGCGGGATTATTATTATTATTATTATTATTATGATATTTATAGAGCGCCGTCAAATTCCGCAGTGCTTTATCAATTAGTAATCCTGACATTGAGGGTATTAATATTGAAGTTAGAACCATGCTACAAAAGTAAACTGGATACATTAACACCTAGAACACCTAGTAGTTTTAATGATAAAAAAATGCACTATAAGATAATGTACCATATCATAATAAATTATAAATTTCATATTTCATAGTGGATCAGAGACATTTCTTATTGGCAATATTTTTACATGGACCTAATGTTTAAATAAATGAACATAGAGTTTCTATAAAATGTCAGTTTACATTAAAGGAACACTATAGTCACCTAAATTACTTTAGCTAAATAAAGTAGTTTTAATGTATAGATCATTCCCCTGCAATTTCACTGCTCAATTCACTGTCATTTAGGAGTTAAATCACTTTGTTTCTGTTTATGCAGCCCTAGCCACACCTCCCCTGGCTATGATTGACAGAGCCTGCATGGAAAAAAAACTGGTTTCACTTTCAAACAGATGTAATTTACCTTAAATAATTGTCTCAATCTCTAAATTGAACTTTAATCACATACAGGAGGCTCTTGCAGGGTCTAGCAAGCTATTAACATAGCAGGGGATAAGAAAATCTTAATTAAACAGAACTTGCAATAAAGAAAGCCTAAATAGGGCTTTCTTTAGAGGAAGTGTTCATGGAAGGCTGTGCAAGTCACATGCAGGGAGGTGTGACTAGGGTTCATAAACAAAGGGATTTAACTCCTAAATGGCAGAGGATTGAGCAGTGAGGCTGCATGGGCATGTTCTATACACCAAAACTGCTTCATTACGCTAAAGTTGTTCAGGTGACTATAGTGTCCCTTTAACAATTGTCTAAGGTTAAATGTCCAGTATTTTAATTTTGATCTTTTGGGATCACTGTAGATTTATGGCTTTTTAACCATAAGGCCTTCTTATCCAAATAGAGAGAAATTGCTTTTGCCCTGATAAAGTCTTAACAGAGTGGATAAAACATGCAAACTGCAGGTTTTTGTTTGTCACCGATAAATTATTTTCTATATTGTCTATGGAGATATATTTTGCATTTACCTGGATGCTGCAACATTGGTTAATTTTATAATTTACATAGCAGCTTCAGACAGATACCAGCGGAGGTGTCATATAGTCCGTTATTCCTGCTAGGATCGGGAGGGTCCACGGAACTTCTTAGTTTGGGTTACACTGTCAGATAGATTTCATTGACCAGAGTTTACCATTTTCCAATAAGGTTTTTTTGGTCCCCTGGCAACTATACACTGTAGGAGCTACTGTACCCTCCCGATGGTATCTGTTACTTGGAGCACATTACAGCTTAGTGGTTACATTACATCACAACTTCAACCTGGATTTAGGACCATGATTGATAGGTCTTGTGCCTTTTCCATCTAGCTGTGCAGCTATTGACTTCCTGGGAATGTTATGTTTACTTTAGAATTTCTGGTACTGTGTTTCCAGTGACTCGCTCTCTAATATAGTGATGTTTTTACTGCATATGCATTTTGGTTATAATAGTTATTATATAATTGGCCACTATTGCAGATCTGTATAATGTATTTTAGTTTTTATTGATTTAGTAAAGAATTTATATAGTTATAACTGGCATATTGTGTATATATATATATATATATATATATATATATTCTTTTTTTGTATTTGTTTTAGCGCCGTCCTTTCATTTTACACCGATAGGTTCTATGTGTGGAAGTGGCCGCTTAATATACAAAGTCTTTGACTGTGCTATCTTGTATTTTTAATATATAGAAATTTGATTCTTCTTTATTTAAGGAAAAATTGATTTAAAAGGTCTGCCTTTTCCTGAGCCTCGTTAATTAACACACCCATCTCAAATTCCAATAGACCAATGCTTTCACTCTTAACGTGTACCTAAAACATTTTGAGGATGGTCTTAAACTGTGAGATTTTCATTTTCTAGTTTAGCCCTTCTAATTGCCATTTGTTATAAGATGCTACCAACCCATCTCACTTAAATGTTTTGAATACTATTTTCGTAACTGTTACTTACACTAAGTCACATTAGTTTAAATTTGCTTCTTTTTTCTGTATTTCCCAATGGCATGTTTTATGAAATATTTTTGAAGAACTTGTAAAATTGGTTTAAGAACCTTTCATGTATCCTCTTTGCTTTTGCTAGTGAATAGTTTCTACCAGTCAATTATCTATAAAGATGCACTTATCCTGTTGAATTAGCCTTTTCAAAAGTTGGCATTGCCATTCTCTCTGTATATGTAAGGTTTTCTGTTATTTTTCCCCAGTGCAATCTTTAGCTGAAATGTAAATCTCAATGAAAATGAACTGGCCCTCTAAACAATTTGTACTAGCGATTTAAACAATTTGTGGATGACAGGCTCAGTTAAAACTGTGACTCTTTACGGATTTATATATTCCAGCAGAATGCATTTGCATTCATTAAACCGATGAGTTGTGCTGAATAAGTCAAAAAAGTCTAAAAACAAATCACTAGTGGGAATTTGAGTTTGGACTAAATTGGAGAAGTTTTAATTTCAGTTTTGCAGCTCAGACATGGGATGGCTAGAAAGGGAAGCAGGGGGACATTTACTCCACAAGCCACAAATCTAGAAGGGCTGATAAAAGGGATGTGGTCTGCAGCCTCACATTCTTCTTCCATGTATTAATAAGAACATGCTTTGGGATATTTGTAAGCAGAGTACTATAGGAGTGAAGCAGCATACAGGAACTGTGCAGCTCATTGCCATCACAACATTCTGTAGGTTTTTACATGGGCTTGTTGCCTACAATAACCATAATATTTAGGATTGCACTGGATCACTGTGATTCTCAGTGGACATCAGTATTTTGGATAGGCCATGCTTCCAGACGATGAGGTGTTTATAAATGACGCATTTATAAAGCACTTATTCTGTAATTGATGACAATGTGTCATGGCACGCAGAGCTACTCACCTGCTTCCGGGCACCCACAGTATCTGGAGGTAGTCCTGTGGCTCCAGGTCTGCCCAGTCCAGTTTGCTGGCTCTCCGACTCCCTTGTTTGGTGCAATGGTCCATGGAGACCACTTCACAGTGGCAAGGTAACGGACATCATGGACAGGATGTATGAGGCAATGCAAGGACAATTATGCAAAACAAAGATGGCACTGAGTCCTTGAGCCATTTATATTATTAATATTTATAAAGCGTCAAATAATCACAGCACTGTACAATGGGTGGACTAACAGACAAGTATGTGTAACCAGACAAGTTGGATGCACAGAAACAGAGTGGGTGGAAGGCCCTGCTCAAACGAGCTTACATTCTTGAGGGAGTATCCGGACCTGTCCTCCTGCTATTGATTTCCTGGTGTCTGGCTCCAGTTTCTCTCCTGACTTCACTTACTTGCTGCATGCCTTGACCTCCTGACCATGCCTCTTGTCTACTCCCTCTCAGATACCATTGCCAATGCCTGGTTTATATTCTTGTTAAAGGGTCCCATGCCACCACTGATCTATCAGGACCCTGTACACAGTTTTAGGTGCTCCTGATAATGATTGTGTGATGGACCACATGGAACCCTGACTGGGTGCCTCCACCAATCGCCACTTCCTAGTAGCCTGGAGTACTATAAGCACTGCACACCATATGCACTGCATCCCCTTAGCCACCGCAGCTTGGCTGGGGTCTCGCTGTCCTCCACCCACCCTGGACCCAGCTTCCAGTGCGTAGACCTCTCCTACTCCAGAGAGTCTAGAAGGTATAGCTGTGCATCTCTTAAAAGAGCTAGTGATTATAGCCAGCATTAACTCAATTATCTCCATACACAAAAAACAAACATTTTTACAAAACTCCCAAAATACCTCCAAAACACACAAAACCATATTACATCTCCTGATAGCCCAGATCTGGGTGACCAACATATCTAAAATCACCCAGACCTGTTCAGGGGTTCAGGAATTTCCTGGAAGTCAAAGTTTGACCGACCGCACACATGGTCCCATGCCCAAAACAGTTCCATAGAATCGCAGCTAAGTGCCGCTGGGGGACCGACTGGGAACAGCGAAGTCTTCATACTGAAAATAGTTCCAGGGCATTCACAGCTAAGTCCCCCTGAAGTCTATTCACGGTTTTGGTTCAATGCGAACGGCCGCCAGGGAGCTAGCGTTTGGTTCTATGCACACGAATGGAAAGTGCTGAACTAGGGGAACCAAAAGGAACAAAATATGGGTCTTTACAATGCTGACCTGGCCCATAGTCTTTTGGCAGGAGGCTGGAGAGCAGGCCCCTCCAGAAGCCTGTGGCAAGGTTCTGTTCACCACATATTGTAAGGGAATACTGTACCACTACAACAGAGTTCATTACCTGCAAACAAACCCACAGCGGGTTGTCACACAATGGAGTTGCAGAAAAAAGTGTTTGCATCTTGTAGGCATGCAGAGATCTTTGAATGCTCCATCATTCTGCCAAGGTCATACTGATCAAGGAGCAGGAATATTCAATGTCACAAATGTTGCAGCTTCAGAAACCTCCATTTGTTATATCCACATGAGTAGGACAATCCACACTAAGATCTATGAGTTTTCAAGGCCCTTCAGTTGTACTTGCCCCTCAGGCGAAAAGCTCAGGAATCAGTTTAAGATTATAGGTACACTAAAGCTAGCATAATCTACAATTTTGTTAATTTTATTAATGACATGAGGTGAATATTTGCTTAAGTCTCTCTATACTAGAACTCCACAGCAGCACATTAACACAGAGAAAAACAACCAATCGGAAAAAAGTAAGGTACTATAAAACTCCCCTCCCCACACATAATTTCCTGTTTCAAGCTGCGACAAAAAACAGAACACAAAAAAGAAAAAATAATGGATAAAAACTAAGTCCTAGATACAATGAATACAATGATGTCCACGGTCCGAAAATAACTGTCAAATTAGATAGCGTTGACTGACTGAACTGAAACGAGAAGAAACAGAATCGAAGAGATTGGTTAGCCAATGGAATTTACTCTGAACAAACATGTAGGCACCCAGTGTCACAACCAGAAATATAATATACAGAGATCCCAACCCTTACTACGGAAACGGACACCTGAACAAGTGACAGGTAGCAGAGACAACAAGCAGAGTTGCATACATACCTGATGAACCAAACTATTAAAATTAAACAAGGGAGGAATAAGAATGGGAGGGAAATATTCGCCTCCTGTCATTAAAGGACCACTATAGGCACCCAGACCACTTCAGCTTAATGAAGTAGTCTGGGTGCCTGGTCCATCTAGGAGAGAAACTGCTATGTTTACAAATGGGTTAATCCAGCCTCTAGTGGCTGTCTCATTGACAGCCGCTAGAGGCTCTTCTCACTGTGATTTTCACAGTGAGAAGACGCCAGCGTCCATAGGAAAGCATTGAGAATGCTTTCCTATGGACTGGCTGAATGCGCACGCGGCTCTTGCCACGCATGCACATTCAGCCGATGACGGGGAAAGGAGGCCGAGGGAGCCTGGGGGTGGAGAAAGGTAAGTGATTTAACCCCTTCCTGCCCGTAAAGACCGGTACACTAAAGCTAGCATAATCTACAATTTTTTAACATGATAGGAGGCTTCATATTTGCCGTTTTAAAGCTCAGCCAATAAATTCAACGATGAATTCAGTCAGGCTCCTTAAACTCCCGAGTGCAGTACCACACAGCCCGCAAAAGAGAAAAACAGGCAGTTAAGAAATAAGCACAGGGGGGGAACTTAGACAGTGGAAAAGACGGAGGGAATCACAAGGGATTGGCTAACGACAGATGGCCCACAAAGATCCCCCCACGAATCCACATACAATAAATAAAATAAAAAATAAAAAAATAATCAGGGGAAAGCATTAATATACCAGAAAACTAGTAAGTCCCCAAATAAACCAAAAATAAAAGACTGTAAATAAGCAATAAAATCTCACAGCCACCCACTAAGAGCAGGATGCAGTGGAACTCTGACCTGTACTGATGTGGAGCAGCAAAGAAAGAGGGAATTATGTGTCGGATGGGGAGTTTTATAGTACCTTACTTTTTTCTGATTGGTTGTTTTTCTCTGTGTTAATGTGCTGCTGTGGAGTTCTAGTAAAGAGAGACTTAAGCAAATATGAAGCCTCCTGTCATGTTATAAAATTCACTGTTTAGCAGATAACGTGCTGTGTTCAGCATCGGGGTGCACTTTACAGCGGAATTAATAAGTTCTGTTATGGAAATATGCTTGTAAATCTATTCAACAGCAAGACATAGAACATTATACCATGTTACTATTATTTGTGTAGTGATCTGAGGACAAGAACCAAAATTGTGGTTAATACTACGTTTTGTGTTACAGGCATATTTTGTTCCAAGGAACATGACTTAAAACAGCATCTGATGCCCATCAAAGGATCTACATTTTAAAGATGAAAACCAGGTAGCTAAGAGCCTTATATGCTTCATTCTTTGCAAATAATATAAACTCTGGAAATAATTAACCATTGTATGTTTTTCAGAATTACAATGTATATATATGTTATTAATATTGCACAACTGTAAGATCACATTACAAACTACTCTGTCAGTAGGTAATTCTGGAAGTAATTAGCAATTTAATGTTCTATTACATTAGTACTTAAACTTTTTTTTTTTTTTTTTCTAAGAATATAAAGATTTGGGTAATTTAGCTTTTCACTAGTCAATAATATTCTATTACTCCATTACAATCAAACTTTCATCTGTGAGTTACTTTTTGTTAAATGGTTCAATTTATTCATTTGAAATCCATTTTCACTCTCTAAAGTTGCTAAAGAATGTTATAAAAAACAATCCCTATTAAAGTTCTGTAATGTGCAAAGACCTTTAACCACATATTATACAGTGTATTGACAAAATGACTAGATCAAGAGTCAAAAAAGTTTTGCCTCTATCACTTAGAATGAAGAAATAAATCACTAAATTTGAGAGAGACCATGTGTAGAGATGGCCAGCTATTCAAATGGAATGGTTTTTGGCTATTGGCATATCATACACTTTTCAAATGCATGATGAAACAACTTAAATTAAAATAAAGTCATAAAGTATTCAGTTTTTAATTTTATTACACTTACACACACACACACACACACACACATACAGATACATATACATATACATATATAATTTTTTGTTATATTTATCCAACACATTTATCCCGCAGCTTAATGAGGTGGTTCTGGTGTCTATAGCCTGTCCCTGCAGGCTTTTTAAAGTAAACACACACTGTGTGCAGCACTGGCATTAGTTCATATGGCAGAATGGCAGATCATATGGGTGCGACATTGTGATGTCACATTGGGGGGGGGGGGGGGGAGCGTCAAATTTTTCTTTTGCCTAGGGCGACAAAAATCCTTGCACCAGTACTCCACTTTTCTATTCCTCCTATATCCCTTTGCGATTGCTAAACCTTCCCTCCTCCTACTTAATTACCTACTTGCAGCGGCAAAACTGCTTATTCATATCAACTGGAAAAAACCCGCTGCCCCATCAACCATTTTTTTTTTTATCCCACCTTTCAATCAATTATTTGGCATAGACTCTATGCAGAACAATTGATTAATAAAGTAGAGCAGATAGGACCTCCATCAGGCGGTTCTTCGGCTCTCCACACATGTATGCACCTTCTCTACGACGCCAAGTTGGCTTCAATGCCAAAATGCCAGTGTCTTAATGGAGTGACTAGCATTGGCTAGCGAGTTACCAAAGTAAACATACTTTGGTAACTCGCTAGCCAATGCTAGTCACTCCATTAAGACACTGGCATTTTGGCATTGAAGCCAGCTTGGCGTCGTAGAGAAGGTTTGTCCTGGTTGGGGAAGCATCCTCTACCTGGCAAATGGAATTAGAGAATGGGCAGAGCACAGGTGGAGCAGAGGTGGATGTTGCAAAAGTGTGACAGCCATCTCTGTTAAGACATTGCAGCGCTGGATGGGAGGGTGATGTAAGTTATAATAGGTTTTCTTGAAGCTTCCCTTCTAAAGCAACCAAATGTTCTTGGGAGGAGAAGGGGTGAATCTGCCAGAGTTCCATTAAATTCTGGTTTAAAGTTTAGGGTGTATCCTATATCAAAAAAGGAATTTGATTACTTTTTCTTAACGAGCAACCAGAACAAAAGTCCTTCAAACACCCCCTTTTTGTGTGTTACGAACTCCCCTAATCTATCTGTAATGTTTTACTTTGCAATTAAGCAGGTCTTTTCCATCATAATTTTCCAAAAGATGTAAGTAATTATTTCCGTGTAACCAGAAATAATTTCTCATTAGAGAATAAAATGGAATTGTAATCACTTGGCTAAAACAGATCTTTTTACGTGCAAATCTGAAAAAAAAAAAAAAAAAAAAAAGACCAGAACACGTGATCCTTTTTTGAGCTCATTGTTTCTGTTCTTGTAATGCGTTTAGTGATTTGTTTAATTATCCACGATTTAATTACTTCCCTATTCATAAGGCAATTGTATGTTGGAAGGGCGACTGTTATATGTAACTATAATTTCCCCCATGTGGCCTATTTACAAAGAATTCTGCGCATGGTGTGAAACAATAAGAAACTTTTCATTTTAACTACATCCCTGTCAACTTAGCATGATTAAAGGAAATTCTGCAGAGTATATTGCAGACTTCTATACTCAATACTAAGAGGGCAGGCATTTTTTTTTTTTAAAAAAAATGTGCTATCTAGCCAAGAATGATATAGTGGGATATTCCGTTTTGAATATATCCAAGGCAAATACTAACTTTAAGTGTTGTTTTTTTTTTGTGATAATTTGAGATGTAGATTTCTTAGATTCACCTAGGGCTGTGTAAACACAACATTGTACCAGTACCAACGTAACCATGTTCTAGAAGAACATCTCGTCATGCACCATCTGCTATTGAGTGGGTCACTTCATTTTAAAAGGACACTTTAAAATGATACCTAACCACATCATATTTTTTGAAGCCAGCAGCATGGTAATATTATTATAAAAATAAGTATATGCAGCATACTTAGAACTACTTTTAAAAAAAAAATAATTAGCAATTACCTTTGATTGGCATCTTTAACTTTAATCTGCCTCTTCCAATTATGCGAAAATTAAGCATTATCTTGGAGATCCAGGAGCTCCAGCCAATCCCAATACTCAACTGGTGGAGGCCTTGAGCATGATGCAAATATGACATTGTACGTGTGCTCACTACAATGCTAACAGAGAGTTTACTTACTTTAGTTGCGGCACTTGTATTGTGTGCCAATAACACATGGAAATTATACAAACTAGTCTGACATGCACAATTCACCTGGGACTGGTTCTACGTGCAATGAATGGAATCAATATGTAGGTATGCAGAACATGCACACATGTTAATGTGCATGCACAAATGCTCTACAAAGTAGGTACAAAATGAACGGGTGATTTTCCCTGTATTTTGTAGCTCTAACCAAGCCATCTACATCTAACCAAAGTATTTATAGTTTCCTTGTTATGTTCAATATATGCAAATGGTTTAGATGCTACCTGCCGGGATTCTGAGAAGTTAGTTTTTCCAATTACCCAGTAATCACTGCAAATTTAAAGCACAAGTATATATTGTTCGCCAAGTCTTGTTAAGATGCTTCTTCCTCATATACCCTACAAGCCATGAGAAGAGATTAAAACCACAGTTGTATTTTTAGGAAAAGTAATTCTAAAACCTCCCTAAGCCAGCAAAAAAAAAAAAAAAGTAATTTGCTCCTGGCGTGTAGGACAGGTAAATTATTTAAACTATGGAAGAAAATCACTCACAAAGTATCTTTGGAGATGGTTTGTTTTGTACAGTAGTTACAGAGCATTTCCAGATGTCCGCACACATTCCAACTTTCTCTCCATTGCTGTTTATCTAAAAACAAACTGCCTTTTCTCTGGTCGTGTGATCCATTTTAGAGAGTCTGGAGCCAAGATATAAACTGATCTGGTCTCTCTTTAATTTTGCTGTTAAGATAGCCATTGAATGAGAGCCACAGAACAAGTGATTTGATTTGGAATCCCTGTCAATCATCAACCAACAGAAACATGGGAAAACACAATAGCACCTCTCGCACCTCGCACCTCTCCCACACAGCAAAACGGCACAAAACAAAAACATAAAAGGCTGATTCCAGCCTTTTTCGTGTTTGTTTTTCTAGTTCCTTCAATGGCCACTATCAACAGTTTAGTTTTAAGTCAAATTCCCCGTGCATTAACACAAGCAGTAAAAAACAAACACTCATTGTAACTTCATTGTAATTTCTGTGGCTGGGAAAATATTGGAAAAGTTATTAAGGGATAATATTAAAGAATTCCGTGAGACGAACATGGTTATCAGCAAAAATCAGCACGGTTTTATGAAGCACAGGTCATGTCCAGGGCCGGATTAACATAGGGGCTGATGGAGCTGGAGCTGCAGCTCCAGGCCCAGGCCCAGGCCCATGGAATAGGCCCATTTAAAAAAAAAAAAAAAAATAATACTTTTTTTTTTTACACTCTACTCTTAGGTTTGCCACCTGACTGGTATTTTACTGGCACAGATGGTATTTGAGGCTGCCTGGCCGTGCCGGTATTGCAGTAATACGGCAATACAAATGCAGATATTTTTCTCAGTATAAACAGAAATTACTCTGCAATACCAGCGCCGGCCAGTAGGGGTCAGTGTGTGTGGAGAGAGGCAGGGATAGGAAGTTACAGCATATCCCTCTCTGCCTCTCTCTACTCACTAATCCACAGGGGAGCAGCTACAGTGCACAGAGAGTTCAGACAGCAGATCCCAGTCTGCAGAGACAGACTACATCTTAAGGAAGTGAGGGATGAGGGCAAAGGCTGCAGGGAGACATTGGGACACTGAGACACTAATGGACACTGGGGACACAGGCACTTGGAGACACTGGTAAACATGTGGACACTGAGACACTAGGGGACACATGGGGACACAGACACTAGGGGATGCTGTGAGACATAGGGACATTGAGAGACACATTGGGACACAGAGACACTAATGACACAGTGTCTCCATGTCTTCCAGTGTCCCCATGTCTCCCAGCCAGTGTCCCTAGTGTCTGTGTCCCCATGGCTCCCAGTGTCCCCTAGTTTCCCAGTGTCTGTGTTCCCATGTCTCTCAGTGTCCCCATAGGTCCCAGTGCCCCCATGTCTCCCAGCCAGTGTCCTTAGTGTCCCTAGTGTCCCCATGTCTCCCAGTGTCCCCACGTGTCTGTGTCCCCGTGCCTCCCAGCCAGTGTCCCTAGTGTATGTGTCCCCATGTCTCCCAGTGTCTGTGTTCCCATTTTTCTCAGTGTCCCTAGTGTCTTAGTGTCCCCAAATGTCTGTGTCCCTAGTGTCTGTGTCTCCATGTCTCCCAGTGTCCCCACGTGTCTCAGTGTCCCCATGTCTAACTGTGTCCCCTAGTATCCTAGTGACACAGGACACACTGAGACATAGGGACACTGGGAGCAATGAGGACACAGACACTGGGAGACTAGTGGACTGGGTGACATGGGGACACTGACACTGTGATACATAGGGATACTGATGCCAGGCTGGCCTCCCAATTCTTTGGGCAGACATGCCCCCTTTTTGGGCATTTTTGCTCCTTTTGGCAGTTCTGGTCACGTGATTCATGTCAGTGGCCCACCCTTTTACACCACCCATTGACTTCCTGCTTCACTGGACACTGCTGTTAGGTAGAATGGGTTTACTTAAAAGATGAAAGCATTAATTAGAGAGAGATTATCATATTTTAAGAAAATCTGAGTTTTCTTATAGCTGCATCCTATGAGTTTCCCTCTGGCACCATCTCCACCAGATACATAACGCTTGACTGTTTTAGTGTTTTTGGTCGATAAGATTCTGTAATTAGGCCCCTCATAATGGTCAGCACCAGGCCCACTGGGCTCTTAATCTGGCCCTGGTCATGTCAAACTAACTTGATTGCGTTTGACGAAGAAGTAAGTAGAAGTATAGATCAGGGTGTTGCAGTGGATGTGATCTATTTGGATTTTGCCAAGGCAGTTGATACAGTTCCACACAATAGATTAGTGTTCAAACTCAAGGAAATTGGTCTAGATGAAAATGCTTGTTTCTTGGGTAGAACATTGGCTTAAAAACAGAGTACAAAGAGTTGTCATTAATGGTAAATGTTCAAGCTGGACAGAGGTGGCAAATGGTGTCCCTCAGAGGTCTGTTCTGGGACCCCTTCTATTTAACATGTTTATTAATGATCTTGAAGACAGCATTGAAAGTCATGTTTCAGTTTTTGCAGATGACACAAAACTCTGTAAAATAATACAATGTGAGCAAGATATTACTTTGCTGCAGAGGGATTTAGATAGACTGGGGGACTGGGCACTCAAATGGCAGATGAAATTTAATGTTGAAAAATGCAAAGTTATGCACTTCGGCATAAAGAATACACAAGCAACGTATACCCTTAATGGAAGCGAATTAGGGATAACACACGAAAAGGACTTGGGAATTGTTATAGACAACAAACTATGCAACAATGTGCAATGTCAATCAGCAGTGGCCAAGGCCAGTAAAGTATTGTCATGCATGAAAAAGGGCATTCATTCTTGGGACGAGAATATAATTTTGCCTCTTTATAAATCACTGGTAAGACCACATATTGAATATGCTGTGCAATTTTGGGCACCTGTTCTAAAGAAGGATATTATGGCACTAGAAAGAGTGCAGAGGCAGGCTACAAAATTAACAAAAGGAATGGAATATTTTAGCTATGCAGAAATGTTAACAAATTTAAACCTCTTTAGTTTAGAAAAATGTTGCTTCAGAGGGGATATGATAACATTATACAAATATATTCGGGGCCAATACAAACCATTGAGTGGAAATCTATTCACAAACAGGACTGTATATATATATATATAGGACAAGGTCATGCGTTTATACTGGAATAAAGAAGATTTAGTCAAAGGCAAGGTAAATGTTTTTTACTCTAAGAACAATAAGTATGTGGAATTCTCAGCCTGAAGAAGTGGTTTTCTCAGAGTCTTTACAGATGTTTAAACAGCAACTAGCTGCATACTGGCAAAAACATAATATAGATTTTCAACTGTAGGGCAATAGCTTCTTGATCCAAGGATAAATCTGATTGCCATTCTGGGGTCAAGAAGGTTTTTTTTTTCCCCTAGTTTGTTGCAAAATGGAAAGTTCTTCAAACTTGTCTTTGTTGCCTTCCTTTGGATCAACAGCAAAAAAAAAAAACAGATGTGAAGAAGGCTGAACTTGATGGATACATGTCTTTTTTCAGCCCATGTAACTATTTAATATAGGTTAAGTAACACCTAGTTACCGTGTGGATGGAAATTTACAACCAAAATACCAAAAAAGAAAATGTAATGACTGTAAACTCTCAATGCAACATGTATTAAAAACGAACAAAGACACAAATAATTCTATATTTCAGCACATTTATACCCATCTATAAACATGGTTTTCAATAAATAAAGGTAAGGGGTGAAAGGAAAGTGTGGCGAAAGTAACCTCGCCACTTGTACTTTGAGAGGCCTGCTTGCCAGGATCTTGCCCTGTGACTGACCCCTGGGATATATTGCCATTTAAAAACACTATTTGGGAATATTGGATTTTAAAGGCACTGTTTCTGCCCATGGACTTTTAACTGGAACAGATTCAAACATGTGGTGGCGGCGGCCATCTAAAATTGTCCAGCAGTGTTTTGCCGTCGAGTGTATGGAACTGTTTTGGGCATGAGAACATGTGCACGGTGGGGCAAAAATAAGACTTCCAGGACATTCCTGAACCGATCTGGGTGATGTTTGGATATGTTGTTCACCCAGATCGGGGCTATCAGGGGATGTGACTGGGGATATATTGTATTTTGGGGTTTGTAAAAATGTATTTTTTTCTGCTTAGAGTTAATTGAGATAGTCCATTGTCTTAGTCAATTGTATCACAGGCAGAGGGGAGGGCTTGTGTGCTTTATGTGGGACTGTTGGACATTGTTGTATTGTTCTGATTGGTTTGTGTGCCTGTGTTCCATCAGTCCCAGGAGGTGTGCCTCTGGCCTGAGGAATTGTATAAATTGTGAGTGCTGGCTTGCATTAAACAGACCTGCTTGACCCCTTCATGAAGTTTTGGCTCATGTTTGGGGGATGCGATAACTACACTCTTGGGGATTGCTATATCATAATACTCCCCTGTGGATAAGATCTTGTAAGAGCTTTTTCCTGCTACGCTCTCTGGAGTGGGAGAGATCTACCCACTGGAAGCTGGATCCTGGTCTTGGGTCCAGGGTGGATGGAGGATGGAGCTGCATTGTTGGAAGTTGGGTCTGCAGTACTTATGGTGTCTGGTGAAGGGCTTGGTGTCCTCGGCAAGCACTAGGAGCATCGATCGGAGTGCCAGTGGTCCGTTACAGAAAGCTTGTTTCAGCATATTGTATCACAAAGGCTTAGTTTTAATTCTATTGGGCAGAAACCATTGATCATTGTTTTATAAAATTTTGAGTGGGTTTAATGCCATATGCAATTCAAGCAGGCAAACCAAATAAATGGAAGCACATTTATCTGCCTTTTAAAATGACCTGTTAATCATACATTATTTTTTTTTAAAGCCTATGCAGGACAATATGTCAGGATTACAAGTTGATCCAGCACACAGTACTGTGTCACACCTAGGACTAAGGATAACATATAACCGGACCTTAGAATGGCTGGACTTAACATATCCAAGAATAGTCAAAATACTAGCCGAGGTCAGGGATACAGAATCAGACACAAAGATAAAGGAAAGCCAAAAGTCAAGGATACCAGATATCAGGGAAGTCAAAACAAAGCCAAAATCAAATACCAGAAAATCAAGATCAGGAACGCACTCTCGGATAACCATATGCAGGAAACCACGACAGTGCACTAAGCAAGAGGGGAACTGGGTCTAAATACTCCTCCTGTGGATCTGATTGGTTGTAACCGGCCTTTGACCCCAAAGGCAATTACCAGGTGTGCATGATTGCTGCTCAGCTAAACCCTCCTGTGGATTTGATTGGCCATGACCTGCCTTTGACCCCAAAAGTAATTACCAGGTTTGCATGTGCATGATTGCTGCTTGGCACAACTTTTCCTGTCAGGATGGTAATGTTGCTCGGCACAACTTTCCTGTCAGGACAGTAAATACCATTAACCACATTTTTATGTGCGGATAAATACGTGACTCAACATAGTATAAGGGATGTGTAACGCCCCCTTTATGGTTCAACCCATCATGCTGCCACTATGCCGGTGGCTCGACTCCAATGTCCATCCCTTTTTCAATTTTTATTTAATAGCCCCATCCCTTCATCACCGGTGATAGCAGGTGGTGGACAGCAACCTATTCACCCTCCATTATTTAATTGTAAGCCCCCACCAGTTGCCCGTTAACTTTTCTTCTATTTGTTAACCTTTCTTCATGACGGGAACTTGTGCCAGGTCCTCCCGGTATTTCATTTGCCACTGGTCAGCAATAGTAGACATGATCCCACCCACACCATGACAGGTAGTAATTTTTTTTTGCCCCTTCTGAGTATTACAATTTTTTTTATTTAACCTGCCTGGCGGTATTCCCGAGCGTGACTCGGGGTTAATTTTCGCTGCCAGAAGCGGTAACCCCGAGTCACGCTCGGGGTAGATAAGATTTACTTACCTCCGCCGCGATCCGCTTCGGGAGGACTGCCTCACAGCCCAGGCAGCCCTCCCACGGCAAATCAGGCCCCCGGGGGCCATGTGATCGCTCTCAAAGAGCGATCACATGGCCCTCTATAGCTGGCTGTGGATCTGCCAGCAGGGGGACTGTTTGAAATATCAGACAGTCCCCCTGCTGGTGGGAAGTATAAAAAAAATACAAAAAGACAAGTGTAAAAATAAATTAAATATATTTTTATATATATATATATATATATAATATGTATATATATTATATATATAATAGATGTACATATATATATATATATATATATATATTATATAAATACGTATAATTAAAATAATAAATAAATAAAATAATAAAATTAATAAAATATTGAAACAAAATTTAATATAAATTATATATGCATATGTAATTTCATTCTAACTGTATTTTGTTATTAATATATATATATCGGTAACAAAATACACTTAGAATGACATTCTATATATATCTATATATATAAAATACAAATAAGCGCAAATATATATATATATATATAGATAAATACATATAATTACATAAAAGATTACATTAGTATACACGTAGAATTTAAATACCTATAAATGCATATATATAAAAATTCTACATGTATATTTAAATAATCTTTTAACGTAATTATGTGATTTGATGTAATTAAAATTTGATTGACATGCCTGACATGGGGGCGGAACTGGGCGGTAATTCAAATGCAAAAAAATGGTACCGCTTTTGGTACAAAATTCCTGACATAATCATACCGCCAGGGAGGTTAAAAACAACTTTTAGTTGTTGATTCCCAGAACTCCATTTAATGGACATTATGTGCCTGATACATAGACTTAAATCACCTCATTAAATATTTTCAATATAAATTATAGGTTTCAATGTTCAAACTGATATTTCTAGGATTCTGATAAGTATTTAACAGCAGTAATGTATTCTTTATGAACCCATGAAATGACTTATCTGTAGCCGATAAATATGACCAGCTCTAATTAAATTGAGACTAAAGGGCCTAAAATCGTCTTTATCAAAAACCAACTCTCAAAAGCCAAATATTGGCACCCAGACCACTTCAGCTCAATAAAGTGGTCTGGGTGCCAGGTCCCCCTATTTTTAACTCTGCAGCTACAAAAACAAAAACCATAGCAGTTTCAGAGAAATTGCTATGTTTACAATGGAGGGTTAATCCAGCCTCTAGTGGCTGTCTTCCTGACAGCCACTAGAGGCGCTTCCATGATTTACACTGAGTAAATCACACTTGTTTGACGTCCTCAAGGAGTCCAGTGCCAAATAAGATTCCCATAGGAAAGCATTGAGTAATGCTATAGGCGGGTTTAATTGCGTGCACGCCTCTAGCCGCGTATGCCCATTCAGCTCTACTTGGGAGTTGACGTCGGCAGGGGAGGAGAGGTCACCAGCACCGAGGGAGTTTTATCTAGTCTTCTAATTTATTTATATTACTCACTACCGTGCATATATGCGTGATCAACTATGTCTGCTGGTTCGTAGGAGAAGCACCCCTCCAGTTTTTGAGAAAAAAAAAATATGAATCAATTGATAAAGTAAGTAAACCGCATGTTATGTTATGGCTAGTTGTGCAGCTTCTTCCCGAATCACCTCCCTGAATGCTGGAGATGTTGAAAATGCTTAGAATCTGAGCAACTAATCATGTTAAGATTGTATGGTATGGTATATATATATATATATATAATATTCAATGCCCCATTCTCTTGGTATAGACACATCAGTTCATTTACTTTTCCCTTCTCTCTCACTCTATATCAACAACTTTTTCACCTCCATACTAACCAATATTCTTCAGGTCTTCACTTAAAACCTATTTAATATTTTTTAAAATATTTACATTTTTCAATATATTTTATATATTGTGTAGCAGGCTGGACAGGTCTTGGGTCATAAACAACAAAAAAAGTTATTTCTTACAATATGAGGAAAGCTTTATTTAGCAAGCAGGCCCCAATTTAGCCAGAGCAAAACATTAAACCAAAATAAACTCATACTATTCTATGCTACTGGGCAGCTAAGCTGACTCCAGTAGTTTAACAAATAAAAATAAAGGCTTGCAAAATACCTTTACACACAGTTTCAGCAGTCTCTATGACTAGCAGTCTTTTTGAATCACAGTCTTTCTGTCTCCGCCCCAGCTCTTCACAGGAGAGGCTGATTTCCATCTGCATAGGGTTTATGTAGCTCCCTAATTGATGTACTAGAGCAACCTGATTTTTAACCCCCTCTAGTCAGGGAACACTGAAAGTACCATTCTTGGGCTAATATAGCAGTGTCCCCACTGCCACAATTTATATATATATTTTTGTATATAAAGGATGTTTTTTTATATTTTAATATTTTGAAAGAAATCATTTTAAACATTTATCCAAAACTATTAAATCATTTTAAAAGCTTAAGCAAACATATTAAACCAAGGTCATAGTTACTTATTTTCGCTACCCCTTAAGTGGTCATTTTTTCTTCTTCTCTACATGTGAGCCCACATTCAGTGTAATGATATTGATGTTACAAAGTTTTGGAGTCCAGTAGCCAGATCAGCAATGTTTTCTGCCAGAGGTAGCCACTCGTTACCCAGGTGGTTGAGCCCCTGAGCCTTGAGTGGCCTTCTGGACTTAAGCAGAGATGGGAGACTGGAACAGAGAGATGATAATCGTAGTGAGGCAAGCCGAGGTCAGTGGGAAGGAGAAGCAGCAAAGTCAAAACGGTCCAAAATCAGCAACAGGTAGGAGAAACAGGAACAAGCTTGATTAGAGAGTACAGGAACCACAATAACCTGACAAAGGTACAGAGACAGGAAGTGGCTTTTATAGGCCAAGAACCAGACACAGCTGAAGAGACTTGTCACTGATACCAATGCTTATAGAGTCAAGGTTACCAGATCTCAGGTACATTTGCAAAAGGCAGGCTGGTGTACTGGTAAGGAAGAGGTTTAGTAGCATGTAAACCAGGGTTCGAAATCCAGCCGAGTCAGTTCCTCGAGCCAGGCAGGGCTCGACCAAGGAAAGTATTTTCATGAAAAGGTTTAAGCAGTGCAACGTGAAACACCGGATGTATTTTCATGGAATCTGGAAGTTGCAGACGGAAGGTGACAGCATTGATCTGAGCGATGATCTCAAAAGGTCCCATGAACTTTTGACCCAATTTATGAGAAGGAATCCTAAGCTTAAGATTCTTTGTTGACAGCCAAACCTTGTCACCAACATGATAAACTGGGGCCTCCTTTCTATGCCTATCAGCAGCTCTTTTGTAACATTCCTGAGCCTCCGAAAGAGTCTTCTTCAACAGTTCTTGGGAATCTCGTAAGGCGGTTAGCCGGTCAGTGACTGCAGGAATGGAAGTAGTAATTGGGAGACTCACTAGAAAGGTTGGATGGTAACCATAATTAGCAAAAAATGGGCTCAGAGAAGTGGAGCAGTGTTGGGCATTGTTATAGGCAAATTCCGCCGTGGGTAGAAAATCCAGCCAGTCATCCTGCAGGTAACTAATATAGCACCGCAAATATTGTTCTAAAGTCTGGTTGGTTCGCTCAGTCTGTCCATTACTTTGTGGATGAAAAGCTGACGACAGATTTACATTAATACCTAGAATAGAACAAAAATATTTCCAAAAATGAGATGTAAACTGCACTCCCCTGTCAGAAATTACTTCATCAGGCACTCCATGCAAGCGAAATATTTCCCGAATAACTAGGTCAGCAGTCTGTTTAGCTGAAGGGAGACCACGAGCTGGTATGAAATGACTCATCTTAGTTAACTGGTCCACAACAACAAGAATGGTAGTGTGTTCCTTAGAGGGAGGTAGTTCCACAATAAAGTCCATGGATATAGATCCCCAGGGACGATGAGGAATAGGAAGAGGCTGAAGCATGCCAACAGGGGATGAGCGAGGAGTCTTATGTCTGGCACATACATCACAAGAGGACACATACTTCTTAACATCCTCATAATATTTAGGCCACCAAAAGGATCGGCTAAGCAGTTCTTGTGTCTTTCGAATTCCTGGATGACCTGCTGGTTTTGAGTCATGGTAGAGACGTAAAACGTCCAGTCGCACTGATTCTGGAACAAACAGACGTTGTTGAAAAATCCAAAACCCATTAAGCATGGTCATATGAAGATCACGAGGAGGATCACGAAAAACTGGATCATCAGCGTAGCCCTTTTTAATGCGAGACATTAGATCAGAAGGAAAGGTAACTCCTAAAAAATCTACTCTCAGGCAAGATGGTGGCTTTGGTTACTGCAGTATGGAGGGGGTCAGCTATCCTAGACAAGGCATCTGCCTTGCCATTTCTGGAACCAGGGCGGTATGAAATCAAAAAATTAAACCTTGAGAAAAATAGGGACCAGCGTGCTTGTCTGGCTGACAGTCTCTTAGCTGATTGAATACATTCCAGATTTTTGTGATCTGTGAGGACAGTAATTGGATGGGTGGCTCCCTCCAAGAGATGTCTCCATTCGGCAAAGGCAGCTTTTATAGCCAAAAGTTCTTTATTCCCTATGTCATAATTTCTTTCTGCTGGTAACATCTGGCGGGAATAGAAGGCACATGGATGTAACAACATCTTAGGTCCAGTCCTTTGAGACAGTATAGCCCCAACAGCTGAATCAGAAGCATCTACCTCTACAGTAAATGGCAATTCTGGCTGAGGATGTACCAGGATAGGGGCAGATGTAAACAGAGTCTTTAATCTGGAAAATGCAGTGTCAGCCTTATTGGACCACTGAAAAAATCCAAAACCCATTAAGCATGGTCATATGAAGATCACGAGGAGGATCACGAAAAACTGGATCATCAGCGTAGCCCTCTTTAATGCGAGACATTAGATCAGAAGGAAAGGTAACTCCTAAAAATCTACTCCTAAAAATCTACTCTTTACGTGTAAGTTCAGTGATCGGTGTAATAACGGCAGAGAACTTCTTAATGAAACGCCTGTAAAAATTGGCAAACCCCACAAATCTCTGAATATCTTTTTCATTCTTGGGGATGGGCCAGTCCAGCACAGCTTTAATTTTACTTGCGTCCATACTTAAACCTTTAGGAGTTATTACATATCCCAGGAATTGAATTTCTGTTTGTTCAAACTCACATTTTTCCAGTTTAATGTATAGGTGGTGGGTACGAAGGCGCTCAAGAACAATGCAGACCTGTTTTCTGTGATTTTCAAGATTATCAGAAAATATCAGGATATCATCCAAATATGCCACAACAAACTGATCCAGGAGATCCCGTAGTACATCATTGATTAGATGCTGAAAAGTTGCAGGGGCATTACAAAGCCCAAATGGCATTACTAGATATTCGTAATGTCCGTACCTGGTTCTGAAAGCTGTCTTCCATTCATCATTTGGTCTTATGCGAACCAGATTATATGCCCCCCGTAGATCAAGCTTCGTAAATATTTTAGCTGAACGAAGTCTCTCCAGAAGTTCAGGAATGAGAGGCAAGGAATAGCGGTTTTTAACAGTGATTTTATTAATGTCCCTGTAATCGACACATGGCCGTAGACTGACATCTTTCTTTTCTACAAAGAATATAGGAGCTCCTGCTGGAGAAGTAGATGGTCGAATAAAGCCTTTGGCAAGATTTTCTTGTATGTATTCATGAAGTGCTTTCAATTCAGGCTCAGAAAGGGAGTATATACGGCCAAATGGGATAGCAGCTCCAGGTAGCAGCTCTATGGGGCAATCATAAGGCCTGTGAGGTGGAAGCTGATCAGCATTCTTCTTATCAGGCTGGCCGGTGCACGAGGGAGCATTCTCCCCTGAGTGCTTCCTCTTCAGCTCCCTCGCGCACCGCACTGATACCGGAGCCAGAAGATGACGTCATCTTCCGGCGCCGGCATCCCTACGCGGTGCGCGAGGGAGCTAAAAGAGGAAGCACCCAGGGGAGAATGCTCCCTCGCGCACCGGCCAGCCTGACTGCCCGCCTAGGAGCCCAGCAGCACCACTGGACCCCAGGGAATCCCCTCAGCACTCCAAAAGGTAGGGAGGCTGGGGGGATTAAATTAAAAAAAAACATGTGTAAGTGTTAGTGTGTGTGAGTGTTAGTGTGTGTGAGTGTTAGTGTGTGTGAGTGAGTGTGTGTGTGAGTGAGTGTGTGTGTGAGTGTTAGTGTGTGTGAGTGTTAGTGTGTGTGTGAGTGTGTGTGTGTTAGTGTGTGTGAGTGTTAGTGTGTGTGAGTGTTAATGTGTGTGAGTGAGTGTGTGTGTGAGTGTGTGAGTGAGTGAGTGTGTTAGTGTGAGTGTTGGTGTTTGTGTTAGAGTGTCACAACTAGTAATGTGGTCCAGCACGCAGAACTTATGTAAACATATACATAAGTAAGAAAAGGAAAATAATAGGATAGAGCGTAAACCGGACCTTAGAATGGCCGGACTAATACGCTAGAGACAGAGAATGGTCAAAGGGAAAGCCGAGGTCAAGGAAGCCAGAAAATACTCAATACCGATAAAACAAGCCAAGTCAGGGAAACCAGAGATCAGAATAACCAGGGAAACGCCAAGGATCAGGATACCAGGAAATCAGAAACACAGAATCAGCACTTTCAGGAAACCAGGAAACTGAAACCACGACATGGCAAAGTAATGGGGAAAGCTAGGGGTTTAAATACCCCTCTCTAGGCTATGATTGGTCAGAGGGCGACCTCTGACCCCAAAACGTGCGTGTGCGTTGACGTCGTGACGTCACGCACACGTTGGTATAATTCTCGGGGGCGGGGCTAGCAATAGACGCGACCACGCGGTCGGCGCCATCTTGGATCTGGGCGCGATGCCCGGAAGAACTACGTGCGCGGTTCCCGGCTCGCCGACGAGCAGGTAAGCTCGTGTAGTCGGAGCGGTCGTGCCGGTCGGGCACGACCGTGAGGCTCGGCGGGCTGGTGACCGCAACAGTACCCCCCACTCGAAGACCGCGCACCGGGCGGGAAGGACCCGGCTTAAGAGGAAAGCGGTTGTGAAATGACCGGATAAGACGGGGCGCATGGACCCGGTCAGCAGGAACCCAACAACGTTCCTCGGGACCATAACCCTTCCAGTCAACGAGATAGGACAAGACACCTCTGGATAATTTGGAGTCCATGATAGAATGGACTTCGTATTCTTCTTGATCACCCACTACCAAGGGCGGAGGAGGAGTGGATACCCTGGTGTAGCGATTGCAAGTAAGGGGCTTGAGCAGAGACACATGGAAAGTATTCGCTATTCTCATATGAGCCGGTAGTGCCAAGGAATAGGTCACTGGATTAATACGTTGGGTAACTCGAAAGGGACCAATGTACCGAGGGGCAAATTTCATGGATGGGACCTTAAGCTTGATATGTCTTGTGGAGAGCCACACCCTGTCACCTGGAAGATAGACAGGATTAGCGCCCCGTTTCTTGTCAGCTTGGACCTTTGCTCGGAATGAGGCTTTTTGCAGAGCTGAATGGACGGAATCCCAGGTATCATGAATCGATTCTAAACGGGTGTTCAAAGCGGGGATATCTGTGTCTGAGAATGCAGAAGGTAAAACAGTGGGGTGATAACCCTGATTAACAAAGAATGGACTGTGATTAGAAGATTCATGAGTGGCATTGTTTCTGGCGAACTCAGCCATGGGTAAGAGCTCATACCAGTTAGATTGATTGGCATTTATAAAGCAACGTAAATAAGCTTCTAAAGACTGATTCGCCCTCTCTGCTGCTCCATTTGTTTGAGGGTGATATGCTGACGAAAAGGAGAGTTCGACGCCCAATTGTTTGCAAAAGGAACGCCAAAACCTAGAAACAAACTGGGTACCTCTGTCAGATACTATGTTTTTGGGTACACCGTGCAACCGAAAGATCTCTCTCAAGAATATTTGAACTAGATCTTGGGCAGATGGTAATTTTTTAAGTGGGATGAAATGTGCCATCTTCGTGAATCTATCAATAACCATAAGAACTGTATTAAACCCGTTAGAACTGGGTAGATCCACAATGAAATCCATGGCCAAGTGGGTCCATGGAGCACTAGGTATGGGCAGTGGTTGTAACAGTCCAGGAGGTGACCTAGGAGGAACTTTAGAAACGGCACATATTTGACATGCCCCAACATAATCTTTGATATCGTTTCTAAGAGCAGGCCACCAAAATCTCCTGGAGACGGCTGAGAGAGTTTTATGGACTCCAGGATGGCCCGCTGTGAGGTTGTCATGGAACAAATCTAGTACCTTCTTTCGAAACTGAGGTGACACATACAGTTTGTCCGGAGGTTTTCCCACAGGTTCCTGAGTTTGATCTGCTATTATGGCACAGAAGAGTGGAGAAGACACTTCGGAAACAGTAGTGGCAATGAGGCATTCAGGAGGTACAATAGGATATATCACCTGTTCTGGTACCAGGCCTGTACGTAATTACGAAATTGAATCGGGAGAGGAACAATGACCACCTAGCCTGACGAGAGGACAGTCTCTTAGCGTCCCCAATATAAGCCAAATTCTTATGATCAGTAAAGATCAAAATTGGCTCTTTGGAACCTTCCAAGAGATGCCTCCATTCCTTAAGGGCAAGTACAATGGCCAAAAGTTCCCTATTCCCTATGTCGTAATTCCTCTCTGCAGGTGTGAGTTTGCGAGAGTAAAATCCACAGGGATGTAAAGGCGTATCAGGACTTTCTCTTTGAGACAGAATGGCTCCAACTCCTGTCTCTGATGCATCCACCTCGAGGATAAATGGTTTGGATGGATCAGGATGGGTCAGGACAGGTGCTGAGGAAAATAAAAATTTTAATTGTTCAAATGCCTCTCTTGCTTCTTTGGGCCAAGATATACAATTTGCTCCTTTTTTTGTTAAATTGGTTATAGGGGAAATCACGGAGGAAAATCCCCTTATGAATTTGCGGTAGTAATTTGCAAAACCTATAAAGCGTTGAGTAGCTTTAAGGCCCTTGGGTAATGGCCACTGTAAGACTGCCTCCAGTTTGCGAGGATCCATCTGGAAACCAGACGGAGATATAACGTATCCAAGGAATTGTATCTCCGTTTGGTCAAACTGGCATTTTTCCAGTTTACAGTAAAGGCCGTTTTGTAACAGGGTTTTCAGTACAATTCTCACATGATCGTGATGTGTCTCTAGATCTGGGGAATAGATGAGAATGTCGTCCAAATACACTAGAACGAACATGTGAAGGTACTCTCTTAGGACATCGTTAATAAAATCCTGGAATACCGCTGGAGCGTTACATAATCCAAACGGCATAACCAGGTATTCGTAATGTCCCATTCTGGTGTTAAATGCGGTCTTCCATTCGTGACCGTCCTTAATCCTGACTAGATTGTATGCACTTCGGAGATCGAGCTTGGTAAAGACTCGAGCTCCCTTCAATCTGTCAAATAGCTCTGATATAAGGGGAATAGGGTAGGCGTTTTTAATGGTAATCCTATTCAAACCCCTATAATCAATACAAGGGCGTAGGTCTCCTTCTTTTTTAGAGACAAAGAAGAATCCAGCCCCGGCTGGTGAGGAGGACCTACGGATATGACCCTTTCTGAGAGCATCCTTAATATATTCCTCCAAACAAAGATTTTCCTGGGGGGACAAGGCATAGATTCCTCCCTTGGGAGGCATAGTCCCTGGTAATAAGTTTATAGTACAGTCATAAGGTCTATGAGGAGGTAACCCTTCTGACTGGACCTTGTTAAATACCTCTTTCAAATCCATATACTGCTGTGGAATTTGTGTGGTCAAGGGAGGTGTAACAGGAACATTGATGGTGCCAATAGGTTGTGGGATTTGCTTAAAGCAAACACCTTTGCATCTCTCACCCAAACTCATAATCTCTCCTTCAATCCAATCCAAACGTGGATTGTGTTTCAAGAGCCAAGGAAAACCGAGTATTATCGGCACTGTAGGTGAAGATATAATTTGAAAGGTCATTTCTTCAGAATGGAGAATACCCACTGAAATAGTGATTGGCAGAGTTTCGTGTGTGATGAAAGGCTGGGTAAGAGGCCTTCCATCAATGGCCTCGACTGCTATAGGTTTCTCTTTATGTCTTAAGGGCATGAGATGTTTTGCAGAGAATTCTTTGTCTAGGAAATTCTCCGCTGCCCCAGAGTCAATCATAGCCTCACACTGAACAGTAGTGTTCTTGAAAGATAAGGTTACTTTGACAAGGAAACGGTTCTTAGTCAATTTAGGGGACATATACATCACACCTAAGGTCGGTCCCCGTACGTGCCTTAGGTGTGCAAGTTTTCCGGCCGAACCGGGCATGACGATCTTAGATGTCCCTTCTTGCCACAATACATACATAACCCCTCGTTACGTCTGTGTTGTCTCTCTGCCTCAGTGAGTTTAGCGCTACCCAATTGCATGGGTTCAGGTTCCGGAAGAGGCGTTTGGCTACTCACCACTGGGTTAGAGAAACGAGGGGCTATGGACAAATTAGAACGTCTGTTACGTTGTTTGTTTTTCTCTCTCTCTCTGAGCCGGTTATCAATGTCTATCATGTATGCAATAAACTCGTTAAGATTAACCGGAAGGTCTCTAGCTGCAGTCTCATCTTGTATACTCTCAGCTAGACCCTCAGAGAAAGCAGCCACCAGACCACTATTGGTCCAATCAACCTCAGATGCTAATGTCCTGAACTCTATTGCATAATCGGCTACAGAACGACTGCCTTGCTTGATTCTCATAAGGGCTTTGGCAGCGTTCTTCTCCCTGCCTTTAGGTTCAAACGTAGCCTTAAAGGCCGTAAGAAAAGTATTGTAATCACGGGCTACTGCGTCACCACTTTCCCATAAGGGGTTAGCCCAGGTTAAGGCCTTTCCTGTTAATTGGTTCATCAGATAGCCAATTTTCGATCTATCTGTTGGGAATGAACCTGGGGAGGCCTCAAAGTGGTATTCAATTTGGTTTAAAAAACCTCTGAATTCCTTGGAATCACCTCCATAGCGAGGGGGCGGTGACAAGGTTATGGACGGTGGTTTATGTGGTACGGGAACCACTACAGGTGGCGGAACCACAGGTGGTACCGGAAGAACCTCTAAATAGGCAGTCCTCTGGAGCAAGGTCTGAAATGCCTGGGCAAATTGGTCTAACCTGTGGTCCATATCCTCCACCCTACTCTCACATGCGATCATATGCTTGCATAGTTCTGCAGGATCCAAGGCCATGTCGTAATGTCACAACTAGTAATGTGGTCCAGCACGCAGAACTTATGTAAACATATACATAAGTAAGAAAAGGAAAATAATAGGATAGAGCGTAAACCGGACCTTAGAATGGCCGGACTAATACGCTAGAGACAGAGAATGGTCAAAGGGAAAGCCGAGGTCAAGGAAGCCAGAAAATACTCAATACCGATAAAACAAGCCAAGTCAGGGAAACCAGAGATCAGAATAACCAGGGAAACGCCAAGGATCAGGATACCAGGAAATCAGAAACACAGAATCAGCACTTTCAGGAAACCAGGAAACTGAAACCACGACATGGCAAAGTAATGGGGAAAGCTAGGGGTTTAAATACCCCTCTCTAGGCTATGATTGGTCAGAGGGCGACCTCTGACCCCAAAACGTGCGTGTGCGTTGACGTCGTGACGTCACGCACACGTTGGTATAATTCTCGGGGGCGGGGCTAGCAATAGACGCGACCACGCGGTCGGCGCCATCTTGGATCTGGGCGCGATGCCCGGAAGAACTACGTGCGCGGTTCCCGGCTCGCCGACGAGCAGGTAAGCTCGTGTAGTCGGAGCGGTCGTGCCGGTCGGGCACGACCGTGAGGCTCGGCGGGCTGGTGACCGCAACATAGAGTGTGTGTGTCTGCTAGTGAGTGTCAGTGAGTGTGTTACTGTGTGTGTCTGTTACTGAGTGTGTTTGTGTGTGTGTTAGTGAGTCTGTTTGATGTCTGTTAGTGAGTGTGTGTTTGTCAGTGAGAGTGTATGTTTTGTAAGTGAGTGTGTATGTATGTCTGCCGCTGAGTGTGTCTCTGTCAGTAAATGTGTGTGTCTGTTAGCTAGTGTGTATGCATTTGTTCGTGAGAGTGTGTGTGCGCTGGGGATCTCTCCACCTCTCAGCTCCGAATGCGCATGCACGGCAAGAGCCGCGCACGCATTCAAACCGCCCATAGGAAAGCATTACTCAATGCTTTCCTATGGACGTTCAGTGTCTTAAAATGGCGGAAGCGCCTCTAGCGGCTGTCAGTGAGACAGCCACTAGAGGCTGGATTAACCCTCAGTGAAACATAACAGTTTATCTGAAACTGCTATGCTTTCAGCTGCAGGGTTAAAACTAGAGGGACCTGACACCCAGACCACTTCATTGAGCTGATGTGATCTGGGTGTCTGTAGTGGTCCTTTAAGTGTGTGTGCATCTGCATGCACTGGCGTACATACCGCGGTCGCAGCCCTGCAACCCCTGCGACCAGGTGCCCGCCGCCATGTGTTGCTGCCCCGGCCCGCGCAGAGTAAGTGCGAGGGGGGGGGGGGGGCCACAGATCAGTTTTCGCACCAGGGCCCCATGGGTCATGTGTACGCCACTGTCTTAAATATTGCATGTTTGTACTAAGGGACTCCAAATATAGACCTGTGTGCTTAGAAACAACTCCAAATGCAAATTTGACACATCAACCTAAACCCGAGGTCTCTTTGGATTTTTTTTATTTAAAAAATGTTTTTTTTTTTAGTTTGCAAACAAGATAAACACAAAAATGAGTTCTGATACATAATAAGGTGAAAACAAAAATTATGGGGAAAGGCATATCTAAGCAAGTCAAACAATAACATTTAATAAGTGGAAAAGAAAACGTTAACTACGGGAGGAAATGAAGAGTAAAATTGAGAAATGACAAGAAACAGGGGGGAAAAAAACAAACAGGGAGGAGGTTAAAATAAAACTCCACTAAAGCATTCTTCCCCAGGAGAATCCATGTGTGGTCCCTCATTTTAATGACTGTGACTGGTAATAGAGAGATATTGTCTCCGGGTTATAAAGAATGGTTCTGGGCCTTTTGTCATCTTTTCATCTTTAGTATATGTCAAATCTTTGTGTCAGTTTGTGCCTGGGATGAAGGTAATCAAAAAGAAGAGGAATACTGCACTCTTATCGAGATCCCGGTGCTACCAGACCCGGGGTTGGCTAATCCTACCGTAATAGTTAAACAAAATTGTGGTCCAGGCAATCAAGGGTCAATTATACAGCAGATTTATTTGGAAAAAAGTGCAATGTTTCGATCTCAGAGATCTTTCTCAATGGGATGAAGATATTGACTTCCAGCTTTTGATCTGACATGCTTGCTGAGGATACTCCTAAAAATTTTAAACAATCTTCTTTTATCATACAATTCAATGTTTCAGTCTATCTATCTAATCTAATCTATTTTATCTGAAAATAATGAATCTTGACCTGAATCAGCAGCCGATTGAATGGATTAATAAATCTCCAACTTGACTAATGGCCTAGGCCTAGGGAAAAGAGCAGATGCATTAGATACATTTATTTGTGAATCTCTGTGCTAATAAAAGGATTTTTTAAATAGACTATTTTTGCTAATGCCCAATAAGTTGGACTAATTGCTGATGCCAGGGCTGTGCATGCAAACAATTAAAAAAAACAAAAAAACATTCATATCTGGTACCTAGGGTCACTTGGCTATAGACAAATATCTGGTTTCAGTAAACTGGCCAATCTAATATGATATCTAATTTCCGATAGTATTTTGACCAATCCAAGCGCATGAATGATTATTTTAGTACGCTTTTGAACACCCCAACTGGTCTCAATTTTTAGAGGATGTACAGCCAAATTAACATTATTGATGTTATTTTTCACAAGATAGTCAATCTAGACTACTGGTTATTCCAAAAGATGTATGACCAATCAAACTGGACTGAAACTTTTTTTTTTTCCAGAGGACCAATCCGATCCAAACATGCAAAAGGTTTGCCCAAGGAACCTATGTCAACTTCTACTGGATTTAATATTTTTATATAAGCAGTCCAACTAGACAAACTGGTAATTAATCATGAGTAATGGATAATCTGACGAGGTAACACAGAGCTACTTTAAATGGGCACAAAAATTTACATTGTAGAAACTTCCAGCATATAATTAATTAGCTTACACATAACGATAGTCTGGAAAGTGCATTTCAAAGCTACACATTTTAGTAACCATAAGCCAGCAAACAGTTTTCTCACTATATAAAATATTTGTACATAGTCTGGCACATTTCTCAGTTGACACTTAGTAGACATTTAGGCTGTTTGGAGGTTTTTTTTTTGTATGTAGTAAGTCTCAGATCGTGAATTATAAGGGTTTTCGTCCAATGTGTGAGATAAAGTCCAGATGGCATCAACGTTTTAACTGTAGATCATGGAAAATACATGGCGGCGAGATTTATTTCATAAATTTTATTTGTACAGCAGATAAAATGCCTGCAAAATAAATGGACTTCGATTGTTTTATGTGTTAATGTTGTGAGTTGTGGTTACATTTTATGCATGAACGCAAACAGCCCATTTCCTTTATTATTTTGGATTTACAAGGCCTCTAAGTGAAAGATTGCCATCAGTTAACCGTATGGAAAAGTCTAGGTGAATAACATTTATACAGTCAGCTACTGGATAGTAAGCAGATACAAAATTAGAGGTTTTTTATTTTATTTTTTATTCCATTTTTTTTTTTTTACTCCTTTTGCAAATTGTTGACTGTCAACAGCTACATTAAGTTTTTGGCTGCCATTAAAATTATGGCGTCTGTCAGCAATATGAGTTATAAGCTTAGTTGATCATAACTTCCTTTCAAAATCTGTCTTCAGAACATGAAGTTCATTGTCGGCTTAGAACATTAATGCAAAGCACTCTGGGAAATTCTGGGTCCCTAGCAGCTGGGAAGTGCAATAATGAGGAGAATTGATACATTTCAGACAATGTTTCAGTAACACAATTGAAAGATTTGTGTTCAGAAAATAGAATTTTTTTACATTTCTTTTTTACTTTTAGCTAAACATTATTGGCGTTAGAATGACAAAAGGTTATATTAGCTGAATTTAAAAATACCTACATTAAATATATGAGACAAAAAGCACGGTTAAATGTACTATAACTCCTCCGAAATGGTAGATAGACAGATAAATATAGATTTCATAAAAGTGTGCAAAATTACACTTACATATTTTTGTTTGGTAAATGTCAATTTTACGGGTTAAAGTTACTTGCCACCTACACTTTATTTCAATTTTAAAATTAAGAAATAACTTGCAAGAACCCTACATTTTTGCTCCAGACATAGGAGCCACTATATAGAAAAAAAGCTTTTGTAAGTGCATGTAACAAATTACAACTACTGTACTACTATTACTACTGTATTACTGCTGCATCTTGTCAAAATATTTGCCTGGAAATGATAAACCTTCTGTAGCTGGGAAAGTACGTGAAGAGTTATTAAGGGATAATTTGGGGATAATATTGTTATTAGCAATAATCAGCATGGTTTTATGAAACATAGATCACTTAATTGCATTCTATCAAGTAGTAGGTAGACGTATAGATGATGGTGTTGAAGTGGATGTGATCAACTTGGATTTTGCCAAGGCATTTGCTACAATTCCACACAATAGGTTAATATTCAAACTTAAAGTTATACGTCTAGATCAGTGGTTCCGAACCTTTTTTTACTTGAGTATCCCTTGGCAGTCCATCTCCATAATTTGTACCCCTCATATTAGCGAAATGTTTGTAATGAATATAGTTGCTGTTATTTTAAAAATATATACATTTTCTCTGCCCCAGGCACTCCCTGCTCTCCCCTCTGCCCCAGGCTCTCCCCTTTGCCCCAGGCTCTAACTGCGCTACCATCTGCCCCAGATTTTCCCTGCTATTCCCTCTGTTCCAGGCTCTCCCTGTTCTCCCCTCAGCCCCAGGCCCTCCCTGCTTTGCATTTACCTCTGCCTCAAGCTCTACCTGCTTTTTCCTCTGTTCCAGGCTCTCCCTGTTCAACTCTCCGCCTCAGGCTTTCCCTGCACTTCCCTCTGCCCCAGGCTCTCCCTGCACTTCCCTCTGTCCAAGGCTCTCCCTGCACTTCCCTCTGTCCAAGGCTCTCCCTGCACTTCTCTCTGCCCCAGGCCCTCCCCTCTGCCCCAGGCTCTCCCTGCTCTTCCCTCTGCCTAAGGCTCTCACTGCTCTCTCTTCTGCCCCAGGTTATCCCTGCTTTTGCTTCTGCCCAAGGCTCTCCCTGCTCTCCCCTCTGCCCCAGGCTCTCCTTGCACTTCTCTCTGCCCCAGGATCTCCCTGCACTTCTCTTCTGCCCCAGGATCTCCCTGCACGACACTTCTGCCTCAGGATCTCCCTGCACTTCACTTCTGCCTCAGGATCTCCCTGCACTTTACTTCTGCCCCAGGATCTCCCTGCACTTTACTTCTGCCCCAGGATCTCCCTGCACTTCTCTTCTGACCCAGGATCTCCCTGCACTTCACTTCTGCCCCAGGATCTCCATACACTTCTCCTCTGCCCTAGGATCGCCCTGATCTTCCCTCTGCCCCAGGATCTCCCTGCTCTTCCCTCTGCCCCAGGCTCTTCCCTCTGCCCACGGCTCTCCCTGCTTTTCCCTCAGCCCCAGGCTTTCCATGCTCTTCCCTCTGCCCCAGACTCCCCACACACACATATACAAACACTGACACTTATACAGATGCAGACACACAGATACAAACACTGACACACATACAGTTGCACAGACACACTGAATGACACAAATACAGACACACACACTCACTGACACACATGCAGATACGATACACATATACAATCACTGACACACATGCAGATACTCATTATCTGTATGTCAGTGATTGTATCTGTGTGTCTACTTATAAGCATGTGTGTCCGTGTATCTGCACGTGTGTCAGGGTGTTTATCTGTGTGTTCAGTGTCTGTATCTTTAAGTTTGTCAGTGTATGTATCTATGTGTCTGTGCTTCTGCATGTGTGTCAGGTTATGTATCTGTGTGTCAGTGTGTGTATCTGTATGTGTGTCAGGGTATGTATCTGTGTGTCAGATACACAGATACATATCCTGACACACATACACACCCTGAAACACAGGCACATTGACACATATCTTGACACACATGTAGATACCCTGACACGCATACAGACACATACCCTGACACCAAGATACACACTGACACCCATGCAGATACATAGATACACATAGATACACATTGACACACTGAAGGATACACATCCTGCCATGCAGATACACACCTTGACACACATGCAGATACAAAGACACATAGATACATACACTGACACACATACAGACACATACTTAGACAAACTGAAAAACAGATACACACTCTGACACCCATGCAGATGCACAGCAATACATCCAGTTACATACCCTGATAAACAGATACACACTCTGACACACATGCAGATACACAGACACATATGCAGATGCACAGCAATACATATACTGACACACATGCAGATACACAGACACATATATACATACTCTGACAAACTTAAGGATACATACTCTGACACGTATTCAGATACATACTCTGACACACATACAGATACACACCCTGACACACTTGCAGACACAAAGAAACATAGGGTATGTGTCCTTAAGTATGTCAGTGTATATATCTGACACACAGATGCACACCCTGACACACACACAGATACACCCACACACACATGCAGATACACAGACACAAATGCGTATACACAGAGAAAGACACATTGACACACAGGTACCTATACTGACAAACATGCAGATACACAGACACATATATACATACCCTGACACACGTTTAGATACACAGATACAGACACTGACACACATCCTCACGCACAGATACTTATCCTGACACACAGATACACATGCGGATACACAGAGTTACACACCCTGACACACACACACACACACACTAACACATATGCAGATACACAGACACATAGATACATACATACAATGACACACTTAAGGATACACATCCTGACATACAGATAAACATTAACACACACATGCAGATACACAGAGATACATACACTGGCACAGACACTGCGCTGTGTATGAGGAGTGTTCTGTGTGTGTGATGGGTGCTGTGTGTGCACAGAGGGGTGCTGTCTATGATGGGTGCTCTGTTTGTAAGGGGTGCTGTGTGTGTCTGTGAGAGTGGTGTTGTGTGTGTGTGTGTGTGTGAGAGGGGTGTGTGTGTGTGTGTGTGTGACAGGGTTGCTCTATGCGTGTGTGAAAGGGTTTCTCTATATGTGTGTGTGTGTGAGGGGTGCTGTGTTCGTGTGTGTGAGGGGTGATGTGTGTGTGTGTGAGGGGTGATGTGTGTGTGGGGGGTGCAGCGTGTGTGTGTGTGTGTGAGGGGTGCCGTGTGTGTATGAGGGATGTGCTGTGTGTGTGGGAGGGGTGCTGTGTTTGTGTGTGTGTGTGCAAGGGGTGCTGTGTGTGTGTGCAAGGGATGCTGTGTATGTGTGTGTGAGGGGTGCTGTGTGTGTGTGAGGGGTGCTATGTGTGTGCATGTGAGGGGTGATGTGTGTGTGACAGGGGCGCTGCATGTGTGAGTGGTGTGTGTGTCAGGGGTCTCTGTGTGTGTGTGAGGGGTGCTGTGTTTGTGTTTGTCTGAATTATAAAAAAAGCGTAAATTGTACGTTTTTGTAAGACTGAGAAAGGTAAAATACTGCCCTGTTGACACATGTCTTCAATTGAAGAATTTCCCCATTTTGTGCATAGTTAGCCATAGGCCTCCGAGCTCAGCTTATACATGAACTTCAGCAGTCCCACAATTTCGATTGGAAAATTACATATATATTACTTATCTGGGAGTAAAAATCACACCCTCTGTAGAAGGTATACTTAAGCACAATTTTCAGACATTGATTCATTTGTGCAAAACAGATTTTTTTGAAATGGAAATCAGTAAAACTTTCCTGGTTGGGCAAAATCAACATGATAAAAATAATGCTCCAAAAATACTATACGCATTTAGGATGCTTTCAATCCACATTCCCTCATCACTTTGTAAACAAATACAGGCCATTTTCACTTCTTTCATTTGGGATGCACGCAAACCCCAGCTTCCCCCGGCTTGTCTCCAGAAACATTTAAGCAAAGGTGGTGCAGGTCTTCCTAATCTCTTAAACTACTATAAAGCTTCTTTATTGGAAGCAGTAGTAAAACTCCACACTCCTAAAGGCACCCTCCAATAGGTAGATATGGAAAATAACTCAACTATGTATTTTACTACCCCGATCTCTGGAATCCTAGACCATGGCTCTGTTTTCTCACTCACCCGTTTTTTCTGTACTCTTTTACCTGGTTACTCTGAAGTCTATCTTCATTCTGTTCTAAGCCCAGCCACCAACCCAGGATCGGTGAAACAATGTGTTGCATTAGTATAGAATACTATTTGCCCTAGGTTTATATATTGGGCTATACCTGCCTTGACAAACTGAATTTTGAAATTTCTTTACATATGGAAAGATATCTACACTCAAATCACGGCAACTATTTTTATAAAGTCAATTCAATTTCCATCCAATTTTCTGATCTTTAAATAATAAAGCCTTTTAAGATTTGAAGAACTTAATATTATTTTTTTCTTTTCATACCAATCCATCCTTTGTTAAATTGTATGCACTAATTACTGTTTTGGGTTATTTTTAGGGATGATGACTAAACTAACTAGCTCAGAATTAAGAGAGTGTACACATAATACTGACAGGTTATTTAAGAAGTCCCCTAATTTTATAGCTTAAGTGCTGCTAGTTAATTTTGGATAACATTTTCCAGCTGCTTAATAGAGCAGAAGGAGATGGATGTTACCCTGGATTATGGCCACCCATAAAGGCCCTTCTACAACTGCTATGTGAGATTCTTTATCCTTTAAATAGTTCATTGCAGATGTTATATTTTTCACATGTTATATTTTATACTTCTTTTCAGGAATGACAATATATTTGCCTATATAAGTCATTTTGTGCCAGAATAATTACAATCTAATATTCATGCTGACATGATATTAAATTTAAGGACTGAGGTCTTTCCCTTACTTTGGCTAATCAGTGATGGTTTGATTATTTAAATGGAGCAATTTAGAGATTTAGATAAGAGTTGTGTGGATCATTCATCAAAAAGTGTTTAACTTGGATTACAGTTTTGAATATACGTAATTTTGTTTTCTATCTGTCTGTCTGTCTGTCTATCTATCTATCTATCTATCTATCTCAATCTGTTTGTGTTTCCCTCTGCATCAATCTCTCTCTGTATCATAAATGCATGAAAGGGGTGTGTCAAGTATTCTCAGATTAAAACAAATTCAGAGCTAAATTGTCCTCCCCGGCTCCATTTAGGTTCGTCTGTACACTTTTGCATCAGTTTGTGCACAGCATATTATCAGGGTGTGCATTTAGAATTTATTCAAATGTATTCATAAAACATCTTTAATTATATTGGGTATAGGCCAGAAGAGTGACCTCCTACCCCATCCCTTACCCTGTGTGAAGCAGGGTGACAGTTAATAAGAATAGGAGGCAAGGAGATTCCCAGCGCCTGGGCCCCTCTAATGCCTTGATAATAGGGACCAGAAGATGTCCAGTCTACTGGGTTCTTTTAATGAATCCTTTAAAAAGATCCAGATGATGTCCTACTTGGTCCTTCATAAAAAATGTCATGAAAGGGCTCAGTGAACTCTCATGCTCCTGGACCCTTAAAACTGTCAGATCTATTCTTGGATCAAGAAGCTATTACCCCTTAATTAAAAATGATATATATGAATGTTATGTTTTTGCAAGTATTTATCCAGTTGTTTAAACATTTGTAAGACTCTGATAAAACATCTCATCAGGCAAAGAATTCCACATCATTATTGTTCTAACTATAAAAAAAACATTTCTTTTGCCTTAGACTGAATCAAATTTTTTCCAGTCTAAAAGCATGACCTCGTGTCCTATGTATAGTCCTGTTTACAAATAGATTTGTAAACAATGGTTTGTATTGGCCCCAAATATATTTATATAATGCTATCATATTCCCTCTGAGGCGCCATTTTGCTAAGCTTATTTAATTTTGTTGAACTTTTTTCATAACTAAAATGTTTCATACTTTTTTATTAATTTTGTAGCAACTCTCTGCACTTTATCTAGTGGCATAGTATCCTTCTTTAGAACACGTGCCCAAAATTGCACAACATATTCAAGGTGTATGTGACAAATGGTCTATTTGCCCTGTTTCCCTTTCTCCATTCCAGAACTTACAGCGCCATTTTGCTACCATTGCTAGCGATGGAATGTGTGCAGGCGAAGAACTAGAGTGTATGCAGTTCATAATGCCACTACCGTGGCTTGCAGATTCAGGGCAGATTTATGATGATCTCAGGACAATGTTACATTGTAGATCTGTGTTCTACCTTATTGTACCATGTAGAATTGCGAGAGGAAAATGGAACCGCTATGCTAGATATTGTAAAGCACTGCAGAATATGTTGGCGCTATATAAAAACCAATAATAATAATAGAAGTTCTCCAGGTGAGCTAGTGGAAGTTTGCGCAGGCGATACAAGTTCTGAACTGTTACGTAACCAGTAACCAGGTAAAAGAGAACAGAAAAAACGGGTGAGTGAGAAAGCAGAGCCATGGTCTAGGATTCCAGAGATCGGGGTAGTAAAATACAGAGTTGAGTCAAAACTAGAAAATACACACCAAATAACTGGAATGCACTCTCAGGAAATACACCATGAAATGGCAGAGTATGTGATACAGCCTTCAATGCCATCACTGGTGTCCTAGGATGAAATAGATATACCGCTAGAGAGTTAGAATTGGTTCCACTGATGAAGCGTTAAAAGCGTGGATGGTAACAAATCAAATTTTCTATAGCAAAAGGATTTAGGGGTCCAAAGAACGTCCAGCAAAGAGCCACCAGGGCTCGATCATTTTCCATATCTACCTATTGGAGGGTGCCTTTAGGAGTGTGGAATTTTACTACTGCTTCCAATAAAGAAGCTTTATAGTAGTTTAAGAGATTAGGAAGACCTGCACCACCTTTGCTTAAATGTTTCTGGAGACAAGCCGGGGGAAGCTGGGGTTTGCGTGCATCCCAAATGAAAGAAGTGAAAATGGCCTGTATTTGTTTACAAAGTGATGAGGGAATGTGGATTGAAAGCATCCTAAATGCGTATAGTATTTTTGGAGCATTATTTTTATCATGTTGATTTTGCCCAACCAGGAAAGTTTTACTGATTTCCATTTCAAAAAAATCTGTTTTGCACATATGAATCAATGTCTGAAAATTGTGCTTAAGTATACCTTCTACAGAAGGTGTGATTTTCACTCCCAGATAAGTAATATATGTAATTTTCCAATCGAAATTGTGGGACTACTGAAGTTCATGTATGAGCTGAGCTCGGAGGCCTATGGCTAACTATGCACAAAATGGGGAAATTCTTCAATTGAAGACATGTGTCAACAGGGCAGCATTTTACCTTTCTCAGTCTTACAAAAAAGTATAATTTACGCTTTTTTTTATATTTCAGTACTGGCAACTGAAAAGTCTCATTACAACATGAGTGTATTATGTTAATGAGTTATCTGGTCCACTAGCAATTAGTGCTCAAACGACCTATGATAGGTGCTGGCGTACCCCGGGGAAACCTAAAATATTGTCTGTGTGTTATAAAACCCTTATGGGTACCATCCCCCCCAAAAAGTTCCCCTTCATGACACAATGGACAAAAGAATATGACCATGTAAGCTCATCGAGCAGGGCCCTCAACCCCTCTGTTCCTGTGTGTCTAACTTGTCTGGTTACGACTACATGTCTGTTCGTCCACGTACTGTAAAGCGCTGCGGAATTTGTTGGCGCTATATAAATAATAACATAATAATAATAGCAACTCAAGGGTATTCACACATAGAAGTTAATTTATCGGTGGTACTTGCCACCTGACAGGCTTCATAAAATTTGCCCCACTTTACCAGCGTTTTGTTGGAGATGTGGTGTTGAAAAGGGCACTATGATGCATATATGGTGGGACTGTTTTGTAATTAAACTGCTCTGGGACACTATGAGAGAATTACTAACAGATATGCATATCATAGATTTGCCAACCAACCCGTCGACATATTTGTTCCTTCTTTTCCCTCCTAACCTACACAAAGCATGTAAACAACTAGCAGCACTAATAATACTAGCAGCCATAAATCTGATTGCACTTAACTGGAAACAAACAGCTTGCCCCTCTAAGACACAATTTATAGACAAAATAAATCTATATTATACCTATGAACTCATGTCTATAGGTACAACCTTGCAACGCGAGCCATTTAACGACACATGGCAACCATGGATTGTATATACCCAATGCATTCCTTAAAAAAACAACTATGTTCTGATAGTCCACAAATATATAAAAAAAAATACACAAGAGACTATTACACCATGAGCGAGACAGATAGATTCCCTTTGACTAAGCAAAAACGGTTTGTTACTGCTACTATTGTCTTAGTTCCTTCTTGTCCTTACTATACCCCACCTTCTCCTAAATAACACATACATGTCGGCACCATGAATTCGATCTCCTGTGTTAGCAAAAAAACTCTATACCATATGCATTGTTCTGTAATTTCATGGAATTGTATCTTACCCCTCCCTTTTTCTTTCTGTATCCTTCTCCCATATTATGAAAACGCAATAAAATTCAAATGAGAAAAAAAAATGGCAGAGAGGAGTGATAGGAACGGCCTTAAGTTGACTTGCATCAATTATGATGCCAAAAAGTATGTGACCAATGTTACTGAATGGATGCGGACCAGTGTGGTATAACAAAATTACATGAGCATCAGGTTGTATACAAGGTATGTGTCAGAAAAGGTAGCAGAATAACACATATTGTTACCACAAAACAGAAATTGCACTCCTCTGTATCCTACAGTCAATGTGCAAACTGTTTTGTGATCTGCACAACCTCTACTTTCACATAACAGCAGCATTGAGGGAAACCATTCAGCCATTTGCTTAGGTGGGTTATTGGGGGTAAGGCAAGGAGAAATGTAGGGTGCCCTCTAGTCTTATATTGAGCTAGGGGTATTGGTGGCAACTTAATCATCCATTACTTACTTCCTTCAACTTCACAAGCCACAGGGTGGAGGATGTAGTAGAGGCAATCCTCATGCCCTATTCAATAAATTATTGCAATACAATATATAGGGGATTGATATTATTTCCCATCATCATATTTCCCATTAAGCTCCTTTAGTTTAGGGGATTTTGTGACCCACAGAGGGTGATAAGAACAAGGTAAGTAGAGATTGGGTTTTTAACTCTTCCAGTGCCTAAGGGTGGAGAGGCAAATAAAAAATAAGATTTGTATTTGAAACATAGTGTTCCTTTAGGTTAGTGTTAGCTAGGGATGTTGCACTTGTGTAGCGAATAAGGACAGCAAATTTTACCCCATTTAACACTGTGTCAGTGAATAGAGAGAGATGCAATATTTCAGTTGTTTCTTTCTGCCAATATGTGGTGGTAAATCCTTCAACAAGATCGAACATGGGCATGTCTTGGGAGAGATGGATCCATATGCCACTTTGCAGCAATAGATATTTTAGAAAATTCTCTAACATAATTTAGTGTTCTGTGCCGGTCTTGCATAAATTGTTTAAACGTCCAATCAGATGCAAACTTGTCAGGATCGGGTCAGGGATCCAACACGCAGAGTACAAAGAGTAGCTGATACGTATACCGGTCCTTAGAATGGCCGGACTAACGTATAACTACAATAGAATGGTCAGAGACAAGCCGAGGTCGAGGATAACAGAGGACAGGTAAGCGAGAGACAAGCCGGGTCAAGGATAACAGAAAGGCAGGAGAGTAAACAACAAAGCCGGGTCAGAACCAAAAGACAAGTGAATAATAAAGCACTGTGTGACTAGGCGGACTAGAACCACGACAGGGCAATGAGTGAATGAGAGAACCACCGTTAAGTATCCTGGCTAGGGAGAGGGGACACGCCTCCGGCGAGTCCTGATTCGTCTCCCGAGATTTGAGTGGCAGGATGTTTCGGGTTAGCGTCATGACGTCTACCTCCGGTCCTTCTGTTATAAAAGGAAGTGACTCCCTCGCGGCCGGCGTTAGCAAGACCGAGTGAACCGCGGGAGACCGAGGAGACATGGCGTCCGGACGGATAACCTTCTAAGTCTCTACCTCTCTCAAAGGTAGAGACTCCAGGTACCCTGACAGTACCCCCCCCCCTCAGATACGCCCACCGGGCGGAAGGAGCCGGGGCGAGATGGAAAGCGGGAGTGAAATGCCCTGCGAAGACGAGGAGCATGAACATCCTCTTGTGGTACCCAACTCCTCTCCTCAGGACCATATCCCTTCCAGTCAACTAAATATTGTACTCGTCCCCGGGAGACACGAGAATCAATAATGGAGTTAACCTCATATTCCTCCTGACCCTCCACCTGAACAGGGCGCGGAGGGGCGATTGTGGAGGAGAATCTGTTACAAATTAGAGGTTTCAACAATGACACGTGAAAGGAGTTCGGGATGCGTAAAGTAGCTGGAAGAGCTAGACGATATGCCACTGGGTTAATTCGAGTCAAGATCCTGTAGGGACCAATATAACGAGGAGCGAATTTCATGGAAGGAACTTTAAGACGAATATTCCTAGTGCTCAACCACACTCTATCGCCCGGAACAAAATTCGGAGCCGCCCTTCTACGTTTGTCAGCATGTTTCTTTACCAGTACAGAATTGTGTAGAAGAATCTGTCGAGTCTGATCCCACAACTTCCTCAAATTGGCCACATGGACATCAACCGACGGCACTCCTTGGGAAGGAGAAACCGGGGGAAGAATGGATGGATGAAAGCCATAGTTCATGAAGAAGGGACTTGAATGCGTGGAGTCACAAACGAGATTGTTGTGCGCAAACTCTGCCCAAGGAATCAAACCGACCCAATCGTCCTGGTGTTCGGAAACAAAACAACGTAAGTATTGCTCAATCTTCTGGTTAGTTCGTTCAGCAGCTCCGTTAGACTGAGGATGATAGGCGGACGAAAAATTCAATTTGATGCCTAATTGAGAACAGAACGACCTCCAAAAACGTGAAACAAATTGGGAGCCTCTATCAGAAGTGATCTCCGAAGGAATCCCATGCAAACGAAAAATCTCTTTAGCAAAGACCTCCGCCAATTCAGGAGAAGTCGGGAGTTTAGGCAAAGGTACGAAATGTGCCATCTTGGTAAACCTATCGACTACGGTGAGGATAACAGTGTGCTTTTTAGAAACCGGCAGATCCACAATAAAGTCCATTGCCACACAGGACCAAGGTTTGTCAGGAATCTCCAGCGGTTGTAGAAGGCCACAAGGAAGCGTATGCGGTAGTTTGGTTTTAGTACAGACCACACAAACCCCGATAAAATCCTTAATATCCTTCCGTAACGACGGCCACCAGAAATCCTTGGAGATCAAAGAATACGTCTTGCGAACACCCGGATGACCAGCCACCTTACTCTCGTGAAGACACTGTAAGAGCTCCAATTGAAGTTCAGGGGGAACGAAAAGTCTGGAAGCCGGAGTCAGTCTAGGTGCCAGATGCTGCAAGTTCCTTATCTGATCAAGTAGCGGGGAATGAACTTTGAGAGTAGTGTTAGCGATAATGTTACACTTGGGTACTATAGAGGACAAAACCGGCTCAGATACGGCAGCAGGTTCATATTGGCGAGATAAGGCGTCGGCTTTAGAATTCTTAGAACCTGGCCTATATGTGAGTACGTAGTTGAAGTGAGTGAGAAATATGGACCAACGAACCTGTCTAGATGATAGTCGTTTAGCCTCCCCAATATAGGATAAGTTTTTATGATCTGTCAAAATAGTAACAGGATGCAAAGTACCCTCCAATAAATGTCTCCACTCCTTCAAGGCCATTATAACCGCTAGTAGTTCCCTGTCACCAATGTCATATCTGCTTTCAGTACCGGACAATTTTTTGGAAAAGTATCCACAAGGATGTAATGGTTTATCTACCCCCAACCTTTGGGACAGAACAGCACCTATACCTGTCTCAGAAGCGTCAACTTCGAGTAGGAAAGGTAAAGTAGTATCAGGGTGAACTAAAATTGGTGCGGAAGCAAACAGCTCTTTGAGTGTCTCAAAAGCCCGAAGAGCTTCAGTAGACCAATTCTTAGTCTCAGCCCCTTGTTTGGTCATGTTGGTGATGGGAGCAATGATAGAGGAGTATCCCTTAATGAAACGTCTGTAGTAATTAGAGAAACCAATGAATCTCTGGATAGCTTTGAGACCCTGAGGTAAAGGCCAGTCTAATATGGATTGGAGCTTCTCCGGATCCATTTCAAACCCTTCCCCAGAAATCACATAACCAAGAAACGTAGTTTGGGATTGGTCAAAGCTGCATTTCTCTAGTTTGCAGTACAAGCCATGCTGAAGAAGTTTGTGTAAAACCCTCCTGACTTGTCTGTGGTGAGTCTCAATATCCCTGGAATGTATAAGAATATCATCAAGGTATACAATTACACAGTCATCTTGAAACTCCCTAAGAACCTCATTAATAAGGTCCTGAAATACTGCCGGAGCATTGCAGAGACCAAAAGGCATTACAGTATACTCATAGTGCCCATATCGAGTATTGAATGCAGTTTTCCACTCGTCACCGTCGTGGATTCTCACCAAATTATAAGCACCTCTAAGGTCTAACTTAGTGAAAATTTTAGAACTTTTTAATCGGTCAAAAAGCTCGGTGATCAAGGGAATCGGATAAACATTTCTGATGGTTATCTTGTTAAGACCTCGGTAGTCAATGCAAGGTCTTAAAGAACCATCCTTCTTTTTAACAAAAAAGAATCCAGCCCCAGCAGGGGAGGAGGATCTTCTAATGAACCCCTTGTCTAGGTTTTCACGAATATACTCTTCTAGAACTAAGTTTTCATTCGTGGACAAAGGGTATACATGACCCCTGGGGGGCATGGTACCAGAAAGTAAATTAATTTTGCAATCAAAAGGCCTATGTGGTGGTAAGGTATCAGCCTTTCTTTTGTCAAAAACTGCCTTTAAATCTTGATACAAGGACGGTATCTGTACTTTGGTAGAGTCAGTAGCGTTATTAAGTGAGTTGACACTACAAAGAGGTGACACTTTCTTTAAACAATTCTCTAGACAATTCTGGCCCCATGAAACTATTTCCCCTGATCTCCAATCTATAACGGGGTTATGTTTCTTAAGCCAGGAGTATCCCAGGACTATGGGAACAGAAGGAGATGAAATGAGTAGTAGGGATATTTCCTCCTTGTGTAGAATACCAGTAGTTAAGTAAAGAGGTGTGGTCTCCCGGAAAATCACAGGCTCAACTAAAGGTCTACCATCAATGGCTTCAACAGCCAAGGGTGTCTTCCTTAACTGGGATGGGATAGTGTGTTTGGTGAGAAACTTTTGGTCGATAAAACTCTCAGCAGCGCCGGAGTCTATCAATGCCATAGTTTCTAAAGTTCCCTTCTCCCAAGTTAAAGAGACCGGTAATAGGAGTCTATGTTCTTTGTAGTTATGAGTAGAGGACAAAATCGAAACACCCAAGGTCTGTCCTCTAGAGAAACTTAGGTGCGAGCGTTTCCCGGACGGCTGGGACAGCTCAAACGTACATGACCTCTGAACCCACAATACATACAAAGTCCCTCTCTTCTCCTGTACTGTCTCTCCTCCTCTGAGAGACGAGTAAGGCCTAACTGCATAGGTTCTGAAACCTGTGGATCTTTGGTTTCAGAAACTTGAAATGATGGTACTAGTCTAGAGAAAGATTTAGCGGTTCTATCTCGAGTATTCTGTCTCTCCCTTAGACGTTCGTCAATACGAGAGATAAAGGAAATTAAGTCCTCCAGATTCTCGGGAAGTTCTCTTGTCGCTACCTCATCAAGTATTACATCAGATAATCCATTTAAGAATACGTCTATATAGGCCTGTTCATTCCATTTTACCTCTGCCGCCAAAGACCTGAACTCTAGTGCATAATCCACAAGTGTTTGGTTGTCTTGTCTAAGGCGCAACAGTAATCTGGCTGCATTGGCCTTCCTGCCAGGAGGGTCAAAAGTTCTTTTAAAAGCAGCTACAAAGGAATTATAGTTATAGACTAATGGATTATCATTCTCCCACAACGGATTCGCCCATCTCAGAGCTTTCTCAATGAGTAAAGTAATAATAAATCCCACCTTTGCCCTATCAGTAGGGTATGAACGGGGCTGTAGCTCGAAATGAATACTGATCTGGTTCAAAAAGCCACGACACCTCTCAGGAGAACCAGCATAACGTACAGGTGGGGTAACTCGGGAAGAAGCACCTACAGTAGCTACCTCTAACCCCGAACCCACAGAAGAAGCAGAAGTGTTACGCCTCTCCTCAGGTGGATTAACGGGGCGAGACAGCAGCGCCTGTAGTGCTAGAGCCATCTGATCCATCCTATGATCCATGGCGTCAAACCTAGGATCAGGAGAACCAAGCTGACAATTTGTACCTGCAGGATCCATGGCCCTGTCGTAATGTCAGGATCGGGTCAGGGATCCAACACGCAGAGTACAAAGAGTAGCTGATACGTATACCGGTCCTTAGAATGGCCGGACTAACGTATAACTACAATAGAATGGTCAGAGACAAGCCGAGGTCGAGGATAACAGAGGACAGGTAAGCGAGAGACAAGCCGGGTCAAGGATAACAGAAAGGCAGGAGAGTAAACAACAAAGCCGGGTCAGAACCAAAAGACAAGTGAATAATAAAGCACTGTGTGACTAGGCGGACTAGAACCACGACAGGGCAATGAGTGAATGAGAGAACCACCGTTAAGTATCCTGGCTAGGGAGAGGGGACACGCCTCCGGCGAGTCCTGATTCGTCTCCCGAGATTTGAGTGGCAGGATGTTTCGGGTTAGCGTCATGACGTCTACCTCCGGTCCTTCTGTTATAAAAGGAAGTGACTCCCTCGCGGCCGGCGTTAGCAAGACCGAGTGAACCGCGGGAGACCGAGGAGACATGGCGTCCGGACGGATAACCTTCTAAGTCTCTACCTCTCTCAAAGGTAGAGACTCCAGGTACCCTGACAAAACTGGGTGGGCCAAAGTGCTATCTGCATTCATATTATATGTTTCTCTTTAGTTCAATTGTAAGATCAAGAGAACTAATATATCACACTAACTAAAGTCTGTTTTTTAAATGTTCTGTTTTGGAAAAGAAAAGTGCTTGCAATAACTTCCTATGAGATGTCAGAACATTGTCTTTTTAGACCTGGATAAATACATCGTTCAGTAGTAAGGGTTTGGAATACGGTACATTATTTCAAAACGCATGAAAGTATCATTTTGTTATTGAATGGAATGGAAGTCAATTGAAAAGAAAGATATATCATCTGTATAGTACTTTAACCCCTTAAGGACACATGACATGTGTGACACGTCATGATTCCCTTTTATTCCAGAAGTTTGGTCCTTAAGGGGTTAAAAGCTGTGAAATCTAGTAAGGATTGAAGAGATTAGAAGAGAAGTATAGCATATAAATCTAAGTAGAATATGCATTCCTGATTAATGGAAGGGGCTATAGAGAAAATGCTGCCTGCTTCGTAAATACAAGAAGTGGAGATCAATGTACAGTTTGGATGATGAGTCTAATTTCATGCACCTGCAATACATCCGTCTTTTTGTGACACTGTGGATCATTTTCAATACACGCTATACATGTCATCCAGAATATTTCCGTTATTTTGGCAGGTGATAGTAGTGGTAATGTCACTGCCTTAAAATGAAGAAACTCAGGGTTGAATCACAATCAGACCACCTTGTTTCTCATTAGGGATGTACTGGCAGCATTGATGGTGTATTCCGTGTCTGGCAGCTAGCCAGCCAGCCACTTCTTCAGAGGGAGCGAGGCAGTGCGGTTATTGGCATGATATACCAAGTTAATGCATTTAATTTGCATTGGCAAGATAACGTCAGCAAAATACAGCAAACAAAATAGATGTGATGATAACGGGTGGGTTGGTAAAATTGCACTATGGGCCACTGAATTGTTTTTGCCTCTCCCCCCCCCAGGCCACAAGTTGCCAGCCCTCTCCTGTTGGCACTATATGAATGCTAATAATATTTTGTTTTCAAAATTCTTTATTTCTGAATTTCAATTTATCCATACACAAGGACAGTATCATTCAGTTCGGAACTTCACACAAAGTTTAGATGACAAGTGGTAAAATTTTATAGAGTTGTACAAACAATTGGTAAAGATGGTTGTTGGAATAACTTGCTTGGGTCAGGTTGGGTTCTGGTAGCCAAAGCTCTCTTGCGGGTGTAAAGCCCGCCCCAAGTCTAAATAGAGAGAGGCTGCATGTCTAGACAACCATGTTCGATAGAAAAGGGTGCTGAGGTGTATATCCTGTACCACACTGTCCATGCAGGTAGACTCAAGTAGCTTGTGTGTGCAAATCCCTTTGGAGAAGGTAAACCTGTGCCTTAACTGTATATTAGTTCTGTAGTTTTAATGTGGTTCATGTCATAGTGTTTGCTACAAAAAAGTGGGTGTAAAGTACCTCAGCCTCCTGCTCTGTGACTATGGACCTGTAATAAGTGGGGTTAAAGACACTGTTTGTGAAGCGGCATTTCGAACTCTCGAAGCGGCATTCGAACACGTGGCGTCGGACATCTTAAGCCGTAATGAGCAGTGTTTGGGCGTCGAGTGTATGGAACTCAAATCGAACACTTGACGGCATGAACACTGCTAAACACATACCTTCCACTGATGATCGGCTATTTAAATGGGAATCGAACGGCGTTCCGTGGGAATAAACTCCTGAACAAGAGACATAAACTAAGCCTACTCCCGAAGCTATACATTCAGTATTTTATATTATACTTCAAATCCCTGAAGTAGACCGACCACACAGCCTGATTTCCTGGAACTCTTTTCAGACAGTAATTTTGTGTGCGGTCAGTTAAAATAAGACCTCCGGGGTTTTACAAAAATATGTGTTTTTCTGCCTGGAGATAATTGAGTCAATACAGTATCTGACTCAATTATCTCCCAGGCAGAGGGGAGGGATTGTATGTTTGTATATGGTAGTGTCATGCATTTAAACTCTATTGTTTGTGACTTTGTATTGTAGTTCCCCACATGGTCCATGCGGGAGTGCCCCTTGCATGGGGACTTGAATAAAAGGCCAGTGTGGCTACCAATAAATTAGTTCCTGCTTACCCTCAACATAGAGTCTCATTTCATGTGTGGGGATTGGTATATCGCTACACTCTCCTGGGATTATAATCACTAGCTCTTATAAGAGCTGCTCCTGCTACACTCTCTGGAGTAGGAGAGGTTCACCCACTGGAAGCTGGATCCTGGTCTTGGGTCCAGAGTGAGTGGAGGACGGCGAGTCCCAATCCAAGCTGCAACAGTGAACATGGGGACTACGGTGTTGATGGTGTCTGGTGGAGTGTTGGAAGTCCTCGGTGTGCACTAGGGGTTGGGGTGCCAGGTGGGCCGGCACAGTTCATTCACAAACTCCTGAAATACTAGAGGCTTAGTGATTAAAGCCCATTCATATAATCCGCTGGTCGTGAGAATAAATCAATCAGTTTGTTGCATGCATACCCCAAAATCAGTCGAGGCTTGATGAAGGGTACAACTAGAGTGTTTTATTATGGCCAGGTGGCCCACGAATGAATAGAGGAGGTATGGAGGTACTGAGTCTGCATTGTGTCCATAATCCCATCTTATTTAGGCTGTGGAATAGGAGTTTGCGTACAGATAATGTATTATTTACCAAGGTAATTAGGTGTCACCATCCAACCATAGGTCCACGATTTTGTGAACGGTCCTAGAGTAGTCTTTGATTTGCACCAATAATTTGTCCATATCTATGCTTTCTTGAATTATTTTGCCTATGGTTTGGATGGATGCATTTTTGGATGGATGGTTTTTTGGAGTTTCCACAATTTTCCAATTCTTCTGCGGGTAGCTAAAGCTACTATAGCTGTGAGTTTATTTTTGTTTCTTGTAAACAGGTCAATTGATTTTGAGAGTATTACATAGTTACATAGCTGAAAAGAGACTTGCGTCCATCAAGATCAGCCTTCCTCACATTTGTTTTTTGCTGTTGATCAAAAAGAAGGCAAGAAAAACAGTTTGAAGCACTTCCAATTTTGCAACAAACTCTGGAAAAAATTCCTTCTTGACCCCAGAATGGCAGTCAGATTAATCCTTGGATCAAGAAGCTATTGCCCTACATTGAAAAATATATCCTTGAATATTGCTTTTGCAAGTATGCATCTAGGACTCTGATAAAACCACTTCTTAAGGCAGAGAATTCCACATCCTTATTGTTTTTACAGTAAAAAAAAAAACATTTTCCTTAGACAAAATCTTCTGTCTTCCAGTCTAAACGCATGACCTCATGTCCTGTGTAAAGTCCGGTTTGTGAATAGATTTCCACACAATGGTTTGTATTGGCCCCGAATATATTTGTCTAATGTTATCATATCCCCTCACTGGCGATGCTTTTCTAAACGAAATAGGTTTAAATTTGTTAACCTTTCTTCATAGCTGATATGTTCCATTCCTTTTATTAATTTTGTAGCCCACCTCTGCGCTTTTTCTAGTGCCATAATATCCTTCTTTAGAACAGGTGCCCAAAATTTCACAGCATATTCAAGATGTGGTCTAACCAGTGATTTATAAAGAGGCAAAATGATATTCTCATCCCGAGAATGAATGCCCTTTTTCATGCATGACAATACCTTACTGGCCTTAGCCACTGCTAATTGACATTGCACATTGTTGCATAGTTTGTTGTATAACAATTCCCAAGCCCGTTTCGTGTGTTATCTCTAATTCTCTTCCATTAAGGGTATACATTGATTGGCATTCTTTATGTCAAGAAGGCAATATTTTACAATATGTGGGCCATTTCCCTAATAATTCACACACAACAATATATGCATAGCTGATATTGAGTCATGGCCCATGCTGAGAGGGTTTTTTTGTTGTTGTTGTGTAAAACAGGTTGGTCAAAGTTAGAACATAACAGATTAACGACTCTCTGGACACCAAGGGCTAATTAGGGGCATTAGAGTCTCTCACACTGTAGTGTGCCAGGGAGAGAGGTGCCCCCTCCAAGGGTGTATCACAGTTAGTTATCTTGTGTTTTGGCTTAAGGAGTTGAGTGGGGGGGGGGGAGGGGATGGCCTGAACTCGTGTTATATCAAACCTCAGTGGCTTCATGGTACCCAATGATTTGTGGATTCAGTGGAGCATCGGTCCATTCCGTCATACCTGAGTACGCAGTGTAAAGGGGGTTATGGACTTAATAGCTGCATGCCAGAATGAGAACCTTAAAACAAAAATGAAAAAGAACAATACACAATGGTAACTTGGTGGATATAGTCACAGGTTTTAGTGGCGGGATCTGTGGCATCCTGGAGGATGGAGGGATGGTCTTGCGGCGTGAGTCGGTCAAGTTTTGTCGCTTGCATGTGTAGTGCATCTGGATGACCTGGGTATAAATTATTTCGTGGCAGTGGGGTCCAGCCTGGACATAATGGTCATGGACTCTGGTCGTGGGACCGTCAGGCCTAGTTGGCTCAGGTGAGTGTCCAGATCATGCGGGCTTCTCGTCCGGTAGGTAGTCCCTTGGTATGTGAAGGTGAGGAGCCGTGGTGTTCCCCAGCGGTATAGTATGTTGTTAGATATCAGGTGTTGTAGACCTGATTGCAGCGATTTGCGCCAGCTTAGGGTATTTCTTGTTAGGTCGGGGAACAACAATAATTGAGAGTCCTCAAATGATTGAGGGGTTTTTCCTCGGGTCGCTGTGAGTACTGCGGTCTTATCTTGGTGGGATTGGAATCTCACAATAATGTCGGCCGTGGCGTAGGGGGTGCGTTTGTCGATTTGGGCAGGCAGAACAGTCCATCTATTTTGACAAGTTTTGCCTGTTTGGGCTGCAGTAATGATGCTATTAGGCGCCTCACATAGTGTGGGAGGTCTGCTAGCCCTACATCCTCAGGTACCCCTCTGACCTTTAGGTTGTTTCTCCTTCTGTGGTCCTCCATGGCCTCCACCTTCTCTGCTGTGCCCATTTGAAGTCTGTGGAGATCAGACATTTGTTGTTCCAGAGTGTTAAGACGTGTGTCTTGCAAGTTTGTTTTGACTTCTAGGTGGGTAATCATCGTGGTGGCCCCCTCCATGGCCTCTTTGAAGTGTGTTCTGTCGGCAGCCAGGTCTTGTCTGAGTTCCATGAACATTTTTGTCAGCAGGGCTGCTGTGACCGGTTCTCCCGCCGGGGATGCTTTGGCCTTGTGCCCTGTGGACTGGCTGATCGCTACACTTTCTCCTGGGTCTGGGTAAAAATCTCCATATGAGTCAGAGTACCCGTCTTCTCCCAGCGCCATTTTTACCCATGCGGCCTTCTGTGAGTTTCGCAGGAGTTCGCCAATATCGTGGCTTAGAGGGGTTTTATCCGGTCTTGTTTTTTTATTTTTCTTGCCCATTTTCTGTGCCTCGACCAGCGGTGAAGGTTGGGTGGAGGTAGACGCCCGATTTCCGCCGTTATATCAGGTTAATTGCTCATTTTGGTACGGCGCTCTTTATAGTGCATCCGTGCTGGTCTGCGGCTAGCTCTGCCCCCCAACTTTGTATTTTTCAACATTAAATTTCATCTGCCATTTGAGTGCCCAGTCCCCCAGTCTATCTAAATCCCTCTGCAGCAAAGTAATATCTTGCTCACATTGTATTACTTTACAGAGTTTTGTGTCATCTACAAACACTGAAACATGACTTTCAATGCTTTTTTTCCAAGATCATTTATAAACATGTTATAAATAATATAAATAGAAGGGGTCCCAGAACAGAACCCTGAGGAACACCACTAGCCACCTCTGTCCAGCTTGAAAAGTTACCATTAATGACAACTCTTTGTACTTTTTTTAAAGCCAATGTTCTACCCAAGAACAATAATTTCATCTAGACCGATTTCTTTGAGTTTGAACACTAATCTTTTGTGTGGAACTGTATCAAATACCTTGGCAAAATCCAAATAGATCACATCCACTGCAACACCCTGATCTATACTTCTACTTACTTCTTTGTAGAATGCAATCAAGTTAGTTTGACATGACCTGTGCTTCATAAAACCATGCTGATTTTTGCTGATTACCATGTTCTTCTCAAGGAATTCTTGAATATTAACCCTTAATAACCTTTCAAATACTTTTCCAGCCACAGAAGTTAAACTCACAGGTCTATAATTTCCAGGCAAGGATTTTGAACCCTTTTTGAATATAGGAACCACATCTGCCTTTCTCCAATCCTCCAGAACACTTCCTGAAAGAAAAGAATCTTGAAAGATTAAAACAGATGTTCACTTATTTCTACACTTAGTTCCTTAAGCACTCATGGATGAATACCACCAGGCCCTGGAGGTTTGTTTAAATTAACTTTGTTTAGTTGCTGCAGCACCTTTTCTTGAGTTAACCAATTACAATTTTTCTGCAAGTTTTTAGCAGCAATCATTTGTGGTAATAGGTCTAGGGCAAAAGGTATACCTAAGATTTTAGAGAGTAAGACTGCCATGTTTGACCAGAGTGGTTTGAGTTAGGGATAGCTCCATCAGTAGTGGAAAAAGGTGCCAACCTCACCAAATTATTTCCAACATAGGTTGGAGAGGAGGCACAGCATAATTGCTAGGCACCGAAGGGTTGAGTGCCATCTAAATAACATTTTGTAGGCCTGCTCCATGTGCCACACAGAAATGGTTATTGAGGCTGTAGATTCGCTTAGGTCATTTTCCCAGACTGCTATGTATGGTAGGGAAATTTGAGTGCAATGTGTGGTCAAGATAGGTATATGTAGAAAACCTGGCCTTTCCTGGCGGGCAATTGCAAGCAATCCTGTTCAAATGTGTTTTAAAATACTTGTTGGCTTTACTTTTGCTTCGGTAAAACTGTAATTGTGTCAAATATAATTCATGCAAGATGGAAATTAAAAGTCGTATCATTTATTTTACCCTTTAGATTATACTGCCACTACACTACAGCTTGTTGTAGTATTTATTCTGCTTGGACTGTTTCTAAGCCATGTATGTCTACTTTAGACCTCAATTTGATATTTCTGGATAAGCTTTCAAACTATTTAATATTTTGAAAAGAAATGTGCATTGTGTATTGTACAGATGGAAAACCTTTATTTTATTTTCTTACATGTTTTTCTCTTTTATTAGGCACTGCAGCACTTTGAGCAAGACTCTGTATTTATGAAAGCAAGATCATAAATAGACAGATTAACCCCTTAAGGACACATGACATGTGTGACATGTCATGATTCCGTTTTATTCCAGAAGTTTGGTCCTTAAGGGGTTAACAAAGAACTAGTAACATGAATCTAGATATGTTAGATTGTGATTAATATTATCGTGTCTTCAATATTCTGTATATTTTAATTGATGTTCTTGTGCATCATTACTATTATTGTTACTATTAGTGATGTACCGAACTGTCCGCCGGCGAACAGTTCCCGGCGAAATTAGCGTGTTCGCGTTCGCCGCGGCGGGCGGACACATGCGCAGTTCGATCCGCCCCCTATTCGTCATCATTGGGCAAACTTTGACCCTGTGCCTCTCGGTCAGCAGACACATTCCAGCCAATCAGCAGCACTCCCTCCCTTCCACACCCTCCAACCTCCCTCCCAGCATCCATTTTCGATTCATTCGGAAGATGCATGCTTAGTGAGAGGAGGGAAAGTTTAGCTGCTGCTGATTAGAGAGGGAAATTGATAGCTAGGCTAGGGTATTCAGTGTCCACTACAATCCTGAAGGACTCATCTTATCTCTGCTGTAAGGACAGCACCCCAAAAAGCCCTTTTTAGGGCTATAACATCAGGCTGCTTTTTTTTTTTTTCCTGTGTAATGTAATTGCAGGTGCCTGCCTGCCAGCTTCTGTGTGAGGTTCACATTGGATACTGTGCCCACTTGCCCAGTGCCACCACTCATATCTGTTTTAACAATTGGTTAAGCTTTAGATTTAAAATAAATATATTTTTTTCACTGTAATAGAAGAGCAGTTAGTTGTCTGCAAGCGTCTGGGTGTCAGGCCTACTTCAGCGTGTGCTCTGCAGACCTGTGCCAGCGTGCTTTGACAGTTGCCACTCATATCTGGTGTCTCTATAGCGTGCTTTTACAACCAAAATTTTGTTTCCACTGTAATAGAAGAGCAGTTGCCTGCCTGCCAGCTTCTGTGTGAGGTTCACATTGGATACTGTGCCCACTAGCCCAGTGCCACCACTCATATCTGTTTTAACAATTGGTTAAGCTTTAGATTTAAAATAAATAAAAAAAATTCACTGTAATAGAAGAGCAGTTGCCTGCCTGCCAGCTTCTGTGTCAGGTTGGATGCCTTGCCCATTTGCACAGTCAGTGCCACCACTCATATCTGTTTTAACAATAGCTTAAGCTTTAGATTTTAAAGAAATCATTTTTTTTCACTGTAATAGAAGATCAGTTAGTTGTCTGCAAGCATCTGGGTGTCAGGCCTACTTCAGCGTGTGCTCTGCAGACCTGTGCCAGCGTGCTTTGACAGTTGCCAATCATATCTGGTGTCTCTTTAGCGTGCTTTTACAAAGAAAAAAGGTTTCCAGTGTAAGCTAATAGCAGCCAGTCAGTGTCCTTCAAGCGGCTCTGTCAGGCCTTCCTTCAGCGTCTGCCCTGCACAACCCTGCCAGCGTGCTTTGACAGTTGCCACTCATATCTTGTGTCTCTATAGCGTGCTTTTACAACCAAAATTTTGTTTCCACTATAATAGAAGAGCAGTTGCCTGCCTGACAGCTTCTGTGTGAGGTTCACATTGGATACTGTGCCTACTTGCCCAGTGCCACCACTCATATCTGTTTTAACAATTGGTTAAGCTTTACATTTAAAATAAATATTTTTTTTTCACTGTAATAGAAGAGCAGTTAGTTGTCTGCAAGCGTCTGGGTGTCAGGCCTACTTCAGCGTGTGCTCTGCAGACCTGTGCCAGCGTGCTTTGACAGTTGCCACTCATATCTGGTGTCTCTATAGCGTGCTTTTACAACCAAAATTTTGTTTCCACTGTAATAGAAGAGCAGTTGCCTGCCTGCCAGCTTCTGTGTGAGGTTCACATTGGATACTGTGCCTACTTGCCCAGTGCCACCACTCATATCTGTTTTAACAATTGGTTAAGCTTTACATTTAAAATAAATATTTTTTTTTCACTGTAATAGAAGAGCAGTTAGTTGTCTGCAAGCGTCTGGGTGTCAGGCCTACTTCAGCGTGTGCTCTGCAGACCTGTGCCAGCGTGCTTTGACAGTTGCCAATCATATCTGGTGTCTCTTTAGCGTGCTTTTACAAAGAAAAAAGGTTTCCAGTGTAAGCTAATAGCAGACAGTCAGTGTCCTTCAAGCGGCTCTGTCAGGCCTTCCTTCAGCGTGTGCCCTGCACAACCCTGCCAGCGTACTTTGACAGTTGCCACTCATATCTTGTGTCTCTATAGCGTGCTTTTACCACCAAAATTTTGTTTCCACTGTAATAGAAGAGCAGTTGCCTGCCTGCCAGCTTCTGTGTGAGGTTCACATTGGATACTGTGCCTACTTGCCCAGTGCCACCACTCATATCTGTTTTAACAATTGGTTAAGCTTTACATTTAAAATAAAAAAAAATTTTCACTGTAATAGAAGAGCAGTTAGTTGTCTGCAAGCGTCTGGGTGTCAGGCCTACTTCAGCATGTGCTCTGCAGACCTGTGCCAGCGTGCTTTGACAGTTGCCACTCATATCTGGTGTCTCTATAGCGTGCTTTTACAACCAAAATTTTGTTTCCACTGTAATAGAAGAGCAGTTGCCTGCCTGCCAGCTTCTGTGTGAGGTTCACATTGGATACTGTGCCCACTAGCCCAGTGCCACCACTCATATCTGTTTTAACAATTGGTTAAGCTTTAGATTTAAAATAAATAATTTTTTTTCACTGTAATAGAAGAGCAGTTGCCTGCCTGCCAGCTTCTGTGTCAGGTTAGATGCCTTGCCCATTTGCACAGTCAGTGCCACCACTCATATCTGTTTTAACAATAGCTTAAGCTTTAGATTTTAAAGAAATCATTTTTTTTCACTGTAATAGAAGATCAGTTAGTTGTCTGCAAGCATCTGGGTGTCAGGCCTACTTCAGCGTGTGCTCTGCAGACCTGTGCCAGCGTGCTTTGACAGTTGCCAATCATATCTGGTGTCTCTTTAGCGTGCTTTTACAAAGAAAAAAGGTTTCCAGTGTAAGCTAATAGCAGACAGTCAGTGTCCTTCAAGCGACTCTGTCAGGCCTTCCTTCAGCGTGTGCCCTGCACAACCCTGCCAGCGTGCTTTGACAGTTGCCACTCATATCTTGTGTCTCTATAGCGTGCTTTTACAACCAACATTTAGTTTCCACTGTAATAGAAGAGCAGTTGCCTGCCTGCCAGCTTCTGTGTGAGGTTCACATTGGATACTGTGCCTACTTGCCCAGTGCCACCACTCATATCTGTTTTAACAATTGGTTAAGCTTTACATTTAAAATAAAAAATTTTTTTTCACTGTAATAGAAGAGCAGTTAGTTGTCTGCAAGCGTCTGGGTGTCAGGCCTACTTCAGCGTGTGCTCTGCAGACCTGTGCCAGCGTGCTTTGACAGTTGCCACTCATATCTGGTGTCTCTATAGCGTGCTTTTACAACCAAAATTTTGTTTCCACTGTAATAGAAGAGCAGTTGCCTGCCTGCCAGCTTCTGTGTGAGGTTCACATTGGATACTGTGCCTACTTGCCCAGTGCCACCACTCATATCGTTTTAACAATTGGTTAAGCTTTACATTTAAAATAATTTTTTTTTTCACTGTAATAGAAGAGCAGTTAGTTGTCTGCAAGCGTCTGGGTGTCAGGCCTACTTCAGCGTGTGCTCTGCAGACCTGTGCCAGCGTGCTTTGAAAGTTGCCAATCATATCTGGTGTCTCTTTAGCTAGCTTTTACAAAGAAAAAAGGTTTCCAGTGTAAGCTAATAGCAGACAGTCAGTGTCCTTCAAGCGGCTCTGTCAGGCCTACCTTCAGCGTGTGCCCTGTACAACCCTGCCAGCGTGCTTTGACAGTTGCCACTCATATCTTGTGTCTCTATAGCGTGCTTTTACAACCAAAATTTTGTTTCCACTGTAATAGAAGAGCAGTTGCCTGCCTGCCAGCTTCTGTGTGAGGTTCACATTGGATACTGTGCCTACTTGCCCAGTGCCACCACTCATATCTGTTTTAACAATTGGTTAAGCTTTACATTTAAAATAAATATTTTTTTTTCACTGTAATAGAAGAGCAGTTAGTTGTCTGCAAGCGTCTGGGTGTCAGGCCTACTTCAGCGTGTGCTCTGCAGACCTGTGCCAGCGTGCTTTGACAGTTGCCAATCATATCTGGTGTCTCTTTAGCGTGCTTTTACAAAGAAAAAAGGTTTCCAGTGTAAGCTAATAGCAGACAGTCAGTGTCCTTCAAGCGGCTCTGTCAGGCCTTCCTTCAGTGTGTGCCCTGCACAACCCTGCCAGCGTACTTTGACAGTTGCCACTCATATCTTGTGTCTCTATAGTGTGCTTTTACAACCAAAATTTTGTTTCCACTGTAATAGAAGAGCAGTTGCCTGCCTGCCAGCTTCTGTGTGAGGTTCACATTGGATACTGTGCCTACTTGCCCAGTGCCACCACTCATATCTGTTTTAACAATTGGTTAAGCTTTACATTTAAAATAAATATTTTTTTTTTCACTGTAATAGAAGAGCAGTTAGTTGTCTGCAAGCATCTGGGTGTCAGGCCTACTTCAGCGTGTGCTCTGCAGACCTGTGCCAGCGTGCTTTGACAGTTGCCACTCATATCTGGTGTCTCTATAGCGTGCTTTTACAACCAAAATTTAGTTTCCACTGTAATAGAAGAGCAGTTGCCTGCCTGCCAGCTTCTGTGTGAGGTTCACACTGGATACTGTGCCTACTTGCCCAGTGCCACCACTCATATCTGTTTTAACAATTGGTTAAGCTTTACATTTAAAATAAATATTTTTTTTCACTGTAATAGAAGAGCAGTTAGTTGTCTGCAAGCGTCTGGGTGTCAGGCCTACTTCAGCGTGTGCTCTGCAGACCTGTGCCAGCGTGCTTTGACAGTTGCCACTCATATCTGGTGTCTCTATAGCGTGCTTTTACAACCAAAATTTTGTTTCCACTGTAATAGAAGAGCAGTTGCCTGCCTGCCAGCTTCTGTGTGAGGTTCACATTGGATACTGTGCCTACTTGCCCAGTGCCACCACTCATATCTGTTTTAACAATTGGTTAAGCTTTACATTTAAAATAAATATTTTTTTTTCACTGTAATAGAAGAGCAGTTAGTTGTCTGCAAGCGTCTGGGTGTCAGGCCGACTTCAGCGTGTGCTCTGCAGACCTGTGCCAGCGTGCTTTGACAGTTGCCACTCATATCTGGTGTCTCTATAGCGTGCTTTTACAACCAAAATTTTGTTTCCACTGTAATAGAAGAGCAGTTGCCTGCCTGCCAGCTTCTGTGTGAGGTTCACATTGGATACTGTGCCTACTTGCCCAGTGCCACCACTCATATCTGTTTTAACAATTGGTTAAGCTTTACATTTAAAATAAATATTTTTTTTTCACTGTAATAGAAGAGCAGTTAGTTGTCTGCAAGCGTCTGGGTGTCAGGCCTACTTCAGCGTGTGCTCTGCAGACCTGTGCCACCGTGCTTTGACAGTTGCCAATCATATCTGGTGTCTCTTTAGCGTGCTTTTACAAAGAAAAAAGGTTTCCAGTGTAAGCTAATAGCAGACAGTCAGTGTCCTTCAAGCGGCTCTGTCAGGCCTTCCTTCAGCGTGTGCCCTGCACAACCCTGCCAGCGTACTTTGACAGTTGCCACTCATATCTTGTGTCTCTATAGCGTGCTTTTACCACCAAAATTTTGTTTCCACTGTAATAGAAGAGCAGTTGCCTGCCTGCCAGCTTCTGTGTGAGGTTCACATTGGATACTGTGCCTACTTGCCCAGTGCCACCACTCATATCTGTTTTAACAATTGGTTAAGCTTTACATTTAAAATAAATAATTTGTTTTCACTGTAATAGAAGAGCAGTTGCCTGCCTGCCAGCTTCTGTGTCAGGTTGGATGCCTTGCCCATTTGCACAGTCAGTGCCACCACTCATATCTGTTTTAACAATAGCTTAAGCTTTAGATTTTAAAGAAATAATTTTTTTTCACTGTAATAGAAGATCAGTTAGTTGTCTGCAAGCGTCTGGGTGTCAGGCCTACTTCAGCGTGTGCTCTGTAGACCTGTTCCAGCGTGCTTTGACAGTTGCCAATCATATTTGGTGTCTCTATAGCGTGCTTTTAAAACCAAAATTTGTTTTTCACTGTTATAGATTGAATAGCAGTTACTTGTCTTCAAGCGGGTGTCTCAGGCCTACAGTGTGTGCTCTGCAGAACTGTTCCAGTGCACATTGCCAATCATATCTGGTGTCTCTATAGCGTGCTTTTAAAACCAAAATTTGTTTTTCACTGTTATAGATTGAATAGCAGTTACTTGTCTTCAAGCGGCTCTGTCAGTCCTTCCTTCAGCGTGTGCTCTGCAGAACTGTTCCAGTGCACATTGCCAATCATATCTGGTCTCACAGTAGCTTGCACGCATAGTACCACTAATCCCCCAAAAAATGACAGGCAGAGGCAGGCCACCCCGCAGGGGCTGTCGTGGTCGTGGTGCTGTGATTCCCTTTTGCCCTAGAATAATGCCCAGTTTTCAGAAGCCACGTACCCTGAACTTGAAAAGTTCTGAGGACTTAGTTGACTGGCTAACACAGGACACCCAATCTTGTACATCCTCCGCTCGGAACCTTGACGCACCATCCTCCTCCAGCTTAGCTTCAGGCACCTCTCAAGATAGCACTCACCCGCCTGCCGCCACCACCAAAACTAGCACCACAGCCGCTTTACTTGGTATGTCAGAGGAGTTATTCACACACCCGTGAAAATGAGTGATGCGCAACCATTATTGCTAGAGGATGTAGATAACAGGGATATGTCTCAGGCAGGCAGCATTAAACACATGGAGGTACGGTGTGATGATGATGATGTTGTACCCGCTGCTGCTTCCTTTTCAGAGTTGTCAGATACAAGCGAAGCGGTTGATGATGACGATGCGTCCATGGATGTCACGTGGGTGCCCGCTCGGCAAGAAGAAGAACAGGGCAAAAGTTCAGATGGGGAGACAGAGAGGAGGAGGAGACGAGTTGGAAGCGGGGGGGGGTCGTCGCAAGGAGCTAGTGGCACAGTCAGACAGCATGCATCGGCACCCGGGGTCAGCCCGACAGCACGCCAATCAACGCATGCTGTGTCCACCACCAGAATGCCGTCATTGCAGAGCTCAGCAGTGTGGCATTTTTTTTGTGTGTCTGCCTTTGACAACAGCGATGCCATTTGCAACCTGTGCCAAAGGAAACTTAGTCGTGGGAGGTCCAACACCCACCTAGGTACAACTGCTTTGCGTAGGCACATGATCTCACATCACAAACGCCTATGGGATCAACACATGAGTACAAGCAGCACGCCTACTCTAAGCCGCCATCCTCCTCCTGGTCCAGCATCTTCAGCCACGTCAACCACTGCTGTCCTTCTTGCCCCCTCTCAACCATCCGCCACTCCGTCTCCCGCCTTGAGCAGTTCCCGCTCATCTGCCCACAGTCATGTGTCTGTCAAGGACATGTTTGAGCGTAAGAAGCCAATGTCACCAAGTCACCCCCTTGCCCAGCGTCTGACAGCTGGCTTGTCCGAACTATTAGCCCACCAGCTTTTACCATACAATCTGGTTGAGTCTGAGGCGTTCAAAAAATGTGTAGCTATTGGGACACCGCAGTGGAAGGTACCCGGCCGGAATTTCTTTTCACAAAAGGCAATCCCCAACTTGTACTCGATTGTGCAAAAGGAAGTCATGGCATGTCTGGCACACAGTGTTGGGGCAAGGGTCCATCTGACCACTGATACCTGGTCTGCAAAGCATGGTCAGGGCAGGTATATCACCTACACTGCGCATTGGGTAAACCTGCTGACGGCTGACAAGCAAGGAATGTGTGGCATTGCAGAGGAGTTGGTGACACCGCCACGAATTGCAGGCAGTCCTGCTGCCACCTCCTCTACTCCTCCTACTCCATCCTCTTCCATAACCTCCTCGGCTGAGTCCTCTTGTGCCGCTGCTTCTTGCTCCACATCAACGGCACCCCCCCAGGTACTATTCCACATCCCGGATACGGCAGTGTCACGCCGTCTTGGGTTTGACTTGCTTGAAAGCAGAGAGTCACACCGGACAAGCACTCCTGTCCGCCCTGAACGCACAGGTGGAAAAGTGGCTGACTCCGCAGCAACTGGATATTGGCAAAGTGGTGTGTGACAACGGAAAAAATTTGATAGCGGCTGTAACGGACCGTTTCACTTACAAGAGGATAAAACCCAGTTTAGGCGATAATCCCCTTTCCAGATGCACAGGCAGCTACTGCAAACACCATTCTCCCGACTGGAACCACACGAACACTGGAACAGCTGAACAAGAAAAGCAGACATCGGCTTACACTCTTGGCAGTCAGCATACAATCCCATTCCCCCAAAGACCGAGACGACACATCGCTTTGAGGGTTAAGCAAGACCTCTGGACTGGCTCATCCAGCCTGGCTTTTATTTCCAACTCACACATACAGGCCACACCCAGGGGGAGGCATAAAATAACCAGTCAGATACATGGTACAACCCACACATCCCCTCCCCTCAGATAACCAGTTAACATAATTATACAGCCAGGAAAACTACAGTTTTTATACATGTGCTATAACTGTAAATCCATACATCCAATCTTCCTAAAAACTGCATATTTAGAATCAGCACACTAAACATACACCCTTCCAAAAATCATACAAATCCCTCCAGTGGATCAAAAGTTAGCTGGAAGTCCTTTATGACCGACCGCAAGCACATTTTCCTGCCCAAAACAGTTCCATAGATTTGGGCTGTGCGGTCGGTCAATTCCATGCGAAAAAACGACTAAGTCCCATTTCGAACGGGACTTAGTCTCTGGAGCTGAAAAACGAAATGATGGAGAAGGTAAGGGTCAGCGGTGTTCGGCAAAATGTGTAGCCGATTTCAGTTCCACAGAATCTTTAGCATACACCGCTGACCGCATTTTAATGACTAAAATGGCCGCCGCCACGTGTTCGGCTTTCGAATGGCGGCCACCCAGCGCTCGGCAATTAACCTGCAGTAACCTCACAGCCTGGGAGGTAAATTGCCTGCACACTTTAACTTCTGGGTGGTCTGCCTGTGTGGTACTTGGTTCAGTAAGCCCTATGTACTGAACCAAGTGGGAGAGAGCCAGGGGCAAGTTATTTTACAGGTCTGGGGACATAGTCTTAAAGGGGTATTGTTCAGCAAAGTCACAATATGTCCCCAGCCGGTTCTTAAAGGGCCATACACACACAATAAAAGTTCATACTTTTCAGGGGCCATAGTCTTAAAGGGTATTGTTACCCAAAGTCTCAATATGTCCCCAGACAGTTCTTAAAGGGCCAGCAGCAGTACAATAAAATACCATTCCCTGTGCTTAAAGGGCCAGCAGTCGCACAATTAAATACAATATGCCCCAAATAACCCAGGGGCCATAGTCAGCAGGTAAGAGGCTAGCAACCAGGCCTCTCCAGTTCACAGTGGCGAAGCTGGTTTCGCCACATTTCTCCCCTTTGCCAATTAGACTAACAGGGTACCTGACTTTCTGCCGGTCAGTGCCCTGGTTAGTCCAGCAACCCACCCACAAAACAGAAATAACAGAGCAGCCCACCCACACTAACCGGTTACTACATCTGGGTGAGGAAGAATTTTGTCCTGGTTCTGGTGTCTCACCACTGCTGTGTGGGAGACCGGTAGGCTGCCTTGGTGGGTTGCTGAGGGGGCAGAGACCAGCGGTACTCTGTCCTGTTGCCAGCACTACCACGGGCGTAGTCTGGTGGGCGCCGGGTTGTTGGAGACTGACTGCCTCCCTTTTAGGTGCACAGCTCGACTGCCGGAGGGGGAGACCGACTGTCTCCCCTTTGGATACATCACACTGAGGCTGGGGAACAGGACCGACCGTCCCTATCCCTTGTGCTGTAAGTGCAGAGACTACGGTCCCATCTGCACAGTTGTGGGGCTTAACATCTCCCCTTGGTGGGTTAGGTTGCCGTGGGAGAGAGGGTGTAACAAGCTCCTCTCTCTGGATGGCAAACTGCCGCTGGGGAGAAAGGATGGCACCTTCTGCTCCTTGGGGTACACACTGCCGCTGGGGAGGAAGGACGACACCATCAGCTCCCTGGGGTACACACTGCCGCTGGGGAGGAAGGACTGCACCTTCTGCTCCCTGAGACACACACTGCCGCTGGGGAGGGAGGACACTGCTTTCTTCTCCCTTCCCTTCACACTGCCTTCCTGGCATATCACTTTGCTGCTGGGGGGCAGGAACAACAACCTCTGCCCCCTGTAACTCAGCCTGCCGCTGGGGAGGAAGGACGACACCTTCATCTCCCTGGGGTACACACTGCCGCTGGGGAGGATGGACGACACCATCAGCTCCCGGAGACACACACTGCCGCTGGGGAGGGAGGACGCTGCTCTCCTCTCCCTTTACTTCACACTGCCTTCCTGGCACATCACTTTTCTGCTGGGGGGCAGGAACAACAACCTCTGCCCCCTGTAACTCAGCCTGCCGCTGGGGAGGAAGGACGACACCTTCATCTCCCTGGGGTACACACTGCCGCTGGGGAGGATGGACGACACCATCAGCTCCCGGAGACACACACTGCCGCTGGGGAGGGAGGACGCTGCTCTCCTCTCCCTTTACTTCACACTGCCTTCCTGGCACATCACTTTTCTGCTGGGGGGCAGGAACAACAACCTCTGCCCCCTGTAACTCAGCCTGCCGCTGGGGAGGAAGGACGACACCTTCATCTCCCTGGGGTACACACTGCCGCTGGGGAGGATGGACGACACCATCAGCTCCCGGAGACACACACTGCCGCTGGGGAGGGAGGACGCTGCTCTCCTCTCCCTTTACTTCACACTGCCTTCCTGGCACATCACTTTTCTGCTGGGGGGCAGGAACAACAACCTCTGCCCCCTGTAACTCAGCCTGCCGCTGGGGAGGAAGGACGACACCTTCATCTCCCTGGGGTACACACTGCCGCTGGGGAGGATGGACGACACCATCAGCTCCCGGAGACACACACTGCCGCTGGGGAGGGAGGACGCTGCTCTCCTCTCCCTTTACTTCACACTGCCTTCCTGGCACATCACTTTTCTGCTGGGGGGCAGGAACAACAACCTCTGCCCCCTGTAACCCAGCCTGCCGCTGGGGAGGATGGACGACATCATCAGCTCCCTGGGGTACACACTGCCGCTGGGGAGGAAGGACGCTGCTCTCCTCTCCCTTTGATTCACACTGCCGCTGGGGAGGATGGACGACACCATCAGCTCCCTGGGGTACACACTGCCGCTGGGGAGAAAGGACGGCACCTTCCTCTCCCTGGGACTTACTCTGCCGCTGGGGATCTGGGCCTGCTGCCCACCATCCCGTTGGGCCCGGTGGAGAGACCTCGGTCCCATCTCCACCTGCCTGTTGTGGTTCCTCACAGGACCAATCTTGTTGGTTCCTCTGCGTCATTAGCAGCATGAGGTACGCCTGTACATCGTCGTAGACCCGGGATGCCATCTGCTCCGCTCGGGCTGGTGAGAATAGAGCCATCCTGCTCCTATATTCCCTGATAAACTCGGATTCCTCCCTCGGAGGTGCTGTAGCAGCTGCGACTCTGTCTCCTTCCATTTTCCTGATTTCCTTTGTAGATAGGGTCGCTGTACGGATACTAGCGTTGCCCTCAATTTGTAATCCAGAAATGGTGTTGTCTGTAGCTGTCCCTCTGGTTGTAGGAACGATCCCGCCGCTTGCCACCAATTGTAACGGACCGTTTCACTTACAAGAGGATAAAACCCAGTTTAGGCGATAATCCCCTTTCCAGATGCACAGGCAGCTACTGCAAACACCATTCTCCCGACTGGAACCACACGACCACTGGAACAGCTGAACAAGAAAAGCAGACATCGGCTTACACTCTTGGCAGTCAGCATACAATCCCATTCCCCCAAAGACCGAGACGACACATCGCTTTGAGGGTTAAGCAAGACCTCTGGACTGGCTCATCCAGCCTGGCTTTTATTTCCAACTCACACATACAGGCCACACCCAGGGGGAGGCATAAAATAACCAGTCAGATACATGGTACAACCCACACACCCCCTCCCCTCAGATAACCAGTTAACATAATTATACAGCCAGGAAAACTACAGTTTTTATACATGTGCTATAACTGTAAATCCATACATCCAATCTTCCTAAAAACTGCATATTTAGAATCAGCACACTAAACATACACCCTTCCAAAAATCATACAAATCCCTCCAGTGGATCAAAAGTTAGCTGGAAGTCCTTTATGACCGACCGCAAGCACATTTTCCTGCCCAAAACAGTTCCATAGATTTGGGCTGTGCGGTCGGTCAATTCCATGCGAAAAAACGACTAAGTCCCATTTCGAACGGGACTTAGTCTCTGGAGCTGAAAAACGAAATGATGGAGAAGGTAAGGGTCAGCGGTGTTCGGCAAAATGTGTAGCCGATTTCAGTTCCACAGAATCTTTAGCATACACCGCTGACCGCATTCGAATGACTAAAATGGCCGCCGCCACGTGTTCGGCTGTCGAATGGCAGCCACCCAGCGCTCGGCAATTAACCTGCAGTAACCTCACAGCCTGGGAGGTAAATTGCCTGCACACTTTAACTTCTGGGTGGTCTGCCTGTGTGGTACTTGGTTCAGTAAGCCCTATGTACTGAACCAAGTGGGAGAGAGCCAGGGGCAAGTTATTTTACAGGTCTGGGGACATAGTCTTAAAGGGGTATTGTTCAGCAAAGTCACAATATGTCCCCAGCCGGTTCTTAAAGGGCCATACACACACAATAAAAGTTCATACTTTTCAGGGGCCATAGTCTTAAAGGGTATTGTTAACCAAAGTCTCAATATGTCCCCAGACAGTTCTTAAAGGGCCAGCAGCAGTACAATAAAATACCATTCCCTGTGCTTAAAGGGCCAGCAGTCGCACAATTAAATACAATATGCCCCAAATAACCCAGGGGCCATAGTCAGCAGGTAAGAGGCTAGCAACCAGGCCTCTCCAGTTCACAGTGGCGAAGCTGGTTTCGCCACAGCGGCATTGAAGTTGGGCATCCCAGGGTGCTCGTTGTCACCTATCTGGTACCCGTGGTGTTGTACGTGGCTGGGGGGAAGAACATACCTTCAATGACATCAGTGAGGAGGAGGAACGGGAAATGAGTAGCTCGGCATCCAACCTTGTGCAAATGGGGTCTTTCATGCTGTCCTGCCTGTTGAGGGACCCTCGTATAAAAAGGCTGAAGGAGAACGACCTGTACTGGGTGTCCACGCTACTAGACCCCCGGTATAAGCAGAAAGTGGCGGAAATGTTACCCAATTACAACAAGTCGGAAAGGATGCAGCATTTGCAAAATAAATTAAAAAGTATGCTTTACACAGCGTATAAGGGTGATGTCACAGCACAACGGGAATCTAACAGGGGGAGAGGTGGAAGTCATCCTCCTCCTCCTCCTCCCACGACCACGCCGGCAAGGACAGGACGCTTTAAAGACGTGTTGTTGATGGAGGACATGCGGACCTTTTTAAGTCCTATGCATCGCCACAGCCCTTCGGGATCCACCCTCAGAGAGCGACTCGACCGACAGGTAGCAGACTACCTCGCCTTAACTGCAGATATCGACACTCTGAGGAGCGATGAACCCCTTGACTACTGGGTGTGCAGGCTTGACCTGTGGCCTGAGCTATCCCAATTTGCGATAGAACTTCTGGCCTGCCCCGCTTCAAGTGTCCTGTCAGAAAGGACCTTCAGTGCAGCAGGAGGTATTGTCACTGAGAAGAGAAGTCGCCTAGGTCAAAAAAGTCTAGATTACCTCACCTTTATTAAGATGAATGAGGGATGGATCCCGAAGGGACTGACACTGGGCGATACATTCGCTTAAAAAAGGCCTGATGAGATGAGCTGCCTTGGGCTAAAAATGGTCCACACGCTGCTGTATTTTAGCTCTGAATGACGTTTGACTTGCGTGACTTATCCGCCACCAACTAGGGTTCAAGCCGCCATGTTTTAGGGCACTTTCTGCCTGTGAAACAAACATCAATTTTTCTGGCCGCTGCTACAGCAGCGGCTGCAACAATACCAAATTTTTCAGGCATGTGTACATGCCTAATTTTTAGGCCCACTGGTGCAGCACTGTGGCTTCAAAAACCAAACCAAAAATTAAAATCCTCCAAGATGGCACCAATATACCAGTGGTCTAAGCATCTTCCCACCTTGGCCTAAAAAGGGGAGGTGATTCAACAATTAAAAATCTCTGCCATTTACACGTCCACTGATAGGAGACGCGGAAGGTTTTAAACTGATATGAACAATACTCCACTCCTATCAGTAGGTCCGTCCCATTGTGATTTATGTCCCCCACCCACCGCGCAGGGATGGGGGCCGGGGGGGAGGAAAGTAGGCCCCCCCATTGTGATTTATGCCCCCCACCCACCGCGCAGGGGTGGGGGCCGAGGGGGGGAGGACAGTATTCTGCTCTGTGTCAGTGTGTATCAGGGGTTTTGAGGACAGGTGTCAATCCATATCTGCCAAGTGACCCTATGTAGGGGGAACAGTCTCTATTCTGCTCTGTGTCAGTGTGTATCAGGGATCATTAGGATAGGTGTCAATCCATATCTGCCAAGTGACCCTATGTAGGGGGAACAGTCTCTATTCTGCTCTGTGTCAGTGTGTATCAGGGGTTTTGAGGACAGGTGTCAATCCATATCTGCCAAGTGACCCTATGTAGGGGGAACAGTCTCTATTCTGCTCTGTGTCAGTGTGTATCAGGGCTGGGCTTTGAGGACAGGTGTCAATGTTAGGTGATTTCTGCCCTTTATGGATTAAAAGCAGACTCTGCATCAACTGTGCAATTTTCCATGGATCCCCCTCTGGCATGCCACAGTCCAGGTGTTAGTCCCCTTGAAACAACTTTTCCATCACTATTGTGGCCAGAAAGAGTCCCTGTTGTTTTTAAAATTCGCCTGCCCATTGAAGTCAATGGCGGTTCGCGCGGTTCGCCGGTTCGCGAACATTTGCGGAAGTTCGCGTTCGCCGTTCGCGAACCGAAAATTTCGGGTTCGCGACAACACTAGTTACTATTCTCAACTTGTTTTGTGCTAGTGTTTATAATTCATATCTCTGCATGTGCGTTAGTCACTCATTATAATAACATCTCTAAATATGTTATTTTGCGAATTTTGGATTACTAGAATCTATTAATTAAATAAGTTATTGCATTAGTATCTGTGTCTTAACAATATAATAAAATATTATATAGTCATTAATCATTTATTACACTATACATTATATATATCATTATGTTAGTATATTGTATTTTTGTTTATTACTATAGTCTTTACATCAAAATATGTGGTGTCTGTTTTACAATAATCTACATTAAACTGTAAATGTTAATTATATTGGTAATTGTAAAAGTGTTAAATGTATTAGTTTCTGTGTTTCACTATAGTCACTATAATATCTAAAAAATATTTTTATCTTTTTTTTTACACACACACACTATATATATATATATATATATATATATATATATATATATATATATATATACACACACATACACTTTAATATAGAATTACTTGGAAACTATGTAAAATAATTAGAGGTTTATTCACTAAACATGAAGTTAAATATTAAATTGCTAAAAATTAGATCAAATAGTCATTTTGATACCACAGTTATTTTGTTTTCAAATGGACACTAAGCATTAAAACAGCTTAATTACAGTTGGTGGTTTGCCGGTGTGACTCGTACAGCCCCTCTACAAATTTTCCTGAAAGAGAACCTAATTTTTTATCTTCCCTTATTGCACAGTGTTTTTAATTCAGAATTACTTTTTTCATTCGCTGTTAATAGCATGAGAAAGGCTACAACAGCCCCCATATGGTTTACAATGATCCACTGTTTAATAATAAAAAAATAATAATAACAATTTCATGATAAGCATAAAATGTGCATACCATAATTTTATCTGACTTGGTATGATAGTAGATGTATTATAAACCCATTAAAATTGAAACAAGCCCCTTTAAATCTTGGCAAACCAGGGAATTAAAGATTTTTTTTGCAAAAAAATTATCAAATAAAGGTTTATTCACTAAACATAGAATTTTAGTAAATCGAAAAGCACATTTTAAAATTTAAATTTAAGATCAAAACTTTACAGTTATGTAGACTTGTGCACAATTGCGTAATTGCTGGTTGGAAAAAATCGAATTCCTTTTAACCTACACCTCAACAAAATCGATTTATCTGTGGAGTATTATTCATTGAACAGGTCGATTTGTTCAGGCATAGATTAAAAGGAAAAGGTCTATAGTTTAGTATATAAACACTCACAGAGATATTCACTAAAATGTGCCTTGGCAGGAATTTAATGTGAATTCAAAGTAAATTTGAAACCAATATAGCCAAACCGTGAAAATTCTCCCAATCAGTTATATGTTCAGTTTGGATAAGTCTAAAATGTTAACCCCTTAAGGACCGAGGACGGTTCAGGACCGTCATTGGCATTTTTGCATTGCCGACCGCTGACGGTCCTGAACCGTCCTAACGGTCTTAGTTACTGACCTGATCACCTTAGTTCCCCCAGCGGCGATCGGCGGTGCTCCCGGTGTGGGGAGACTGCCTGCAGCCCAGACAGTCTCCCCATGGCGGATTAGGACCCCTGTGGCCATGTGATCGCTCAACACAGCGATCACATGGTCACAATAGGTGTCCATGTGTCTGCCTGCAGGGGGACTGTCTGTGCTGACAGGCAGTCTCCCTGCTAGTGTAAAATCATAAAAAAATAATTAAGTTAATGTTAATTAAAAAATAATAATTATATATGTGTATATATATATATATATATATATATATATATATATATATGATATATAGACATATATTATATCTATATTATATATGTCTATATATCATATATATAATGTCATACTAAGTGTATTTTTATATTATATGTACATATATGAATATAAAAATACACTTATAATTAAATTACACACGTATATATATAATATATATAATAACTATATATATTGTGTATATATATATTATTATAAAATACAAATAATAAGTAATTTAAATTAAATAAAAAAATGTAAAAATAATAAAAATTTTACAAAAAATTATATATCTATATGAAATTTTATTCTAACTGTATTTTGATATTAATATATATATATATATATTTATATCAAAATACACTTAGAATGAAATTGTATATATATATCTATGTATATATAAATAAATAAAAAGAATACGAACTATACATATGTCCATATACAAAATTACATAAATAATTATATAAATATACACGTAGACTTCAAATATATAAATATGCATATATATTTAAATTCTACGTGTGTATTTATGTAATATTTTATTGATTGCAATTTGAGGGACCTGCCTGCCAACCCAGGTTGAAAGTCCAGAGAATTTAATTTGCTAGCACTGTATTTTACCCTGTAACATTCTACGACACCCTAAAACCTGTCCATGGGGGGTACTGTTTTACTCGGGAGACTTCACTGAACACAAATATTAGTGATTCAAAACAGTAAAACATATCACAGCGATCATATTGTCAGTGAAAGTGACTTTTTTTTGCATTTTTCACACACAAACAGCACTTTTACTGATGATATAATTGTTGTGATACATTTTCCAGTTTTTAAAAACTAATATTTGTTTTTAGCAAAGTCTCCTGAGTATAACAGTACCCCCCATGTACAGGTTTTATAGCGTTTTTGAAAGTTACAGGGTCAAATATATGGGTCAAATATTTTTACATTGAAATGGCCAGGTTGGTTACGTTGCCTTTGAGAGCGTATGATAGCCCAGGAATGAAAATTACCCCCATGATGGCATACCATTTGCAAAAGAAGACAACCCAAGGTATTGCAAATGGGGTATGTCCAGTCTTTTTTAGTAACCACTTCGTCACAAACACTGGCCAAAATTAGCGTTCAATTTAGTTTTTTACTTTTTTCACACACAAACAAATATGAACGCTAACTTTGGCCAGTGCTTGCGACTTAGTGGCTACTAAAAAAGTCTGGACATACCCCATATTGAATACCCTGGGTTGTCTACTTTAAAAAAAAATATGTACATGTGTGGTGTTATTCAGAGATTTATGACAGATAATAGTGTTACAATGTCACTATTGATACATTTTAAAAATATATGTTTTGAAACCGCAATATCCTACTTGTACTTATAGCCCTATAACATGCAAACAAATAGCAAAAAGCATGTAAACACTGGGCATTTTTAAACTCAGGACAAAATTTTGAATCTATTTAGCAGTTTTTTTCATTCGCTTTTGTAGATGAGTAAAAGATTTTTCACATAAAAGTAAAAAAACATGTATTTTTTCAATTTTTCATCATATTTTTTCATTTTTTTAAATTAAATTACATGAGATTATATAAATAATGGTATGTAAAGAAAGCCCCTTTTGTCCTGAAAAAACTATATATAATTTGTATGGGAACAGTAAATGAGAGCGCGGAAAATTACAGCTAAACACAAACACCACAAAAGTGTAAAAAGATGCCTGGTCGCAAATGTACAACATCGCAAAAACAGTCCGGTCCTTAAGGGGTTAAATTCACTATAAATTTATGACAATTCCGTTCACTTTGAATAACCCTGAAAGGTTATTCACAACGTTGGAAATTAGTAATAACTGTCAGAAAGCAAGAGGATAGGCAAATTAATATCCTCTTCCAGCTATTACAAAGGCACACAATCAACAGCAATAATTAGGGAATTTTAAGCCCACAATAGCTAAATTGGGAAACTGTCATTTTTCCAATCTTTTTTTGTCCTATAATTAGCAGTTAGTTTATTCTTAACAAATCATCGTTTAGTGAACAAAAGTGCATGCTAAGGTAGCTGGAGGTGGATTTAACCTTACATCCCTCTTGCATCTTTCTGTCAATAATTCATAAATCTCTTAGAATTGTTGGAATCAGAAAGGGATATTTAAAGCACTATTTGCACTATATTTAGAATGTCTGTATGTAAGATGATTAAAATAAGCATTATTTCTGTCAAACAGAATTTCTACCAAAAGCAAATTTTAATAATTATTTGTTTAAGATTTTATCCTTCCTGGAAACATTAGCATTAAGTAATTTCTTTCATTCGATATCTTCAGTATTCCAAGTGTAGAATAAAGTATACATGAGAGGGGGGGGGGAGGGGGAGAGGGGAGGGAGGACATACATCTTGAAACAATTTTTTAAGAAAAAAAAAAAAGGAAAGCTTTTCCATAACTTGCAAACAATTACCTACACAGATTGCATCCTATAAAACAATAATTGTCGGAAATACCAGGACTGACATATCAGTTACAAGTTTGGATGCAGTTGTATCAAAAACTGCACCCTGTTTGAGTTTTCTTGTTTTGGATCAAATTAAATTCTCGCTATGAAAGTAGAAACAATAGCTCTCTGAGAATGTTTTCTTTTTCTTAGCCTGGCACAATATACACCATGTAAAACACACGCAGCTGGAGAGCTCTGTGTAATATATCCCATTTCTGACACCATTATTTGACCATGTGATAAATGACTGCTGTGCTTTGACTTAAAGACTGGCAAATTAACAGTTAATTAGGAGTTGATAAATAACAGATACACTGCCATGCTTGTGATTTAGGCTATTCTCAGCTGCAGATCTCCTTTTATATCTTTAAAAAAGCAAGTGTTTATTCGCTTGTAACAAGTGCCTGAGTGGACTGTTATGTCTGCACTTTGTCATATAATTGGATTGCACTCATGTGTTTCTCGCCCAACTTACTAGATTGCTCTACTCTCAGGACCGAAGAATTTGTAATCAAAGTGAAAGAATAAAAATGAGACTTTAAACAGTTTATATATTCATTCAGTGAATATCCTTTTAATTTGTTTTTCAATTTTATATTAATACAAAATGTAAAAGTATTTTTTTTCTTTATTAAGATCCATTTCAACAAAATGTCTATATGGAATTAATTGTCCTGATATTTACTGATTTGTGTTTGAAGATTAGAATATAAGCTGTACTACATTAAGTTTTATAGTATAGAATAAACTGTATGGTAATCTTTCGATGCCGGACATGAGTTTAAATATCTAAACAGTGCAATCCTGGTTAAGTTGGTCTATGCCATTTTAAGATGAATGAGACATGCACAGCTTTTTTTGTGCTAGATGCCGAAGGCATTGGACTCCATGTAGCAATGGAACAGAGAACGACTTTATGGGGTTTCACTAAACTGAAAATTGCAAATAATTCACAATGGAATTACAAAAATTTGATAAAGAGCCAAGTTGGAAAAGTGGCCAAATGTAATTCATTTAATATTTATCACATTTGCAATTACCTTATCAAATATCTACACTTCCAGGTTTAGTAAATGCACTCATGTGTTTAGAAAATTAATTATACAGGCTCGTGTACTACTGCAACTAAAGTCCAATATAAAGGGCTAACATAGCAAATGACATCGACAGGAAAGATCTTGTGATGAAGAAGCATCCCCCAAAAAAATATCAGCATAGTATGCTCTGTGGCTCTGTGTTTAAATCTCCCACAAAAAAGGCAAAAAAAGCCACCCCCAAATGCCCAGGCAAATATCTTATTAGCCTGGCGGCTAACTAAACATCCAGGCGGGCGGCGCTGGCGAGGGAGCACTGATCAGTAAGCTCCCTTGCGTGTGTGTCTGTTAGTGAGTGTGTGTGTGTGTGTCTGTTAGTGAGTGTGTGTCTGTTAGTGTGTGTGTGTGTGTGTTAGTGAGTGAAGTGTGTGTGTCTGTTAGTGTGTGTTTGAGTGTGTGTCTATTAGTGTGTGTGTGTGTGTGTCCGCTAGTGACTGTATGTGTCTGTTAGTGAGTGTGTATGTCTGTTAGCTAGTGTATGCGTGTCTGTCAGTGAATGTGTGTGTGTATTTAGAAGGCGGGGTAGGGTGGAAGGGGAAGATGGTGCGGGGGGGGGGGGGCGCCTGAGTTTTGTCATGCCTAGGGCAGCACAAAACCAGGATACACTGCTGATCGATTGATGCTGGCAAAGCATCAGGGGAGATGTAGTCCACAACATCTGGAGGGCTGTAGGTTGCCTACGCCTGATATAGATGGTACATTTCTACCCTGTGAACTTACGTGCACAGACAAGTATGAGATGCTTTACCAGTCAAGGAAAGTGCAAGAAAATTGGTGCCATTGCAACAGATTGATTTCCAAAAAGTAATATTTACTATTTAAAAGAACCATCTAGGATGGAACTGACCCATTTCAATACATTATGTATATATTGTGGTGCAAGGAGGTCTCTGTGTCCTTCATTCTGTTCACTATAGCTGCAGAGGACACTCCATCCACTTGTGTGATACACATAACAAGTCTTTATTAAATGGACATGTATGATTTTGAGACAACTGTCTCATTTATATCTAGTTTATGCCTCATCAGGCTGAAAAAAGCAGGTAAATATGATTTGACAGAGCAGACACCGGTGTTGAAATATTCTCACCTGTTCCTGCACAATGACACCCTGTTTCTGTTTTTAGTGAACTGGTCTGAAACGGAGCTGGGTGAGTAAGGGTGAGCGTTGAACTCCACTAACAGAGGCGTGCCCAATAATGCAATCTTACCAAGTTTATAGTAAGTGTCTAAATAAAACTTCCCCAAACCCTGGCCCTCCAGATGTTCATGAACTACAACTCCCATGATTCTCAGCCTATTTCATTCTTAGAATCATGGGAGTTGTAGTTCAGCAACATCTGGAGGGCCGGAGTTTGGGGAAGCCTGGTATAAATGCTTATTAAATTTTGCTTTGGTTTGTAAATTTGTTTGGAAGTGTTTGCTTGCTGGCGGAATTTGTTGGTGTCATATGTAAGTAATTGTAACTGTTTAACAAAATTATTGTTGAGTAATGCATGTCACTTTAACTTATTAAGGCTAACGTATAGCTCCGAAGGAAAGACCTGTGCTGTAACTATAATAAAAGGTCTAGATGCAACTAGATTCCTTTGTGAAAGAAAAATAATGAAGCTATTTGGCACAGTGGTGTATTTTAGATCTGTGCTGCTCTACGCATTATGAAATTCGAACACCCCCTAATTTAAAATCGACCCAACCCTTCCAGTCAAGGCCACACCTCTTTCTCTTAAAGACTAACAGACACACACTCTCAGATACACTGACATACACAAACACACTCATTGATTTGACACAATCTAATACACACAGACACAATCACTGACTCACTCAGACACACACACACTGACAGACATGCACAGACATGCACACACTCACTGACATACAGACAATCTCACTGACACACACTCACTGAAACACACACACTGACAGACATACACAATCACTCAGACACACATGCTCCCTCAAAGACACACACTGACAGACATACACACAGATATACACACACAGACTCACTGACAAACAGCCCCACACACATATTTCGCCCCAACTCACAACTTCACAGATTATGTTTTTAATTTTATTTTAAATCCACCCAGCCTCCCTACTTTTGGGAAAGTTGGGTGGATTTTTTTTTACCTGGGGTCCAGTGGGGCTGCTAGCTGGGCTGTTTTGGCAGGCGTGCAGGCAGGCGGGTGGCTAGTTAAGCTCCAGGTGGGCGGTGAGGAAGTGCTGATTTTTTTTTAGCTCTCCCTGCTCAGCTCCCTCGCGCGCAGTGATGCCGTGAGCCAGAATATGATGTCACTCCTGCTGCTGGGAGCTGAGCAGGTAGAGCTCAGAAATCAGCGCTCCATCGCCGCCCGCCTGGAGCTCAACTAGCTGCCTGCCCAGGGGGCCCAAAGGTGGCCATCCAGCCAGCTCTTGGGCCCCCTGAAAACAAGGCTAACAAGGCATTAGTCTTGGCATTTGGAGGTGGCATTTTTGGCCGCCCCCTGGAAAGTGCCGCCCACGGCAAATGCCTTATTAGCTTTGCGGAAGATACACCGCTAATTTGGCAAGCCAATAGAAGCAGCAGAAGACATACTTAAATTTAAGTTATGGCACATATATTTTGTTCAACTGTGCAAATATAAAACTTGATAGCAATTTATCAGGGTCATGTGTGAATTACTTGTGAATTACAACAGACTGAACTCAAAAACTAGTCAAGTTAACTACTTTTTTCAGATTACCAAATTTGGCCAATAAACGTTTAACTGCACATTGAATACACTTTAACTTCTTTACAATTCATAGTTGTGTTCACCACTGATATCAATTTAATACTAGACTTGTACATTATAATTCATAAGAAATAAAAATGGGGGGAAGGGGGCAACATAGTGCCCCCTGAACACCCAAAGTAGGGCTCATGCAGGGGGGGGGGGCTAGAGTCCTCCCTCTTGCACATGACTGAGTCAGCAGGTGCGGGCTACTCATTAAAAAATATGAAAGGTTCATGACCGTTTAATTACTAGAGCCACCATTCGATGCCCATATGTGAGGCATTTCTAGAGAATGGGCAGCAATGGCTAGTTTTAATGCTATTGCTAATGATATGCCCCCAACTGCTTCATGGGAGTGAGGGCATAAGGGACCTCCATTATACAATGGCTCCATTATACAATGGTGGTCAGGTTAAACCTATCTTTTTATTTTTTTTCTTAATATGGTGGGCGGCTGCTAGCACTGCCAGCAGTCCATAGAGAGTAACTGTCGGCCTGCATTTAAAATCATTAATCACCCTTCCTATTGTTTTCATAACCAACCTTTTCAAGATTCCAAGCTCTTTTGAGCAGGGTCCTCGTCAACCTATTTTTCTTTAATATTTTGTATTGGTCTGTTTCTATTGTTAAAGTTCCCCCTTTATAATATTGTAAAGCACTGTGGAACACGGCGATATATAAATGACATTAAAGCGGCACTGTCATGCCAAATCCTGTTTTTTTTTAACCCCCCTCCCGCCTCCACTACATCCAATCGACCCCCTAGTCACCCCCAAATGCCCCTAAGCCCCCCACATTACCTTTATTTTATTCTTTATCTTCTGCCCCGATCTATATTCAGGGCGCCGCCATCTTTGTGTGGGTAGGTGAAGTCCCTGTGGGACACGTCATCTACCCACACTAGACAGACTGTAAGATTCCCGCACATGCCCAAAGTACAAACAAAGTACCGAATTGCATCCTAACACCAATGGAGAAACAGTGCTCATTCTGTTAGGATGCAATTCGGCAGTTTTGCCGGCGTTCTGTCTAAGTGACAGGACGTTCGGCAATACTGAAAGGAAGCATTGTGGGAACAGGGAGGAAAGCTAGGGATCATGGGAAAATTGCTCTGACCAGCGGAAATGAAGCACACTTTGCTCCTCCGCTGGTCTGAGCTGGTCAAGCGGAGAAATCCTCCATAAGACAAAGAGTCCCTACTTTATCTTATGATTTTAAAGAAAACTAAAGAAGACAGGAAGAAAAGAAGAACAGATCCTGAGAGAGGGGGAGAAGAGGAAGAGATTGAGGAAAGGTAGGTTTGGCATGACAGTGCCGCTTTAATAATAATAATCACTGTATCTGCAATATTTGATTTTCTACATAAGCAATAAAAATTTTGCCAAAGGCTAAGGTTATGGGATTTTTATATTGTAGCTGAGTGATGGTAATTCCTACGTTGATCTTCATTTCAAGTAGTAATGGGCCTTGACAGATTAAATATTTCACTGAAATGCCCATTTCGCATTTATAATATCTCAGACTCTTTGCGGACTAAAGTGAGTGAGTATCTTAGAAGTTGTGTTAAGAAAACTTATTAAGAACAGATGACTGCCGGACAGAATCATATCATTACTTTAAATGTAGCCAAGTGATTACCCTTTTAGTAAAACAAAGTTGGGATCATATTCTTTTGTCAGATTCTGGCAATTCTGGCAAATTCAAATAAGGTAGTTTTTTAAATTTATTATTGGCAAAAATATATTATCTGGGGTTTATTTACTAAACACTGAATTGAGGGGTATGGTAAGTTGAATTCCAAAATATAGGCCAAAGCAACTGAATTGGGAAATGAATTAAATTCCCCACAATTTGCTTTTAAGTGAATAAACATCATAGAATTCATGAGTGGAGCAATGCTCAAACTTAATTTACCTGTGGGCAACTGGCCTTGAGGCTCACTGATGACTACTCCCCTGATGACATATATATATATATTTTTATTTTGTATTTATATATATATATATATATATATATATATATATATATATATATATATATATACACACTTAATAAAGTTAATTATTTAATATAATTTAAGTCATTTCTAATCACTTCATGCTGCTGGGATTATACCACCAAAGCTGTTAAACATCAGAGAAAGTCCTTGCTCTAAAAATTGTAAGTAGGATACCATGTTTTTTACCAATACTTCCACATTGATATACTATACAATCAGGGTTTTTCTTTCTGTTTTATCCTCTATATATTGGAAAACTACAGTGTTTAAACAAGTGGATCTTAACATATACTGAGAAGGGGATTGTACCATCCAAGCGCTAAACCATAGAGCTCTAAGTAGCTCAACAATGTGTGAGTTAGTTTTGTTGAACACCCATTTAATATGTAAAATGAATGTGACATATTGCACTATTTGTTTTCTTTCGGTTTTTGAGGATTCTTTATGAACATATACTTCTGTTTACTCAAGTTATAGGCATAAAAGTATGGATAAATATATATTCTATATATTCAGGGTATTTTAAAAACAGTGTTTAATTTTGTTTTTGGGCACGGTTTATCATCTGTTTTTTTCCATGTTATGCAATGAATACAAACTTTTTATAGTGTTAATTGCAATGTCCAATAAATGTTCAGTTGCTGGCATACAGGTCCCTTGAGTTTCAGACTAGTCTGTTGGTATATAGTATTAATAATTGGTAATATTAGTATTATTTTTACAGTATGCACCATAAGCAAGAGCTGTGGGTTACCCATGAATATTTTGTCCTAAAAAGATGCACCTTTTGCCCTACATTAAAGACGGCTCTGTAAAAAGTGTGGATTTGATAGCAACAGTACCTATTGTAATATCAGCATGTAGCTGTATTATTCCCAATACTGCATATAGGTGTAGGCAGAGTCAGTTGTGCACCAGAACATGAAATCACAGAGTAAAATCCAATAGTGCAATGTTATAACTACAGGGTACGTAAGTGCCAATGAATATAAAATGTGGACTCACAAGTGCAGAACTTTGTAATACAGTTCAAATTTTCAGGTATACGTTGGTAGCAGGATTATGTTTGATAGACTTGTCAGCCAGTAGTGCTCACGTAAAAAAAAGAAAAAGGAGATGGAATATAGTGTGCTCTGCGTAATATTATATACGGAGTGAATTGAAAATGTACTCACAATTTTGGGGGGAATAGATTTGCTCAGTATTTAAAGGTAATACAAACGTTGCCAAATCACTTATAATGCTGCTATTTCTTATGTCACTCAACAAATCTAGTGACAGAATAACATAAGACCAATGGGCAGGAACATGCACTGTAATCCCTATGATGCCACAGTTCTGATCAAAAACTATTTAGCACCCTACCAAAAACTGACCATGCACTGAAGGACAAAAGAAAATATAAAAACTCCTAGTTATACTAAAAAAAAGCAGAAATGTTGCAGGGATAAGCTTAAAGGAACACTGTAGACACTATAACCATTTAATCTCATTTAAGAGTTAATAGTGTCTGGAGTCCCAAGATGCCATCCTTTTGTCAGTGTTAAGCCTTTTTTAATGTATTAATACTAAAAGAGAGTCCCAACAGCCCATGCCCTCTGTGCTGCTTGAATGCATCAGGAAGCATTAGCCTGAGCAGCCATGTGATTGGCTGAGTGTTAACTAACTGCTTTCAGCTTATAACAGTTGCCATTGCTGGTATTCATTGGTATGGCTATATAGAAGTGTTTAAACTACACCTCCAGTAGGGGACATGCTGTGGCAGCCGGGGATCCTCATTTGGTGCTAAAGTGCTTGATAATGGTTTAACACTGAATGGAATGAAAAAGGCAGGACCACTCCAGGTACTATAGCCACTTTAATGAGATGAAATAGCCATAGTGCTTAAAGTGTTCATTTAAAAAGAAAGCAAACAAAGAAAATAGCATTCTATAGAATGGATAAGAAATGATGTGAACAAAGGCAAGTCCATGGCTTCTTTAGTTATGTGTAACATTATATATGAGATGGCTGAAATAAGCATAAATATGGTAAAGTCATTTTAGATAATAAATACCTTTTGTTGGGTCAAAAATACACATCACTGTTATAGCAAGGGCAGCATTGTGATTATCCCACTAGATCAGGGGTTCTCAACCCAGTCCTCAGGACCCCCTACCAGTCCAGGATTTGGGGATTACCTGGGTGTGTCTAAGGTGTTTAGAAAAAGACAAAAAAACACCTTAGACTCTAAGGTGTTTTTTTTCCTTTTTCTAAACACCTTAGACACACCCAGGTAATCCCTAAACCCTGGACTGGTAGGGGGTCCTTGAGGACAAGGTTGAGAACCCCTGCACTAGATCATAGGCTTCTATAAAATATTAACCCAACAGAAGATGGAAAGCTAAAAAAAAAATGTAAAAAAACAACAACAAATTTGCACTTGATGACGCACAGGGCAACATCATTGACACAGAGTTTCAGATTATTTTTGTACCCATCACAAAACATTGCATCCATACAAAAGAAACCTTAAGCAGCCCAGACATGGCACAGGTACAGCTTTGACCATGGAGAATCTGGAGCATACAGAGAGATCAGATATGTAAGAGGAGCTGCTAAGGAAAGCTATCTATACATTAAACCTTATTGCAATAGACATACATTGATATAACAGAATTAAATAAAGCTGCATGCAAGAAATCTGGTTTTATATATTAAACCAAGCAAAAATAAACAGCAATAAAAAAATAAAAAATCCAACGGCAAAATACTTCTGTCATATAATAGTTTAAGAAATGGTACAGGATATGTTTATACTTTGTGATTACATTCTTGCTATAAAAAAATGCAGAGAACATTAGCTAATGTATTAACTCTTCCACGTCGGGATGAAAATGAGATATACATGATGTCACGTCTCGTTAGTTTCAGTACGTGCGACTGTAAATTCTACATTTTGAACAATCGGTTGTTTCTTGGAAGAAATCACGACATGGTGTAAACACTTCAAAAATCTAGAAGGCCCATAAAAATGTTTATTTTACGTTTACACAACACGTGAAAAATGGAATGCGTAAAAAATATAGAGACTTACTTTGAACCTTGCCTTTTTTTTATCTGGCTTTAGTGCTTGGAAATAAACGTCTCCATTTTGTACTAAGGATAAAATGATTCAACAGAAAAAATGTTAAATTCAGACTTAATGTTGCTTCATATTTCCAAAAGAATCTTTACCCTATTAATTAATGTGAACCTTTCAGACATTGGCATGGACTATTCCACATTATAGGGTACTTTTACTAACTGCTTTCTTCATCGGAATATTTTAACTTCAAAAACACATTTGCACCCAAAAGGAAGAAAATGTTACAGCACTGAGGAATATGTTGGCGCTTTATAAGTGCCAGTAATAAAATAAATTGGAATAGAAATAATAATAATATCAAGTACATAAGTTTAATAGATGTTCGGATTGTTCTCCTAATGAAAAAAAAAAAAAACACAGATCCCTATGGACACATGAGGAGGTCTCTGCTGTAAAAGGATGAACATCTGAAAACAGACCGACATCAGTGGTAAAAACCACAAACCATCAAAAAGAAACTCTATACATTAAATCAAAAACTATCCTACTTCTCATACAAACTTAGCATTAGCAGGGACATGTATGCAGATAGTTTGTTGCTTTGTGTACATTTGTCTGTCAATACAATAATAATGAATGGCACCATCTGGACCAGAAGGAAGAGAAAGAAACATCAAAATAGAGAATTTGCAAGCATTATTTCCGGAGCAGGGTCTGAAAGCATCAAGACCACCACGTATGTTATTGTCCCCACCTGACCACAGTTTTTCACATGTGAAATACTACAGTGGATGAAATATCAAAGTGCTAATGGAGCTGTGTACATTTTAAGTATCATTATTAGAGATGTCCCGAACAGTTCGCCGGGAACTATTCGCCAGCGAACATAGCTTGTTTGCGGTCGCCGCGGCGGACGAACATATGTAATGTTCGGTCCGCCCCCTATTCGTCATGGAGGAGGGAGGGTCTGCTGCTGATTGGCTGGAATGTGTCTGCTGACTGTGAGGTACAGGGTCAAAGTTTACTCAATGATGACAAATAGGGGGCAGACCGAACATCGCATATGTTCGCCCGCCGCGGCGACCGCGAACAAGCTATGTTCGCTGGCGAATAGTTCCCGGCGAACTGTTCGGGACATCTCTAATCATTATTATTATGTTGGCTTGGATAGTTGTATTTTTGAGTACACTTTGGTTTTCATTTTGAGTCTGACTCACACCTGTTTTCTTATTTTTGAGAAACTATGGCAACGGAATGGACTTCATGCACGTTATATTAATATGTAAAAATGCAATTTTTTTTAAATTATGTGAATTTATAGAAAGAAACACTTCAAACAATATAACCACTACAGCACGCAGAGTGCCCTGGTGCCTCCTCACTGTAATTAGTTAAAAATGTCTTGACTAATTTGATTTCTTACCTACGGTCCGCCGACACTGCATCCTGCCTCCTCAAAGACAAAAGCTCACTGAGAGCGAATGGTTTACTACTTACCTGTGGTGCATGTTGCAATGGTTATGGTGTTTTGATTTTTCCGTTAAATAGGAAAAATAAAACTGAAGGTAAAAAAAAATATATAGGGTTCTATTGAATGTTCTAAACACTAACAGGATTATTAAGTCTGATTTGGATAAATTCAAACCAAATGAATTTTATTTTAGGTCAAATTTGATCCAGGGTCAGTCCAGCTGAACTATTACATTTAGCTATTTTGGCTTATAAACTGAATTTCATTTGGAATAAATTTTGAATTCTGAACAATTCACTGCGAATAGATCTGTTGTGGATAAACCTGTAAAAAATAAACCTGCAAGTCATAGTGCATTGACAACTTAATAGCACATTTTATGCCAGACAAATAAAAAAAAATTGCAAAAAATAAAACAAGCGTGTAATGCACACACTAAAAAAGGTGGAATACTACCTGCAGGGTGCTTAAGAAAGGGAGGGCCAAACCCTAAAGACATCAAATGGAAGAAAAATATCCAAGCACACCTGAGGTTTCTTCTAAAAGGCAGAATTTTTTATTCGAAACAAAGAAGTGGAGACAACGTTTCGGTTTCTCTCTGAGTCTTTATCAAGTCAAATAAAAAAAACACATGTCCACATACATCCAATTTGAAATTGAGATTTTTCATTTTAATCATAAATTATTGCAACACTGAAGTGATTTTCCCACAACTTGAATTTTTGTGAGTAAACTCACGGACGTAGATTGCAAAAGATAAAGAATTTTAAAAAGTAATCGCAAAAAAAAAATAAAAAATAAAAAAATTATATGTACGTAGCCTATACTATACCAAATAGACATAAGGCATTTCGTAAATTAAAATGAAATACTAATATTGTAAAATACTTTTAAATAAAGGTATGAAATGGAAAAGTACTAACAAAGGTTAAAAACAAAATACAAAAAAGCAACATTACAGTTCTTGCTTGGTTTGACATGTTTTTGCATGTGAAAATCACTATTTAAGGTGTTCATTTTAGTAATTTCGGTTTCATTATTTTTGGCCATCAAAAAGTTAAAATATTATTTCCGTAATTTCTATGTTAGAATTAATTGAATAGATATGATGCAGGTAGATTTCCTTTTTCTATGCCTTACGTTTAGCATTGCTTTTAGAATACAGAATGCTAAGTTTACCCCGTGCATTTCTGACGTAAAATTGAATTTCTCTTAAATATCTAAAATTGTAAGGATGGCAATACGTTGAGCAGATGTAAGCAATGGTGTTTCTTGAAAGTGTATTTTAACATCCAAGCACAAAGCAGATTTAGGCATAAAAGTTTATGGCTTACATTATTATGCTTTTATTATACACAGAACATAATGTGTAAAAGTACTTATGCTGCAGACTGATTTGATTAATTTAGCTATTGCAATAACATTTTAGGACCATTTTATCTCTGAGTTCATGGAATGTTTTTAAATCTCAAAGCTAATGGAACGAAATCCATCAACACATTTTCAAAGAACAAATTATTTAGGATTTGTACTACATGGGGATAATCACTGAATAAAGATACCTATATCCTATTGTTTTGACTGATGTCATTCAGTTTTCCTCCTGCTGACCTGACAGAGGGTCTAAGTGCTGATGCTATACAGACTAATAGATATTCTTGGGTCGTGTTCTGCCCAGCTGCCCGTACAACATTTAGGTGATGAGCACCACAGCTGCCTCTCACGCAAAACCCAATCTCACAGCTGCCTTAACTCAGAAAAGAAAATTCAAGTGTTGGTATGGAAAGTGACATTGCACACTTGTGTTCACTTATCCACACGGTTTCCACCTTTTAGAGGCATTAATAACTTAATGCATTTAGTAGATGTATATACTTAGCACTTTGCATCTTTTCCATAAGTAGAAATTAACATTTTCTTTAAAGGAAATAAAAGATTTAAGAAATCATTTTATTGGGCTGACATATTTCATTTAAAATATTAGTATATTAATTATGGGTTGGATTAAAAATTGGACTTGGGGTTTGATTAAGGGTTGGATTAGTGGCAGGATTAGGGAAAAAGGTATACATGTAGGGTATGGTTGTACCCGATAACTGTAGCAGAATACAGATATGCAGTGTATACACTAAGTGGGACACTTGTGGTCTGTGAATTTCCCTAAAATAACATTTGTATTAATATTAACTTGTTTGAACTTAGTTTGTGATGCAATGATTAAATGGGAAAAAGTCAAATGCTCTTAGTTATATAGCCGGGGGGTGTATTTTTACACTTTGGTGTAGTGTTTTTGGATTCTGTGACTATTTAAATTGAAACTGCAGCATGTCACATTTTGCAAAGTTTTAGCTTTAAAACCACAATTCACTCCTTGCTGTATTTGTTTAATTACTTCTAAAAAATGTATTGAAATCCTAGACATATTGAGCACTTTAAAAATCAGAACCAATTGGTAAATATATTTCTAGTAAGGGTTTTTTTTTTTTTACTTGCACTTGGTGTGTACACTTTATTGTATGTAAAACTGAGAAGAAAAAAAGTTTTTTTTATATTTATTTTTTGTATTCTTTAGTTATATCATTCCACATGTGTATATCACAATGAGCAAGACAGTGCCACAATTATGCACAATGGCGGCTACATAAAACATTACTTGGCCAACAATCTTGAAACATGTGGAATGAGGTTTATTTTTTGGGTAATATCATGTTAACTAATCTGCATAGAATCAATATAGTGGTCTCCCTAGAACACATATGAGCTATTCACTCTACTATTATACTTGCATGGGCTTATGTGTACAAAGGGTTTCATCCTCAGAGGAGGCTCTAGACTTTATGAGGCCTTAGGCGAAACGCAAACATGAGGCCCCACTAACAAAAAAGTGTCACATATACACATTGACGCACTGTCTACCTGTGTATGTGCCTGAGAGTGTGTCTGACAGAGAGTATCCTTGTGTGTGCGAATGTATGTCTCTGTGAGCATGTTTGTGTTTTTGTCTGAGACCCTATGTGTATGGGGTAGCTGATGGTGAGAGGGAGCGGGGGGTGTGATGGTGAGAGGGAGTGGAGGGTGATGGTGAAAGGGAGCGGGGGGTTGATGGTAATGAGAGGGAGCAGGGGGTGATAGTAATGTGAGAGTGAGAGGGGTTAATGTGAGAGTGAGGGGGTTAATGTGAGAGTGAGGGGGTTAATGTGAGAGTGAGGGGGTTAATGTGAGAGTGAGGGGGGTAATGTGAGAGTGAGAGGGGGTAATGTGAGAGTGAGAGGGGGGTAATGTGAGAGTGAGAGGGGGGTAATGTGAGAGTGAGAGGGGGGTAATGTGAGAGTGAGGGGGTTAATGTGAGAGTGAGAGGGGGTAATGTGAGAGTGAGAGGGGGTAATGTGAGAGTGAGAGGGGGTAATGTGAGAGTGAGGGGGTAATGTGGGTAGTGAGGGGGGTTAATGTGAGAGTGAGGGGGGTAATGTGAGAGTGAGAGGGGGTAATGTGAGAGTGAGAGGGGGTAATGTGAGAGTGAGGGGGGTTAATGTGAGAGGGGGTAATGTGAGAGTGAGAGGGGGGTAATGTGAGAGTGAGGGGGGGTAATGTGAGAGTGAGAGGGGGTAATGTGAGAGTGAGTAATGTGAGAGGGGGGGTAATGTGAGAGTGGGGGGGTAATGTGAGAGTGAGAGGGGGTAATGTGAGAGTGAGAGGGGGTAATGTGAGAGTGAGAGGGGGTAATGTGAGAGTGAGAGTGGGTAATGTGAGAGTGAGAAGGGGGTGATGTGAGAAGGAGGGGGTGATGGTGAGTGGGGGGAAGCTGAGGGTGGTGACGGAGGGTTATGCTGAGGGTGGTGATGCTGAGGGTGGTGGGGGGTAATGCTGAGGGTGGTGATGCTGAGGGTGGTGGGGGGTAATGCTGAGGGGAGTAAGGGGGGTGATGCTAAAGGTGGTGGGGGGAGTGATGCTGAGGGGTGGTGAAGCTGAGGGTGGGGTGAGGCTGAGGGTGGTGGGGGGTTATGGGGGATGGTGAGGCTGAGGGTGGTGGGGGGTGAGGCTGAGGGTGAAGGGGTAATGCTGAGGGTGGTGGGGGGTGAAGCTGAGGGTGGTGTGGGGTGATGGTGGTGGGGGGTGATGGTGATGGTGGGTGTAGCTGAGGGTGGTGGGGGTGAGGCTGAGGGTGGTGGGGGTGATGGTGGGGAGGGGTGATGGTGAGGGTGGTGAGGGGTGATGGTGGTGGGGATGAAGCTGAGGGTGGTGGGGGTGAGGGTGAGGGTGGTGATGGTGGGTGATGGTGGTGGGGAATGAGGCTGAGGTTGGTGGGGGGTGATGGTGACGGTGGTGGGGGGTGAAGCTGATGGTGGTGGTGGGTGCAGCTGAGGGTGGTGGGGGTGAGGCTGAGGGTGGTGGGGGTGATGGTGGGGAGGGGTGATGGTGAGGGTGGTGGGGGGTGGATGGTGGTGGGTGGTGAGGCTGAGGGTGGCGGGGGGTGAGATGGTGGTGGGGGTGATGGTGGTGGGGGTGAGGCTGAGGGTGGTGGGGGTGATGGTGGTGGGGGTGAGGCTGAGGGTGGCGGGGGTGATGGTGGTGGGGGTGAAGCTGAGGGTGGTGAGGCTGAGGGTGGTGGGGTGAGGCTGAGGGTGGTGGGGGGTGATGGTGAGGGTGGGGGGTGAGGCTAAGGGTGGTGGGGGTGATGGTGGTGGGGGTGAGGCTGAGGGTGGTGGGGTTGATGGTGGTGGGGGTGAAGCTGAGGGTGGTGAGGCTGAGGGTGGTGGGGTGAGGCTGAGGGTGGTGGGGGTGATGGTGGTGGGGGTGAGGCTGGTGGGGGTGATGGTGGTGGGGGGTGAAGCTGAGGGTGGTGGGGGTGATGGTGGTGGTGGGGGGTGAAGCTGAGGGTGGTGGGGGGTGATGGTGGTGGTGGTGGTGAGGCTGAGGGTATTGGGGGTGATGGTGGTGGGGGGTGAAGCTAAGTGTGGTGGGGGTGATGGTGGTGGGTGAGGCTGAGGGTGGTGGGGGGTTATGGTGGTCGGGGGTGAGCCTGAGTGTGGTGGGGGGTGATGGGGAGGGAAAGCCTACCTTTCCCTGGTGGTCCAGTGGGCTCCCTGGTGGTCCGGTGGCCACTGCTCACGGTCTGCAGCTCCACAGAGCTGCAGACCGTGTAATCTCGCGAGATTTCAGAGCGTTGCCGTGGTAACATGGTCTGCAGCTCTGCACACTGCGGAGCTGCAGACCAGTGTCTGCGGTGGCCGGCCTGGTAGCCAGGAGGGGCCTTGCACCCGGCGGCATACCGGGCAAGCCGCCGGGCCCCCTCCTGGAGTCAGGTCCTCGGTCACTGACCGAGGACCTGACACACTCTGCCAACAGGCGGTTTAGGCGGCCGCGAGGCCCCAGCCAGCGCGAGGCCTTAGGCGGCCGCCTAAACCGCCTAATTAGAGAGCCGCCTCTGTTCATCCTCTCTGGTGGCTGTGGGAGTTCACGTATCTAGAGTATTAGTCTATTACCAGATTGTTGGGGAAGGGTAGGAGGGCAGGGGGGATATGAGAGCTAGTACTTGTTTGTGCACTTTGGTTGGATAAATATGGTCTACGTTGGTACATAATTGGTTGACATGAGAATAAGATGTCAGTACTATGTAACTAGTATCAGATCTAGTATCAAGAAAATATGACCAATAACCCCGAGACTATACACATACACCATGCTAAGGCTAAGCGGGAACAAAACCATATATCAACCATATATTGACAGTGGCTGATCATGGGGCGACCTCACATGGCTCTCAGGTAGTTACTCCCCCAGGTGCGTTGGCTCAGTCTGGGTACGAAGTCCACTACTATAGATGGATCCAGGTGGTCCCTTTATTCTGCTGTGATGTCTTCAGGTGTAGGTTATTCAAAAGGGAGTCCAACTCTTGTGCGTTCCGTTTTTTTTCCCCCTACTTTTAAATATTTCCTTCCTATGTGACATGGTGTTATGTATCTATATAGCGTATCACAAGAAATCCATATTTATCATTTAACCCCTTAAGGACCAAACTTCTGGAATAAAAGGGAATCATGACATGTCACACATGTCATGTGTCCTTAAGGGGTTAAAAAAATGATGCATAATATATAAGAGTGCATTTAAACAAAAAAGGGGAATTTGTGGTGGAATAAATACATGCCAAAAACGCAGGGCCAGATTAAGAGCCCAGTGGGCCTGGTGCTGACAATTATGATGGGCCTAATTACAGAATCTTATTGACCAAAAACACTAAAACAGTCATACCTCTCAAGCGTCATGTATCTGATGGAGTTGGTGTTGGAGGGAAACTCAAAGGATGCAGCTATAAGAAAACACATACTCTATGCTAATCTTTTCATCTAATTAATGCTTTCATCTTTCAAGTAAATCCATACCCCCAAACAGCCGTGCCCAAGCAGGAAGTCAATGGGCGGGGTAAAAGGGTGGACCACTGACGTGAATCACATGACCAGACCTGCCAAAAGGGGTGAACATGCCCAAAAAGGGGGCATGTCTGTCCAAAGAATTGGAAGGCCAGCCTGGCATCAGTGTCCCTATGTATCACAGTGTCAGTGTCCCCATGTCGCCCAGTCCCCCCCTAGTCTCCCAGTGTCCCTATGTCTCAGTGTGTCCCGTGTCACTAGGATGGGGAGACATGGGGACACTGAGAGATCCAGGGACACTGAGACACATGGGGGATCTGAGATGCTTGGATACATGGGGGCACTTGTGGAGACAGACATGGGGACACTGGGAGACATGGGGACACTGAGAGAAATGCGGTTGCAGACACTAGGGACACAGAGACATGGGGACACAGACACTGTGAGACATGGGGACACAGACATCTGGAGACTAGGGGATACTGACACTAGGGACACTGGCTGGGAGGCATGGGGACACAGACACTTGGGAAAACAGGAAGACATGGGGGCACTTGTGGACATAGATATGGGGACACAGACATTTGAGGACACTGGGAGACATGGGGACACAGACACTGGGAGACATGGGGACACTGATACACTAGGGACACTGTCTGGGAGACATGGGGAAACTGGGAGACATGGGGACACAGACATTTGGGGACACTGAGAGACATGGGGACACTGAGAGACATGGGGACACTGAGAGACATGGGGACACTGAGAGACATGGGGAGACTAGGGGACCCTAGGAGACTAGGGGACACTGGGAGCCATGGGGACACTGAGACACTAGGGACACTGGCTGGGAGACATGGGGACACTGGGAGACATGGAGACATGGTGTCCCCATGTGTCTCAGCGTCCCCATGTCTCACAGTGTCCCCTAGTGTCTGTGTCCCCATGTTTCCCAGTGTCCCCAAGTGTCTCAGTGTCCCCACATCTCCCAGTGTCCCCTAGTGTCTCAGTGTCCCCTAGTTTCTCAGTGTCCCCATGCTCCCTGCTGCCTTTCCCCCCATCCCTCACATATCTGAGCTGTAGTCTGTCTCTGCAGGCTGGAAGCGTCTGTCTGGACTCCCTGTGCTGTGTAGCTGCTACCCCGTGGATCAGTGAGTAGAGAGAGGCAGGGAGATGCTGCAACTTCCTATCCCTGCCTCTCTCCATACACAGTGACCCCTATTTTTCTCAGAGTAATCTCTGTTTATACTGAGAAAAATATTTGCATTTGTATTGCCGGTATTACTGAAATACCGTCATGGCCAGGCAGCCTTAAATACTGTCTGTGCCTTAAAATACCAGTCAGATGGCAAACCTAAGAGTGGTGTGTAAAAAAAAAAAAAAAAAGTAAAAAAAAAATATATATATATATATTTTTTTTTAAATGGGCCAATTCCATGGGCCTGGGCCTGGAGCTGCAGCTCCATCAGCCCCTATGTTAATCCGGCCCTGCAAAAACGCCAAAAATGCCTTGGTCACAAACGGTTGCACCTCAATAAAGCCTTGGTCCTTAAGGGGTTAACATGACACTGTGTTGTTTGTCTGAACTCAGTACACAATTACATCACATAACATATTTTACCAATATACAATTGGTTAAAACTACAGCACAGATATCAATAAAAACTACCCCTTAATTTTTCAAAACAGATTTGGAATTTTAGTTTTCCATTGGAATCTCCCATATGTCAAAACTCAAATGTGACACTACAAGCACCAACGCTACTGCTGCTTATGGAGAGGTTTTGGTGAAAAGAGGTTTTAGGTGTAGCTCCCCATACCATCCCCCCTCCTCCCCTCCATTTTTTTATTTTTTATTTTTTTAAGTTTTACAAAAACTGTCGATTTCAAACATTACCTTTATATCTGTACAAATATTTGTATGGGGTATAGAAAGGGCTCACCTGCTCAGAAATGCAGAACAAACATTGTTGTTACCCTTACCTGCTCTGCCAAATTAACACAAGCTACATTATTACGGTTGAGAGTAAATACCCTTATCTTTTGTATCACTATACCCCACTCCCTCAAGCATGTAAGCTCATTGAGCAGGGTCCTCAATCTCTCTGTTCCTGTGTGTCCAACTTGTCTTGTTACAAATACGTGTGTTAGTCCACCCATTGTACAGCTCTGCGGAATTTGTTGACGCTTATTAGTAATAAAAATATGTAGGTGTAACAAGTGTTTCAGATTATGAATGCATTTTGCCCTTCCTAGACTCCATATCAACCCTTCTCATTTATCACCTTCCATCTTCCCATTTTGTGTATTCCTCCACCTCTCTCCCCGTCCTGTCTCTTTCCCACTTGAATAGCTCTCTCCCTCACCACCACCAGTTTGTCCCTCATCACTGCCACCCATGTTTCTCTCCCCAACCCCCACCACATGTTCCTTTATCTCTCCCGAATAGCGTCTTTTTCACTCATTTTGCTCTTGGGATTATCAAAATTCCAAAATATTGTCTCCAAGCCAGTTGTGCCTAGGTACCCTATTCCCCACCACTTGTGCCACTCCGCCCCATGTACGTATCTCCACCTTCCCATTGTTCATGTATTTTCAACTCTCTGCTGCTTGTGAGTCTCCAGAGTTTTAACCCATCAGAGGAATGCATTTCCTTAGAGTAGCTTTGGATGCTCTGTCAGAATAGAGAGGGGCAGGAATTGACTTTGGGTCTTTTCCCACCATCCTCACTCACACAGTACTGCCAGGAGACTGCCCCATCATAATCTTTGTGGGTTATTTTATGACAGTAAGTTATGGCCTATCTACGCATCAAGCATATCACATGACACGAAGGTTAGATTTATACTTACAATACCAAGTACAGAGACATTTAAGTTGAGGGAAAAATACCTCCTTAACAGCAAGGTCTATGTGCACCTGTACTTCAAAAATGAGGTTGATCATTGCTCATCTAAGTGGTATAGGGAACCTATGGGCAGTCAATAGTGAGATGGCTCACTTGCCCTTAGTCTATCAACCAAAGAGTAAACTTTTAACTTTAACAATGATTACCGGAATACTGTCTATGTGTATATATATATATATTTTTTTTTATATAAAGAACATTTTTTTCTCCTCAATTTCTAGCAGACGTTAAAGGATTCTTCATGATCCTCTTTCATTCATTTATTTTTCTAAATATCCCCACACATGCCATTTAAAATAGGTTATGATATTGAAGTAAGTAAATTTGCAATAATTGCTGTGCAAATAGCATTAGCTTCTGCATTAAAGAAAACATTTCTAGGGACTTTCTCTGGAGAAAAAATCATCTCTAAAAGGAAATTCTTTTTACTTCTGCTAAGCTGAATTTCCAGAAGAAATGAAAACCTTTATTAAGGTTTCACTTGAAGTGCAGGAACTGAATGACGTTTAGTGAATCTTTCATAACCTATAAGCCTTGTGTTTATATGAGAGTAGCCTCTTTACCAGCAAAGCTAGCTTTTAGAGATGGAATTTAGAGAGATGTTTAAATAAAAGGAATTTTCTGCATGATATTCAATAGAGCTATTTATTTATTGCCAAATACTAATTGTGGTATTATTTTAACAAATCTGTTCTTTCAACTGTCTGGGATCAGACAATGTTTAAAACTTGGCACGTCCAGAATATGTTTTAATTCACTAAAATATGACTACAGCATGAAAATAGTGGAGGGTTTACTAGATTTAGGCCAAACTGAAATAACATGTTTTGTCTACACCATTCACAGATGAAACACAAACCTTATGAAAGATCTTCATGAGAGAAAGTAGGGAATTCTGAAATATTAATATTTCTCATCCAACACAAATTTTTACAAATAAAGCTTCATACCAGTTTTTTTTCCTAAATATATTGTTTTAGAAATTAGGAAGAACTTTTAGATTAATTATTAGATTCATCCTCCTAAATTTTAGGATAATGAATATGATGTATATCAAATAATATAATGCATATAATATATAAAACACTTGTTTTATGCTTTAGGATTTATATACTCTATTCATCTCTATAGGAATTGATTAGACTTATTAGACAGTCAAAGCCTATGAACTAGAAATTCAGAACAAAATTACCTTTAACCCCTTAAGGACCAAACTTCTGGAATAAAAGGGAATCATGACATGTCACACATGTCATGTGTCCTTAAGGGGTTAAAGGGACACTATAGTCACCAGAACAACTACAGCTTATTGATTTTTTTCTGCTGAGTAGAATCATCACCTTCAGGCTTTTTGCTGTAAACACTGTCTTTTCAGAGAAAATGCAGTGTTTACATTACAGCCTAGTGATAACTTCACTGGCCACTCCTCAGATAGCTGTTAGAGATTCTTCCTGGGTCATGGCTGCCTAAAATGCATCCAAACATTCAGTGTCTCCTTCCTCTGCATGCAGACACTAAACTTTACTCATAGAGATTCATTGATTCAATTCATTTTTATGAGGATATGCTGATTGGCCAGGGCTGTGTTTGAATCATGCTGGCTCTGCCCCTGATCTGCCTCTTAGCCTTATGCCTATCCCACACATGCTTAAACTCCTTTACTGTGTTAATCTCTACCACTTCAGCTGGAAGGCTATTCCATGCATTCACTACCCTCTCAGTAAAGAAATAGTTCCTGATATTATGTTTAAACCTTTGTCCCTCTAATTTAAGACTATGTCCTCTTGTTGTGGTAGTTTTTCTTCTTTTAAACATGGTCTCCTCCTTTACTGTGTTGATTCCCTTTATGTATTTAAATGTTTCTATCATATCCCCCCTCCAAGCTATACATGTTAAGATCCTTTAACCTTTCCTGGTAAGTTTTATCCTGCAATCCATGAACCAGTTTAGTAGCTCTTCTCTGAACTCTTTCCAAAGTATCAATACCCTTCTGAAGATACGGTCTACAGTACTGCGTACAATACTCCAAGTGAGGTCTCACCAGTGTTCTGTACAATGGCACGAGCACTTCCCTCTTTCTACTGCTAATACCTCTCCCTGTACAACCAAGCATTCTGCAAGCATTTTCTGCTGCTCTATTACATTGTCTGCCTACCTTTAAGTCATCAGAAATAATCACCCCTAAATCCGTTTCCTCAGATGTTGAAGTTAGGACTCTATAAAATATTCTGTACTCTTCCCCTGGGTTTTTACGTCCAAGATGCATTATCTTGCACTTATCCACATTAAATGTCAGTTGCCACAACTCTCACCATTTTTCTAGTTTACCTAAATCATTTGCCATTTGGCTTATTCCTCCTGGAACATCAACCCTGTTACATATCTTAGTATTATCAGCAAAAATACATGCCTTACCATCAAGACCTTCTGCAATATCACTAATAAAAATATTAAAGAGAATGGGTCAAAGTACAGATCCCTGAGGTACCACACTGGTGACAAGCCCAAGCTTCGAATATACTCCATTGACTACAACCCTCTGTTGCCTGTCACTCAGCCACTGCCTTACCCATTCAACAATATTGGAATCCAAACTTAAAGATTGCAATTTATTGATAAGCCTTCTATGTGCAACAGTGTCAAAAGCCTTACTGGAATCTAGGTAAGCAATGTCTACTGCACCACCCTGATCTATTATTTTAGTTACCCAATCAAAAAAATCAAAAAGATTAGTTTGGCATGATCTCCCTGAAGTAAACCCATGTTGTCTCTGATCTTGAAATCCATGTGTTTTTAGATGTTCAACAATCCTATCCTTTAACATGGTTTCCATTATTTTCCCTACTACTGAAGTAAGGCTTACTGGCCTATAGTTGCCCGACTCCTCCCTACTACCTTTCTTGTGAATGGGCACAACATTCGCTAACTTCCAATCTTCTGGGACTACTCCTGTTAAAGTAAAGTCCAGCCCCCTAGTACTGCAGGCAAAGCAAGGAATGACAGGGCTAGAATCACTCTTAAGTGAATAGGATCCTGATTTGGCTCAAGATATCAGGCCCAAGAAACTGAAGGACCACAGTTCAAATCCCCTTAGATTCACCTAGGGGGTGACCACGCCTGGCTGTCTGGATGGCACGGGGATTACCCTGACAGAACCCCCCTTCAAGAACGCCCTCCGGGCATGAACAGGCTCGATTTTTCACTATCCGTAGCATACCATTCTTTGATATCAAAGTCCCCAGAAAGGAGTCCCTTTACAGCATAGGGCTCCATAGTACCAGAGCCTCCATGCTACCAGAGCAGTCAAGGTCTTTGATGATCCTGGTGCAGGTGGTGAGTACTTCAATTCCAGACGTTACATTCTTGGAATTGTTTGCCTTCGGTACTTCAGCAGGAGTGGAGTGTAAGTCTTTTATAGGGACCATAGTACCATGGCTTTAATAGAAGTGTCTTCAGGAGGAGGTACAGACGTCTCTAGAGCTGGGGGAGGAGATTTGCTCAGGGAGGCTAAGCATGGACAGGCATGATGGAATCTATGAAGCCTTACAGGCTGGCATGCAGTGCGTATAGGACGAAAAAGGTAGTAGCCAGTCAGAGAGCTGGAGGCCTAGGTGGGTGAACAGGGCAATGAGCAATGAAGTATCCCCAAAGTATAAACAGAGGCCATGGCTTCTCCTCTAGTTTCTTTCTTCAGGAGTCAATTTGATCTTAAAGAGTCCTATATCACTAGGTTCCTTGGAGTCAAGAGGAACATTGAATACCTCTAGAGTCTTCCTATGAACCGGACTTAAAGGAGGCAACAAGGAGGTGTGGCTTTGGTACTGGGTCTCTCTGTCTTGGGGAATCTAGGATCCTCTGGAACATGGAGCAGGCCTTGGCGCAGTAGTTTTTCTGGAGGTCTTGCACTTTGAATCCATTGCAGTCATGAAGGACCCACAACTGTGGAGGACAGGACTCAGTCTGCAACATCTGGTGTGCCCATGTTTTGATCCGTCCAGACAGCAGGTTAATAGCCGCTCGGACCATAACGAAGTCAGTGGTATACATCCGAGGCTTTAAGGTAAATAACAACTCATAATCCACCTTGAAGTACTGGAAGGATGTACGGCTACCATCTAATCTTTCTGGCATAACGACAAATGACTCAGAATAAGCAGGTTCCGGGGTTGGGAATACTGTGCCTTTAAGAGACTGAATTTCTCGCTCTAACTCCGAAACAGTCTGGGCCAGGCTGGACACTTGCTGGGTAATCAGCTTGCACATCTCTGTGGACTCCATGATAGGCAGTTAATTTGTCAGGGTATTACGTTGGTGGGAGTTTGAAGTGGAAGTATGCTCACTCTTGCAGATAAACACAGCCCACGGTAACCATGTAAGAAGCTACCTGGGCTATGAATCTGTGCAAGGGGGCTTAGACAGGAACAAAGCTCCAATACGTAGTGCAGGCAAGGGTAAAAGCAGAAGAATAATCGAGGTTAAGCCAAAGTCAGAGGATGCCAGGGGTCAGAATAAACAAGGAGATATGCAGTGGCGTACACACAAGCCATGGGGCCCCTGGTGCAAAACTGATTCATGGGGCCTCCCCATCCCCCCCACCGCCACCCCATACAGACACACACAGAGATACACACAGACACACAGACATACATAGATACAGACACACACACAGACATACAGACACATACAGACACACAGATACAGATACACATATATACAGACACATACACATGCATACACACAGACACACACACACACAGACACCTACAAATACACAGAGACACACACACACACACACACACAGGCACACATACCTAGACACATACACACAAACACACACACACACATACACACATACATAGACACATACACACACACACACACACACACACACACATACACAGACACACACAGACAGACACATACATACAGTGTATAGAGAACGTGTACAGTATATTTGGAATTCAGACCAGATTTCTTTTGGGGTTAAGCACCCCGCCAAGGCCCCCAAGCTTCAGAGGTGGCCACAGGTGTGTGTATATATATATATATTTAATTTGTCCCCCACATTTTAGCGTAGGACCCACCAACATTGGGGTACTTTGAAAGCAGTGGTGGGCTTAACATCATATGGCCATATAATGGAACTAAATCCCCATATTTATTCTTAGATAGGCAATTTAGAAGCCTTCTTTGTGTTGAATTCTTTTGTAGTCTGAGTGCACCGCAACTATTTTTTTCAGACACATACATACACACACAGACACACACACACACACACAGATACATACAGACACACACACACACAGATACATACAGACACATACAGACACACACACAGATACAGACACACACATACAGACACACAGAACATACATAGACACACACCAACACACACACATGCAAAATATTTTAGTTACCCCCTATTACCTACCTTTTAGGTGGAGGAGGGTGACTTCCCTGGGGTCCAGTGGCTCAGGTTGATGGGAGTCAGAGTTCCCCCTCTGTCTCCCTGTCCTTCCTCCCGCATGGCTCTTGGTGGTTGCGGGGAGGAGTGACCGCGGCAGTTACTTCTTCCCAGCGTCTGAAATCATTCTGATGATGATCTTCATTTCCATCGGGTTGCCCTTACAGCATGGGCCACCTGATGTGTCCGCTCACCTGCGGCCCAGGCTATTATAACGCACGGCCGGGGCCGCAACACATGGCAGCGGGCACCCGGTCGCAGGGGCTTTCAGGATGCCTGGGCCCCCTAGAGTGATGGGCCCGGTCGCAGCTGCAACCCCTGTGACCACGGTATGTACACCGCTGGAGATAAGCCAAGGTCAGAAGCCGGGGTTAGTCTAGAGAATACATGATCAGGAGACAAAATAACAATAACCAAATACGTCAACCAGAATCAATGAATTGACACTGCTCTCAAGGAGAGGCCTTGTTATATACCTGGCTTAATCAGCAATCTGCTTCAAGTGGATTTAGAGTGACAGGAGCAGACACAGGTAATGTCCAGCCCCTTAGTGCTGCAGACAAGGCAAGTAATGACAGGGCTGGAATCACTCTTAAGAGAATAGGATCCTGCTTTGGCTCAGAGGCAGGATGTCAGGCCCAGGACACCAAAAGACCACACTTCAAATCCCCTTAGAGTCACCTGGGTGGTTGACCACGCCCGACTGTCTGGATGGCATGGGGATTACCCTGACAGCTGGCACCAGAGGATTCAGAACAGCTGAGTGAAACATCAAGGAAACAAATTGATTAAGGAAACACCCACCAAGACACCAATGAACTTGGAGACAGTATGCCTGTATAATATGGACTAAGGGGGGCAGGGAAGACAGGCGGTTTATTTTTGTTATACTGCGTTCTTGGTTGTATTTTTTATTGCACTTAAAGTCCCTGAAGAAGTTCTATATATATATATAGAACGAAATGCATAGGACTGCGCTTATTCTTTTAATTATTTTATTTTTAAAATAAATTTATTTTTTATACTTTACCTGATATCCGCCCTACTGCCCAACTACATCGGGGGAGGCACCCTACTGGCAATTATAAACTCTACATTCTGTGAGTGTGCAATATAATCTTGCATAACTAAACAATACTACACTATTTTGGTTTTATATTCTCATTTTAGGTTATACAGCTGTATACCATATTCTTTCATACATTTATATACTGAATTTAATCTGCCCTGAGCATGTACTGGGAAACTCTATAAATCTCCCCTTTCGAGTCTGTGAAGACTTTGCCTGTTTCCTGCTGTCAGAAATGCAAAGAGATCAATGTAACCCCTTACTGAGCTAATTCCAACGAACCCAGCAATGTGCTCCACCAAAACATTACCAAAATCTACCAAAAGAGGGCTTCAATTCCTGACCAGCAGTTTCATCTGTTGATTCAATATTTTCTTTCTCGCCTGAACAGATATTTCCCTTAAAGGCCTGACCCTGCAGAATGCTGATTTTTTTTTTTTTAACGTCAAGTGTGACAATGTCAATTATCTTCCTATTCAGCACTTGTGAAAACATGTGATTGGTTATAGAAAAAAAAAAATACTTTATCTCATTATTTATCTCTTTGTGCATCAGATTTGAAATTGGTCTCTATTCCCCAAGGGCATGAAAGCCAAACATGCCTGTTTATAAGTAATTGATGTGAGCTTACAGAACATCCCCTAGTGACTGATAGCATAAAACATCCAAAGGTTCCATTGAAAGTATAAAAACTTTACTTTACAATATCTGTCTTTTATACACAAACACTCATAATGGATATAATAAATTTGATCTGTAACATTCATTTTCTCAACTTCAATAGATTCTTGCAGAATTAAAACAAGACTTTTTTTCTTCAAAATCTTGCAAAAAAAAAACAAAAAACGGGATAATGTTCATTTAATGAAAATTCCAGCAAAATAATAAATCACCTGAATGTAGAAGCTCTTTTATTGAGAAACAGCAAACCTGAGACAACATATTATATCCAGTAAAAAGAGTTTAATCAATTACTCACCATTCCTTGCCAACAATCTGTACTATATAATCTCTTTAATTAAGAGAGATGATGAATGGTGTCAGGTATTTCAGCAAAAGAAGGGAGCTGGAGCAAAGAAAACTTTATTATCTGCAGGTCAATCTACTTTGAGCTGATTGCAGGAAAAGATTATGTGGAATCAGTTTTTAGATCACATTCATTTACTTGGTTAAAATGTGATGGGGTTTAATTACTGAAAATCAGAATTGTGGTGGAATTTAAAGGGACATTCCAGGCACCAACACAACCTCATGTAAACACAGTTCTTATGGTGTCAGGAGGCCTCCAGAGGCACTCTTACCTCAAGGGTTAAACCATTCTTGAGAGGTTTAACCCTAAAGATGCCTCCAGCAGTGACGTCCACCCCCTTCCCAGACAGCACCCGGCTTCTGAAATGTCTCTTACAATAAACGCAAATTGCCGCTGGGAAAGGGCACCACTGATTGTCTGAGACTAGTCTCAGCCAATCAGTGACTTCCAATTCACAAAACTGGCTTTGAAACTGTACATTTCTTCACAGGCCAGTTTTGTGAATTGGGAGTCCCTGCATTCTTTACCCCTAATGCATAACTTTGCATTTTTCTACATTCAATTTCATTTAATATTTAAATAGTTATTTAAAGTTTCTGCCTTTTCCTGGTCTTCATTAGCTAACATGCCAATCTTTGTTTTTAGTGTACCTACACTTTTTTAAAGAATATATATATATACTTAAATGTTTTGCAGTTGGTTTTGCGGTCTTTGGCTATCACTTTCTCATTTTCTTGTATAGCCACTCTAATGGCCTTTTTGAACGCATTATTAGCTTTCTTATATCTTAGAAAGGATGCATATGATTTGTCTGATTTAAATGCTTTAAACGCCCTTTCCTTTTTTTTTTCCATTTCTTGATTCACTTTCCCACTAAGCTACATGGGTTTCAATTTGTTTCTTTTATATTTATTATCTAATGGTACATACTGAGATATGTACCTTTCTAACATTTGTTTGAAGATATTCCAGTTATCCTCAGTGTTCTTTTCACTAAAGAGTTTATGCCAGTCAATATGTTGTAAAGCTGCCGTTATCTTATTGAAATTGGCCTTTTTAAAATTATATATTTTTTTATGTATTTGCTATATAGATAAGCTTCCTTTTTTATCCCCTAACTGACCAGACCATTATTCAATTTCCCAGGGCTGTTTTTACATTTCTGCGGTGTTTGTGTTTAGCTGTAAATTTCCTCTTATTTACTGTACCCACACATATTATATACAATTGTTCTTGACATTAAATGGTCTTTCTAAAGATACAATTATTTCCATCATATCGTATAATTTACAAAAAAGTTATACGATGAATATGATTATATGTTATATGATGAAAAAAACCAAAAACACTTTTTCTAACTTTGACCCCCAAATTCTGTTATGCATCTAAAACCGCCAAAAAACGCCTGTGTTAAATAGTTTCTACATTTTGTCCTGAGTTTAAAATTAGCTTTTCTTTGTGCAAGTTATAGGACTATAAGTACAAGTAGGACATTGCTGTTTCAAAATATATATTTTTTAAAATGTATCAATAGTGACATTGTAACACTGTTATCTGTCAAATTTCTGAATCACACCTCACATGTACACATTTTTTTATACAACCCAGGGTATTCAATATGGGGTATGTCCAGTCTTTTTTAGTAGCCACTTAGTAACAAGCAGTGGCCAAAGTTAGCATTTATATTTGTCTGTGTGTTAAAAATGCAAAAAACAATTATGAACGCTAATTTTGCAGCACTATGGACACCTATTGCGGCCAGGTGACCACTCTTTCAGAGCGATCACATGGCCCGTGGGGTCCTAATTTGCTGAGGGGGACTGTCTGGACTGTTAGACAGTACCCCCAGATGGAGAGGAACACTGACTGCCAGCGGTTTGTGTCCGCGGTCCTGGGAGGGGGGTTTAATACTTAAATGTTACTTTTTTATTGAATTGTTTTATTATTATTATTATTATTATTTTATCTTCACTGAGTGGCACTCAGCACACAGGCAGAGCATCGGGCGCCATGTGGGGCAACTCGGAAGTGATCACTCCTGGGGAGCTATCACCCGGTAGTCAGGAGAGGTATTGCAGGGATGCCTCGACATTGAGGCATTACTGCAATACCGTTAGAGTGACTGGAAGCGATCACGATCACTTCCAGCACTCAAATTTGCCGTGTACGTATCAGGTACGTCCGAGGTCTTCAACGATTGTGTTTTGTCGGACGTACCTGATACGTCCGCGGTCACTAAGGGGCAAGTTGGTGCTTGGACGAGTTGTGAGATGATGGTGTCATTTAACACATTTAAAAACATGATTCCCTTTGCAATAGTACTAGCCTCTCTATCCCAATTCATGTCCGGGTAATTAAAGTCTCCAATAATTAATGTGTTACCCAGATATGCAGCTTTCCCAAATTGCTCTAACAGCTGTTCTTTCTCATCAATATTAACATAGATAGTTTATAACATATCCCAACGAATAATTGATTTTACATCTTTTGCTCCAAGCAGATATCTACCCATAAAGTTTATATATTTTCTTCATCATATTCCACTTGCTTAAGATTTGGCTTTAACTCATGGTTAATATATAAATATACCCCACCACCTTTCCTTTCTTTTTCATTACAGGTAATCAATAGTATGATGAGCATTAGATTGGAGCAGATCGCTGAAGAAGTCAGCAGAGGAGTCCCGGCACTGGAAACAAGGTAAGCAATCATTCTTAACTTTTTTTTAGTCAACAAAGAGGGGTGGACAAAAGGGGGTTGACAGAATGGAACTAAAGTCCCAAAAACTATTGCTAATTTCGGAATGACAGAATCCCTTTAAGGGCAGAGAGAACTGGAAAAAAAAAGGAGGGTAAAAGAGAAGAATTTTAGATTTTGCTTTCACATAATTCTTATTTCAGTGTGCAGTTATTAATCAAGATAAAATGGAATAAACTCTGATTAGAAAACACAAGCACCTTAAAATAGAGCTGGTACCAGTAGTAGGGTTATTATCCATTACATTTAAATAACTAACTTATTTATTAAACAACCAACCTCTAGGGCTAATTAGTAACATTATTAAAAAAAATATTTGGATTTAAAGTTTAGAAGTTCATTGTCAGATGACTACAGCTCACATCTGTAGTAAATACATTATACATCAATCTAACCAATAATCACATTTCTTAACCCTACATTTTACATTTATTTCTCAGCAGGTAAAAACAGGAAGATGTATATAGAACATGGGCAGAAACTAGTAAGCATTTTACAAATAGCAAGCATTTCACAGAAATAGCAAGCATTCTCCCAAAATGAGAATTCAAAATCAAATCAAAGCAAATTTTAAATTTAGGAAATAATAGCTGATCTGGAGTCATAGCGGACTTAGAGAATATTTACATTTTGTTTATTTCAAGGATATCATTTTTTTATTTGTGGTGTAATAGCTTCTAGATCCAAGGATAGATCTGACTGACGATCGGGGGTCAAGGTTTTTTTTCCTAGTTTGTTTCAAAATTGGCAATGCTTTAAAAGTTATTTTTTTTGCCTACTTTCGGATCAACAGCCAAAAAAAAAATCTGCCTTTTTAACTATGCAGCTATATTTTGTACATTGAATTTGAAATTCACTGTGAATTCATTTTAAATTCTTACATTCGTGAATAACCCTGAGACTGTTACTATTAACGGAGAGTTATTAGTAGCATATATACTATGTCTATATTTCACGGATAATTACACCCTATTCATTCACAATTGTAATATATTGAGATCACATTTGCAAAGCATTAGATCTGGTCAGTAATTTAGGTAAGATTTATTTCAGTTTGGCAAAGATTTCTCTAGTGCTGCAAGTGCCCTGATTAAAACAAGCATTGAGAGTTTTCCTCTCATTATAGTGAGATGATTTTACCCATAATTACTCCTAATTATGTTTTCACAACTTCCTAATTATCTTTAATGGAGCTTACTTGTTCTCCTACCTAGACTGTAGCATTAACCATAGATGTGCACTCAGTTTATTAATGTTTGGTCTGGTGCTGTTTACCAAAGTGAAAGCCTGTTTCAATTATTATTAAAAAAATATATCTGGTGGAAATAGTTATATAAGCAAGTATTGGCTATCCCTGGAGAAAGACCACTTTACATGTACTCTTTAACTACATTCAAAATGAAACAGTCATTTATCTTGAGTTTATATTATTTTAGGTCAGACATTTTACAGGATACACACAATGGTCCAGCTGTTCTTGGCTGGAACCCTAAACACAGGAATGGAGAGACAAGTAGTGAGATAAATAAACTGTAATTTAGGTGTTTTCTAAAAACAACCAATTTGAAATACCCAAGTACATGTTATATGTTGCTCATGTTGCATAAGTGGATGGAACAACATTGCTGGGCATTAGGAAAGTGGAATGTTCCTGCACTGTTTTGGCAACACTCACCATCACTTACACTGTGTAAAACATGGCGCCAACAGTATGACCACAGTCCAGATATGCCTAATGGAAACTCTGCGCAGACCGCTAGGTAATTTCATTCTGACACTTGATTGCTACTGACAGCAGTTGCAGAAGGCAACAAATTAGTGTGATTTTGTCAAAACATGTGCCTGGCACAACATTTTAACCCTATAAGTGACAAACATGGTTACCAACTCATTGTTGCATTATGTGTTGGTTACCACGCTGGTATGGTAAGTTTTTAAGTGTTTTATTTGTTTGTCCCTGTGTGTGAGTGTGTGTCTTTGCCTGTGTTCCATTATTTGAGCATATACTTTGTATGTGTGAGTGTGTGTATGTGGGAGTGTGTGTGCATTGAGTATTAGATAGGGTTGTGTATTTGGCTTAATTAATTTTGGGTTTTGCTTTTCAATGCTTTCCTATGGGGGTTTTAGTGACGCTGTGCTATGACCTGTGCTATGAAGCAGGAAGTGCCCTCTAGTGGCTGTCTAGTAGACAGCCACTAGAGGAGGAGTTAACCCTGCAAGGTAATTATTGCAGTTTATTAAAACAGCAATTACATTTGCAGGGTTAAGGGTAGTGGGAGTTGGCACCCAGACCACTCCAATGGGCAGAAGTGGTCTGGGTGCCTGGAGTGTCCCTTTAAATTGTATTTTGCATATTCTGTTGATAAGTTGTGAGTCTGGTCTAGCATTTAAATGGGACTTAGTGTTTAAAGTTTAGAGTTGGGCATGGATGGAACTATACACATTGCTAATTGATTTATTTTACTTGAGACAGATTAATGGTGTTCAATCTTTAGACACACAGTACAGATAGATATAATTAATTTTGCATCAACTTCATACAGATAATTTTATATTTCCAGACTAGACTTTCGTAGGACCTCTCTTAGGTTTAGTCTATTATTTTGAAAAATTCTCTTTTTGGTTAGTAGGGTTGAGCCCTTAAACAGCCCTGGTCTGTTGCCCTGGCACCTTTGCACAGAACCCTATTAGTTTCAGTGAAAATTATTTTCTTTTCGTATACCTTATGAGATTGTACAGGCTGTGTCCATTTATCTCCAGGATGAGCACATTCGGTAAAAGGGATGTCCAACCACTTCCTCCCAGCACTTAAATGAAGCAACTCAGGAGGAGAGAAACAACACTCAGCACAGCCCCCTAAGCACAGCTGCAGCTCAATCCCCACTGGACCTCTGAGAGGCGACCCCTTTATCTGAGTATGTGTGTGTATCTGAGAGTGTTCCTGGAATGTGTGTGTGTGTGTGTGTGTGTGAATGTGTATTTATGTGAATATGGGTGGGGACCCAACCACTGGATTTGTAAGAAGACCCAAGTGTTATCATGGCATTCCTGATCATATATAAAACGAAACATGTCTGGACAAACAAAAGTGAAACTCCAGATTTATTAATTATTAATTTATTATAATTGCCATTTATATAGCGCCAACATCGAACTTTGCAATATTATAAGAGGGGAATATTTAACAATAGGATCAATAGGTTGAAGAGGACCCTGCTCAAACAAGCTTACAGTCTAGAGGAGGTGGGGTATGAATCACAATAGGACAGGAGATAGCAATCAAACAACATGGGAGTGAAGCAGAGCTGGAAGAGAGAGTAGAGTGCTGCCTTTTAGGAGAGAGCAAGAAACAGGTATGTGAGATAGAGGTTATCTGGGAGGCCGTAAGCTTTCCTGAAGAGACGTGTTTTATGGCACTTCTTAAACTATTAAAGACTAGGGGAGAGTCTGATGGTGGTAGGCAGGCTATTTCATAGGAAAGGAGCAACCTGCGAGTAGTCCTGCAAGGTGAGGCCCGAGTCAAATATAACACCAATACAGCTCGCTTGCAAGCATGTGCTGATTTGGGTACCAAAGTTAAAGGGAGAGAGAAAGAGGATGATCAGAATTAGGAGGAGGAAAGACATGAAGGAGGAGGGAATTAGACACCCTGGTTTAAGCCTGTAAGGATTTGGTTTTAGGAATATCTCATCCTAACAGATGACAAATTTGCAGTGATGCACAGACTTCAGGTGGTAGGGGTTTTCACCATAACCTTTTTGGTTTTTGCTTCCCAAACATTACCAAGCCTCAATAGCAAACCAGTAACCAACCTCATGCTGATAATTTGCATTAACAATGAAACAGTTGAGTGGATCACTGACTTTGCAATTTTTCCTAAGTTGTGCTTCAAAGCTGTTGTATACAGCAAACACAGATTTAAAGGAATCCATGTTTAAAATGGAATGAGGCAAAAATGTGATTCTTAAACTAATTTGCATATCCCCACCCAGAATCCTTTGCGGTAGTAACATCACTGCAAATGTGTGATTTCTGTGGGAAAAGCAAGTCTTATGGCTTGACTGGTGTGCAGATTTTTGTTTAACATTGTATAAACTATCCACAGACTTCAGGTGGAAGAGGTTTTCAATCACAATTTTTTCCCCACCATAACCTTTTTTGTTTTTGCTTTCTCATCCTATCAGTATAGATGTCCTACTAATTCAGTTCTCACTTTTAGATATCCTTTTTCGCTTTCATTAATTGAATACTAATAAAAAAGCCAATGGTGGTCAATATGTCTCCTACATTTGTATAAGGGAGGTATTAAACAAGTAAATATAGCAACTGGGAATTGATTTTTACATAACCCCCACCTGCCGCCCATTGATGAGGCAGTGGTTGGACATTGACCTGCCCACACCCCCATTAATAAATTGTAGCTCCACTCAATGTCTATGGGTGAGGTCATGGGACAGACCTGTAACAGGCCTCTCCCCAGGTATTTTACATGCTACATTCATATGGGATGAGGCCACTCAGTCTCTTTATTTAATAGCAGTGAGCTGCCCTTGGCAGGGAGGATTTACACCTTTATACTAATATGGCAGGTCATATTGACATTTTTGTTTTTACTTCTTATTGTTTTTGTTTTTAAATTATTTGGACCACTGGCTATTAGTGCTGCTAGTGGGCCAATAGTTCGTATTTTTATTTATTTTTTAATCTGGGCTCAGAGTTTCAGCTTCAAGGCCTGGATAATCCAGGTCCAGATTTCTGGCACCTTTCAGTCTGGCTGAAATCTTGACCAAATTCAGGCTCATTTGGAGCATGTTCTATAAAATACAGACATTGATACATACTATGAACAATGTCCAGATTTACATTTTAAATGATTCCGTTATGTAGCAAACGAGTTTGCCCCATTCGGTATGGGGCCATTCGGACTTTAGTGAATAACCCTGGTTATTGTGCTACCAGCGAAATGCCATTATATAGTTCTCGAAATGTGTTGCTTAGTTGGCAAACACAATATTTATTTTTTGAACTATTTGTAACCAAGCTCTAAATTATACATCTTAACTAATGCTTTAAATGTAGCCTAATTTAGTAATAATAAAAAAAAAAGATTTAGTAAATACATCTCTTCTGTCAAATGGTCTCAAAGAGATTTACATATAGAAGAGTGTAGGCAGCAGTGAACTATATTATATTTGAATTAAATAAATAGGGTAATAATAAGAGTACGAGAGCCTTGTGGAGAGACTAGTACTGTTCTGCTGATGATCAAGAAACATTATAATAATGCTGCATGTGTTATGGTATATTTGTGTTTAAACTTGTCTACAGTAACAATTCATACAAAGAGAGGGAAATACAGAAATTCCTGGGGTATGTAACTGTTATGTCCCCTTGATGACTGAGGAAGCAGCACTCGATACACCATGCTTTCTGTAAAATAAGTATGAGGCAGCATGATTTTACCTGTTACATCTATACTATATCATTATCAGGTGAGTGCTCCTTTGCAACAAATTACTTGGAAAACCCATTAGTTGCATGGTATATTCTACAGGTTCCTGGACAGATCTAATTTTATAACAAGACACGGAGGCTCATATTGCATATCCCTTTCTTTACTGTTCACAAATAGCAGCAAAGGAAACAAACAGAATGAAAAAAGAATGAACATGTGATAACATAGGCCCCTCCCCACTCAGGCCCCAGTATAACAGGCAGCACTTCCCTTCCATTTCCCTCTTTCTTTGCTGCTCCGACACAAAGATAAGTACATGCCATATTTTTTCCTCATATTCTCTTAGTATACTGATTTTGTTCATTGATGTTTTCTCTCATTTACTTATTTATTTATTTGTATTTAATTATCCACTTATTCGGTTATTTATTTATTCATTTATTCATTTATTTCTTCAGTATCAAAGTTTAGTAATTTGTCTCATTGTACCTCTATTGTCTTATCTGTTTTTTTTCCGCTAGTCTCAGGGCCCAGACCTCCCCTGCCTATGTAGTCTTGTCTCCTGTCTGTTTCTTCTGCCCGGGCGCCTTTCTGCGCATTTTGAGTTCTCTCCCTCATGTTTGGTAGTTTTACCGCGTATCTCGCGGGTGCCGGGAATCCCGCGAGATTTCCGGCGGCCATTTTCTGACATCCTGTCCCTACATCTTAGTGTGTCACTGGTCTGGGCCCTGGTGAGAGCGATTTTTCTTATTTCTTGCTTAGCTGTTTGGGTGACTAACCCATACGTTCTTTATTTCCTATTACTCCTGCTAGTTTCTCAACATGCCTAAACCCAGACTATCCGCTGGGTCTACTCCCTCTGGGGAGTCGGATACCCCACTCATTAGAACTGAGGCTCCGGTCACCTCAGATATCTCGCCTTCTATGGCTGATGGAAATACCCACCCCGGTGGGGCACAGTTTCTAGCGCTACAGCGCTCAGTAACAGACGCCATTATGGCAGCTATGGGGTCTATGTCCTCCACCCTCTCCCACACCATTTCACAGGCCCTCTTGCCACGTCCTTCAGACGAGCAACTCTCGGGCCTATTGACACCCCAGGGAGAGGTGTCTAAAGAGGGGTTCAAAAAGGCTACCCGTAAGTCCAAGCATTCCTCTGCCTCCAGAAACACCATGACTGGCGCACCTTCGGTCGCCCCAGAAAGCGTGTCCCATCCACGCAAAAGAGCATTTCCGCGCCAGGCAGAACGGGCGCGGCTATGGAAATGTGCCAGAGCACAGATTGAGAGTGACACCGACTCAGAAATCGGGTCAAATGAGGAGGCTATGAACAAGTCGGATACCGACTCTGATGCGGATGTCGCCGATGGCGCTCTTGACCTCCTTTCCTCTGCTCAGGCAGAGATGCCCGGAGGCGAGACAGGGACCAGGACCCCGCGGCTGCGAGGCCCTCCCTCGTGGATCCTTCGGGGGTCCCACTCTTCGACCCGGATGACCTACACCATCCGAGGTCGACGGAGTGGCTCCCGGCCGACCACGTTGCCACATACCTGGAAAATTGGGTCAGAAAACCCTTAAGCAAGGCGGCCCGCAACAAATTGAGGGCGGAGTGTCCTAGGCCTGTGGTGCCCAACAAGGTTTGTGACACCCCAGAGGTTGACCCCAAAATGACCCAGTTCCTCGCTAAAATGGGCTGGAATCCCCGTAAAGGACTGGAGTCCGCTTTGAAGTCCTGCCAGGACAAGCACCTGGACATATTCGGACCTTTGGCCAAATTATTTGACTTGGCGGAAGACGCCAGAGCGGAAAACCGCATGGTCGACCCTGAAGACCTTAGAGGTTGGGTCCAGAGAGCAATTTGTTTTGCTGGGAGTGTAACTACCTCCCTATCTATAGAAAGGCGTAAGGCCATATTATTCAAAATTGAGCCCAAACTGGCCAACCTCGCCCTTACGGAAGCGGGCAAAGACGTCCAAGGACTCCTCTTCGGAGATTCCTTCATTAAAGATTTAGGGCGCTTTGTGGGAGCATTCACGGCTTTAGACAAGGCCCAAGCCTCCATGAGGCGAGTATTCCAGGGGCGGGTCTCTACCAGGGCCGGCAGATTCAGGAGCCGTCTGTCCGGCCGCAGCTACCCCCAATCCCGTGGCACGGGAAGAGGCTCCTTTCAACACCATAACCAATACCAAGAGGCCTCCCGCCCCATGTTTTTTCCATCCCGCGAACGTCCATGGCGATCCAGAGGCCTTCGGGGTAACCCAAGCTCAAGACGACCATACGGTGAGTTACCTCATACCACACATTTTCTTCTCTGGGTTACGTAGGGGGCAGACTCCAACATTTTTTTCCAGCCTGGTCACAAATCACTTCAGATCCCTGGGTACTGAACACTATTCGGGGTTTCAATATAGAACTCACCAGCCACCCCATACACATTCCCCCTCCTCGACCGATCCACTTTTCCCTCCAGGATCGCGGACGGATCGACGAGGAACTTTCAACCCTCCGGTTCAAAGGGGCTTTAGAACTAGCACCCCCCAACCCTGCAGGCGTAATAAGCAACATCTTCCTAGTGGAAAAGAAAGGCGGCCAATTGAGGCCAGTCATAAATTTGCGCCCCCTCAATGCCGTAGTCAGGTACCGCCATTTCAAGATGGAGGGTATTCACCTGCTAAGGGATCTCCTCCTCCACGGAGACTGGCTAGCGAAACTAGACCTAAAAGATGCGTACCTGACAGTGCCAATAACGGCGGCATCTCGGGACCTCCTACGCTTTTACTGGCGGCACGAGACATGGCGGTTCACCTGCCTAACCTTTGGCCTATCCTCAGCCCCGTGGTGTTTCACAAAGCTTCTACGGCCTGTTATGGCCTGGCTACGCAGTCGAGGAGTTCGACTAATCGTCTACCTAGACGATATTCTCCTCATGGCTCAGGACGTTCCACCCTCCTCACACATCTACGGCTAGCCATAAACCTCCTGTCACGCTTAGGTTTCATAATCAACTGGGAGAAGTCATGCCTGACCCCCGCCACCCGCTTGGAATTCCTAGGATTCCAAGTGGATTCGGGGGCAGCAACGCTGAGCCTCCCGATGTCCAAAATCCGATCCATCCGCAAGGAGTTACGAAGGGCCCTTATCCGGCCCCAGCTCACCTTACGCCAACTGGCACGCCTCATAGGCCTGCTGGCCTCCTCAATCCAGGCCGTGTTCCCAGGCCCACTCCATTACCGAGCGCTACAGCGCCTAAAGATCGCTCACCTAAGAGCCGGGGCATCCTACGCGGATCTGTTATCATTGGACAACGAGACGAAAGACGAGTTGCGATGGTGGATTCTCAACCTGTCCGCATGGAATGGCAAAGCCATCTTCGGCTCAATGCCAGAATTCACGATCGACTCGGATGCGAGTCTACACGGCTGGGGAGCCCACTGCGAGGGAGTCTCAACTGGGGGCCGTTGGTCGGAGTCCGAATCCCGACTACACATCAATGCCCTGGAACTTCTGGCAGGCTCCTTCGCCATCCGCAGCTTCGCCAAGGACCGTGCCCTATCATGTATTCGGCTCCGCATGGACAATGTTTCGGCGGTGAGATATGTCAACCACCTGGGTGGTACACAGTCGGCGGTCCTGGCCAGATTGGCGAAAGACTTTTGGGAATTATGCCTGGAACGGAACCTGATGGTCTACGCGGAGTACCTACCTGGTCTGCACAACGTCCAGGCGGACTGGGGTTCACGTTATCTCTCAGACACCAGCGACTGGAGATTGGCCAGGAAGGTGTTCTCCAATATATCATATCTCTGGGGACCATTTACCATAGACCTTTTCGCCTCCCGGCTCAATGCCCAACTCCCACGCTTCTTCAGCTGGAGGCCGGACCCAATGGCGGAGGCAGTGGATGCCTTCCTACAAGATTGGAAGGGAGGCCTCCTTTATGCCTTCCCCCCGTTTTCCATGATCCCTCGCTCACTCCTGCAGGCCCGCAAACACCGGGCGGAACTGGTCATGGTCACCCCATTCTGGGAAACGCAGTCATGGTTTCCCCAAATGCTCGAGATGACGTTGGACTACCCTCGACTCCTGCCGGGACACCACAACCTGCTGCAAGACCCGACGGGACGCTATCATCCCCTCCGGCTAGAGGGCTCTCTCCCACTTCTGGCATGGCGGATCTCCGGGGACCCTGGGAAATCCAAGGAGTTTCGGACACAACTAGACACTTATTGGCAGCAGCATGGGCTCCCGGCACTAGACGGGCATATGGGTCAGCTTGGCGAGCTTGGGCTGGCTGGTGCATGGCTCAGGACGAGGATCCCGTTTCGGCCTCTGTAACAATAATCCTGCAGTTCCTGACGTCCCTCTTCGAAGCCGGTAAGGCTTACAGGACTATTAACCTTTACCGTTCCGCTATCTCAGCGATTCACCAAGGTTTCGAGGGCCGCCCCGCGGGACAACACCCCCTAGTGTGCCGACTCATCAAGGGTTCTAGATTTTCAAGACCACCCAGGCCCCGCTACTCCACGACCTGGGACGTCTCAGTTGTATTGGCTTTCCTCTCATCCTGGCCCGCTAACGCAGGACTCTCCCTCAAACAGTTGTCCGCCAAATTGGTTTGCCTGCTCTGCCTCATCTCATGCAAGAGAGTCTCGGATGTCAGTGCACTGGACTTCGATGCCAAGTCATATACCCCGGACATCAGCAGGCGGACTAAGACTTCCATCAAAGCGGTATCATACCCTAGTTTCCCTGCCTCTCCTTCACTATGCCCAGTGACCTGCCTTCGCGAATATGAAACTCGCACCGAACCACACCGCTCTACCGTCTCTCCTCAGTTGTTTTTATATTTCCGTCCTCCTTTTCATCCAGTTTCTAGCACTACCTTGTCACGCTGGGTAAAATGGCTGCTGGCCCAAGCAGGCATTGATACTACGGTATTTGGCGTCCATTCAGTACGGGGGGCATCAGCCTCTTCTATGATGTCGGCAGGCGCACGCCTAGAAGACATTATGAGGACAGCTGACTGGTCTAGGGAGTCTACCTTCCGAGAATTCTACTTTCGGCCGGCCCCACATACATTCGCTGCGGTAATGGATCAGCTTTAAACTTGCAATATGAGCCTCTGTGTCTTGTTATAAAATTACATGATTTTGCTATTACATGACGAAAAGTCATGATTTTATTAAAGACACGGAGGCGAGTATTGTCCCACCCTTTTTTGTTGTTCTTACACACTGGTAATAATATATTTCCCCCCCAGAAGTACTCATACCACGACACACCGCATAGTATGGTTCAATACGGTAAGTGGGGCCATCCTTAGACATTGTTGTTTCAATAATACTGGATATATCAATTGTTTTGTGGGACTGTACATACGGGGGTCTTTTGTCCTCACTGGTGTAACCTTGAAAACTATTTGCAAGTGTAACGGCTACCCAGATATTGAGAGGGTATCTGCCGCTGGAGACGTCCTTTTCCCTGCAAGCTGCTGTGGAGAAGTCAAGCTGGTATAATCCCATCCACGATATCCAGAGAGAATCAGGTTCAGCTGCAAACAGGAACAGAGTAATCTTCCCAAATAATCCCCTTCCAAGAACGAGACGAGACGAGGCTACGTTTTGAAGGGTCAAGATGAACTGAGGACTGGAACATCCAGCCTGCTTTTTATTAGGAACAGATACATACAGGACACTCCCAGGGGGAGGATGAAAACAACCAATAATACATATGGTAACACCCCCACGTCTCCTCCCCTCAGATAACTACATAACATAATTAAAATGTCCACATTTTGACACAAGTTCTGGATGTACCCCAAAAACAAGGGGTACAGCTTTAAATCACTGGATAGCTCTCCTTCAGGGGACCAATATATCCAAAAATCAGCCCATTCGGATGTATAGTTCGGGAGATACAGTGTTCCAAAGTTTTGACCGACCGCACAGACCAACTAGCCGAAATTAGTTCCATGAGTTTTGGCCTTGCGGTCAGTCTCCGTTCGCACGGTAAAAAGACCCGAAAACCTGGTCATCCATACGAATCTCGGTGGTCGCTGAAATCCCCATAGATGGTGAAGTAGAACTACCGAATGGTGGGACGTTCGGTAGTTTCCATACGAATTTACGGAGGTCTGGAGGACTCAGCGGTGTTCGCCTGTTTGTGTATCCGTTTTCAGTTCCATGCGGTTACAGGCAAACACCGCTGTTCGTGCACAAGATGGCCGCGAACACGTGTAAAAGTCCCGAAATGGCGGCCACCTATATTTTACACACAGAATTCGTACGGAACCATGCGAACAGGAGACAATGGAATGAATGGAAGTTTAAACTGTAATTCCCTTGTTTGTTTCAAAGTTACTAGGGACTTGTAAGGATCCGTTACAGCAAGTATCGACTTTAACCTATTGGCTCCTGTTCCTTTATATCTTCACAGCTTAATCCGGCAAGACAGCTAGCAATGGTCCGGTTTATTGGTCTCTTCCTGCTGTTCTCCATCGGTCCTATGGATTCTATGGTCAAGCTTCCCAGTTTTTGATGTTCTACCTTCTTCGGTTTTATGCTCTTACCTTGGGACTTTATTCTCACACTACTCTCGTTATGGACATTGTTCCTTGGTCGCATCTTCAGAAAGAGGGAAATGGAAGGGAAGTGCTGCCTGTTATACTGGGACCTGAGTGGGGAGGGGCCTATGTTATCACATGTTCATTCTTTTTTCATTCTGTTTGTTTCCTTTGCTGCTATTTGTGAACAGTAAAGAAAGGGATATGCAATACTCGCCTCCGTGTCTTTAATAAAATCATGACTTTTCGTCATGTAATAGCAAAATCATGTAATTATACGACATTAACCTACAGTCACTTCTAGACATCCTTATCGGTAACTCTTAACCATACCACACTTAGATAATGAGATCATTTAAACCTCTAGAGATACCAGTATCACCTGCACTGCACAATCATTGACGATATTATTACAACTAGAGTAGTTGGAACCCAAACTCCTTAGCAAAGAAATAAAAAGGTAACTAAATTTGTCGGGTGGTACAGTAGCTGGCATAGAAAGAACTACTCCATAGACTGGAATTATTGAACCCAATAGTTGATCCCTTCTTCACATAGTCTACTAAATTGAATTTCAAATAGCAAAAAACAAGATATACCTAAAAGCATAAAGTGGAGAATGATAAACATTAGTGTCAATAGTATCAGTTCCTAATGCTTTCTCTAATAAAGTTCTAAGTTCACCTTGGAACTCTTGGTTGGGATTGTTAGAGAGTTTAACGTATGGGCTTGTGTCTCCCAACAATCCATAGGCCTCACCCAAATAATCTACAGACATAACGACTATACCTCCTCCTTTGTCTGCATTTTTACTCCTGAGGAAGTCTGAAGACTTAGACGAAACGCATAGTTAATTTTATATTTTATTGTGATTTTTATTTTAGAATTTTGTATGCTGCTATGTTTGCTCACGGTACCTATTAGGATTCCTGCATTCCATAACATTGCAACTTGGACCAGGGAACACAGGACTCTACTGATGGGCTTTTTACTTATTTGCGGTCTGTAAGTGTAACCATTAAAGCATGTGTTCAAATTTTATATCAGTGTTGCACTATGTTCCTTTTAATTCTCTTTGCATGAATCATTGGACATCTGAATATTGCTGGATCTGTTGGAACCTACAGATTATTGATGAGCTTGATTTTTCTGCTACTCTGAGTGCAACCTTGAATTCTGGGGTTCTCTATTATTAATTATGTTATTACCCTATGCATTTTTTTCTTTCTCCGCTTTATACTTTTAGGTATATCTTGTTTTTTGCTATTTGTATTTTGAGGATTGAAAGGAATCCTTTGTTATACCTTATTTTCAAAAGAAGGGGTTTTTATATGTATTGCACATATATTGCAAATGGGTGGTTTATATCCTTATTTTCTGAAGTTTACTAAATTGAATTTCAGCTTTTATGTTACAGATATGCTTTCAAAAAAATTATGTTATATATATATATATATATATATATATATATATATATATAACATATACACACAGTACTAGGGAGCTACAGTTCATTGAGGGAACCATGACTGCTAACATGTACTGGGACATACTGAAGTAGAGCATGATCCCTTCTCTTCAGAGACTGGGCAGTATTCCAACATGATAACTACCACAAACACCTCCAAGACGAACACTGCCTTCCTAAAGAAGCTGAAGGTAAAGGTGATGGACTGGCCAAGCATGTCTCCAGACCTAAACCCTATTGAGCATCTGTGGGGCATCCTCAAATGGAAGGTGGGGGAGCGCAAGGTCTCTAACATCCACCAGCTCTCTGATGTCATCATGGAGGAGTGGAAGAGGACCCTAGTGGCAACCTGTGAAGATCCATGCCCATGAGGGTTAAGGCAGTGCTGGAAAATAATAGTGGCCACACAAAATATAGACACTTTGGGCCCAATTTGGACATTTCCACTTAGGGCTGTACTCACTTTTGTTGCCAACTGTTTAGACATTAATGGCTGTGTGTTGAATTATTTCGAGAGGACAGCAAATTTACATTGTTATACAGGCTGTACACTTACTACTTTACATTGTAGCACAGTGTCATTTCTTCAGTGTTGTCACATGAAAAGATAAAATATTTACAAAAATGTGAGGGGTGTACTCACTTTTGTGAGATAATGTATGTGTGTATATATATATATATATATATATATATATATATATATATATATATACACATACATATTTATACACAATGCTAAAAAAAATAAAGGGAACACTTAAACAACACAATGTAACTCCAAGTCAATCACACTTCTGTGAAATCAAACTGTCCACTTAGGAAGCAATACTGAGTGACAATCAATTTCACATTTGGTTGTGCAAATGGGATAGACAACAGGTGGAAATTATAGGCAATTAGCAAGACACCCCCAATAAAGGAGTGGTTCTGCAGGTGGTGACCACAGACCACTTCTCAGTCCCTATGCTTCCTGGCTGATGTTTTGATCACTTTTGAATGTTGGTGGTGCTTTCACTCTAGTGGTAGCATGAGACGGAGTCTACAACCCACACAAGTGGCTCAGGTAGTGCAGCTTATCCAGGATGGCACATCAATGCGAGCTGTGGCAAGAAGGTTTGCTGTGTCTGTCAGCGTAGTGTCCAGAGCATGGAGGCGCTACCAGGAGACAGGCCAGTACATCAGGAGACGTGGAGCAGGCCGTAGGAGGGCAACAACCCAGCAGCAGGACTGCTACCTCTGCCTTTGTGCAAGGAGGAACAGGAGGAGCACTGCCAGAGCCCTGCAAACTGACCTCCAGCAGGCCACAAATGTGCATGTGTCCGCTCAAACGGTCAGAAACAGACTCCATGAGAGCTCGACGTCCACAGGTGGGGGTTGTGCTTACAGCCCAACACCGTGCAGGACGTTTGGCATTTGTCAGAGAACACCAAGATTGGCAAATTCGCCACTGGTGCCCTGTGCTCTTCACAGATAAAAGCAGGTTCACACTGAGCACATGTGACAGACGTGAAAGTCTGGAGACGCCGTGCAGAACGTTCTGCTGCCTGCAACATCCTCCAGCATGACCGGTTTGGCAGTGGGTCAGTAATGGTGTGGGGTGGCATTTCATTGGGGGGGCCACACAACCCTCCATGTGCTCGCCAGAGGTAGCCTGACTACCATTAGGTACCGAGATGAGATCCTCAGACCCCGTGTAAGACCATATGCTGGTGCGGTTGACCCTGGGTTCCTCCTAATGCAAGACAATGCTAGACCTCATGTGGCTTGAGTGTGTCAGCAGTTCCTGCAAGACGAAGGCTTTGATGCTATGGACTGGCCCGTCCGTTCCCCAGACCTGAATCCAATTGAGCACATCTGGGACATCATATCTCGCACCATCCACCAACGTCACGTTGCACCACAGACTCTCCAGGAGTTGGCAGATGCTTTAGTCCAGGTCTGGGAGGAGATTCCTCAGGAGACCATCAACCACCTCATCAGGAGCATGCGTTGTAGGGAGGTCATACAGGCACGTGGAGGCCACACACACTACTGAGCCTCATTTTGACTTGTTTTAAGACATTACATCAAAGTTGGATCAGCCTGTAGTGTGTTTTTCCACTTTAATTTTGAGTGTGACTCCAAATCCAGACCTCCATGGGTTGAAAAATGTGATTTCCATTTTTTAATTTGTGTGTGATTTTGTTGTCAGCACATTCAACTATGTAAAGAACAAAGTATTTCAGAAGAATATTTAATTCATTCAGATCTAGGATGTGTTATTTTTGTGTTCCCTTTATTTTTTTGAGCAGTGTATGTATATATATATAACAAAAAATGCCCACTAATATTATAAATTTTATATAAAATTATAATATTAGTAGCCAAAAATTTGACTCCTCGATATTAGACAATGCGAAGACTGCTCTTTCTTTATATTTGGGCAGAATAACAACATTCTAGACTTGCATGAAGTCTAATATTGGTCAGTTTTTCTCTCTATGAATAACTAAACTGTTTTTGTCATTAAGATGCAGGCGGCATATTAAGCCATTACCTTCACTCTAGTCTAATCAAACCTCATTTACTACTGACAGATCCATTAATAATAGAAATAGTGGGTAGACCTTATGAAAAGGCATTTTTTCCACTACGATGAAATAAGTTACTGTAGCTTCATTATTACTTCTAAATGAGAATCCATTAGGCAGAAGGACAAATTTAGTCTTTCAGTGTTTATACAGGCAAACACAATTATCTCTAATGGGAGTTTAAAGACCCAACTGAATCTAGCTTCCAACCTACAGGAAAAAAAGACTGCTCCCCTTTGCTTAATCTTAGAAATATGATGCAAGCTATGTTCTAACTGAAGGTGTTCTAAAATGATTGCCAATTGTTTTTTATCGGATGGAAAATAATAAAATCCCTGCTTTGAGGTTTTTTTTTTTTTTTTTTTTTTACTTATCTTCTGTTTTGGCAATTGCACCAGACAGCTTTTTTATTTAAGTGTTTAGCAAATAAATGTTGAACATTACCATGGACTGCAAGGAATGATGGAAGAGAAATTATCTGCTACAAAAACACAGTAAATGGGTTTCTTTGCATACGATGGATTATACTAAGGGATAATAATAAGTAATTAGTTAGAATTATTACACTTGTTTTTAGTCATTGCCTATACCACCCACTATGAGTCTGCAGTTAAGTTGGATAATACAGTGCACTCCACTGACATTGGTACACTTGGTAAATATGAGCAAAGAAGGCTGTGAAAAAATTGTCTTTATTGGTAAACTTTTGATCTTTTGTTAAAAAAAAAAAAATACTCTACTTGCATGGATATTAAACAATTGCAAACACCACACAGGCTTATTTTAAAAAAATACAAATGTTTGTTAAATATATGTGTGGCACAATTATTGGCACAACTATGAATTCATATGAGAAAAATATTTTTGAAGTATATTCCCATTGATAGTTTACATTTTTTAGTACACCTGGGTGACTAGGAACACAACATTGTTTGACCATGTTTTCCTGTTTCACATGGGTATAAATATGAGGTAACGCATAGGCCAAATTCTCTTAAACATTCATCACATTAGGTAAGAACAATGAATATAGTTGTGATTTTTAGGAAAAGGCTATAGAGCTTTACAAAATGGGAAGGGGCTATAAGAAAATAGTAAAAACATTGAAAATGCCAATTTCCACCAACAATAATTAAGAATCGGTCAGTCAACTGGAATGGTATGAATCAAACTGGACGGGTGTCCATATTGTCTCAACGCACTGTGAAAAAAATGGTTTGATTGGCATAAAATCTCCAAGGATCACAGCTGGAAAATTGCAATAGTTAGTTGCATCTCGGGGTCAGAAAGTCTCCAAAACTACAATCTAATATCACCTTCATCACCACATGTTGTTTCGAAGACTTTGAAGAAAAAAAGACTCTACTCTCATCAAAAAACAAACTCAAGTGGTTTCAGCTTGCCAGACACCACTGGAACTTCAAATAGGATTGGGTCTATGATTAGATGAAACCAAAATGCAGCTTTTTGGCAGTAAACAACAAGAGGTGGGTTTGGTTCACACAGAGAGGTAGCCACATGGGAAATTACCTCATGTCTACTGTTAAATATGATGGCGACTCTATAATGATTTGGGGCTTTTCTCTGCCAGAGGACCTGGACATTTTGTTAGGATACATGGCATCATGCACTCTATGGAATATCAACCGATATTAAATGAACAACAATGGAGTGAGCAGTGCCTAGGGTTGTCTTCATGAGTATCCTAGATATGGAATAAGAACAAACACAAAAATGAAGACTATATAGTGTAGTAAATTGATGGCATATGTGAAAAAGAAAATAAGAAATGCAATTACAATATGTAGAGCTTCCAGTAGCTCTACTTAAAAGCACCTGGGTGGTATGGTCCCTATCTGGGGATAAGGTGTAAGTGTCTGGTCCAATGGAGGTATTTATAATGGAGTTTTTTTCTAAAATGTCCGATATAGATGTTTATAAAATGTAAATAGAACTGAGTCTTCCTTCCTAATTCCCAGCACCTTCCTCAGCACGTATGCCCCGGCCCAGCATGTAAACTCCGCCCCAGCATGTAAGCTCCGTTCGGAATCCCCACCTCCCAGAGAAAACTTAATCTCCCACAGCCTCCAGTGCCAGGTAAGGTTTAATACAGTGTCTGTAATGAGTGTGTGTCAGTCAATGATCTTGTGTGTCAGTGAGCTTTTGAGCGTGTGTGTCACTGAGCTTGTTTGTAGTGAGCATGTGAATGTTGTCAGTGAGTTTGGCTATACTGAGTGTGTGTGTCATTGGACTTGTCTGTAGTATGTGTGTGTGTGTGTGTGTGTGTCAGGGAGCTTAGTTGTACTGAGTGTGTGTGTCAGTGGACTTGTCTGTGGTATGTGTGTGTGTGTGTCAGGGAGCTTGGCTGTACTGAGTGTGTGTCACTGAGCTTGTTTGAAGTGAGCATGTAAGTGTGTGTGTGTCAGTGGACTTGTCTGTATGTGTCTGTATGTCTGTCTGTGTGTGTGTGTGTGTCAGAGAGCTTGGCTGCAATGAGTGTTTGTCACTGACCTTGTTTGTAGTGAGCAGGGTTATTCACTAACGTGAGAATTCAAAGTGAAGACCAAATAGTGATATTGGAAAATATTTCGAAATCAAGTATGCTTCCAGTTCATATACTGCAGCCAAAAATGTGAAATTCACTTTGAATTCTCACTTTGAATAACCCTGCAAATTTTTCAGTTCAGTTTTAAATTTGCCACAATTCACCATTTATTTTAAAAAAAAAAGGAACACCACAATCGACAGTGTTTTGGTGTCCCAAATATATGTTCTGATTAGGGTTGTGTAAATAATGCTATCATTTTTCCCAATTCTCTTAACTCCTTGTTTTCCACAATCCTATAAACACCAAAAACTATATACATACTATTGTGTTAAAATGATTAAACTGATTAACAAAAATCTCAGGAATGAGTGCGCTCTTCTGAAGTAACACTGGGAAATGAATTTATCTTCTGTTTTTAAACCGTTTATTTTCTCTGTCAAAACCAAAATCTCCAAAACAGTTATAAAAGATATAAAATTACACATCCAACTTGTATTAAACACTGCCAGAGTATTTTATGTCACCCAGGCACCCATTTCTAGTGGATATAAATTGATTCTAACTTCTGCGTTATTTAATCACAGGCAGGTTTTATAGGATTGTTTTTATATTGCTATATCTATCATTCTCTGCTGTAAAGTTTTTAGAAGGATAAATGCAGGTGTGGGACTTAGGCTGAAGTAGAAACCAATTCTCAGTAAGAATTACTGAACCACACCTCACTGGATGTAGTAACTTGCATACTATTTACTTAAGCTGTTCTATTATGGGCCCATTCTTTAGTGGGGTTCGGTTACTCCTCGTTAGTCAGGGCATCCACCCAAATTACCTTCTTTTATACTTAAATCTGAGCTATTAACTTAGTGCCGATGCAAATTGTAATAAGATGATGTCATAACGTACACCCTTAACCATATTATTAACAAGGTGTTATACTGCATTTATGATCGGATATAAAAATATACATGAATATTCTTGTAAATATTCATAAAAGAACACACTTAGCTTCTATTATATTTTTAATGCAATTTATTATGTAAAGCTACTGGAAATGAAGAACAGGAGTGGTTAAAAATACATTGTACACTTAAGTACCTGCTTTGGAAGGTAATCTAAATATGTCCTAGGTTCCTTATTCCAAGAAATGTATTCACACAGTGTCATAGGGCAAGCATGTCAAACTTGTGGCCCACAATGAACATCTTTGCGGCTCGGAAATCTGCGAGTATGTGCTTAGAGTTAAAGCAGAGTAGGCACCTGCTTTATCCACATTGCAGGTACCTACTCTGCTAAAATTTACCCGGGTGGAGAGAAGGCAGGACGCTGGCAGCAGTGCTCCTCACTGCTCCCTCGCGGGCGCTATCTGTAGTGATGCCGTGTGCCGGTATATGACGTCATATTCTGGCACCTGGCATCACTAAACTGCGGGTGAGGGAGCAGTGAGGAGCAGGAGGATCTCCAGATAGAAGATCCCCACTGGACCCCAGGGAATGATGTGAGTGTGTGCAAGAATGTGTAAATATGTGTGTGTGTGTGTGTGTGTCAGTGAGTGTGCGTATGTGTCTGTCAGTGTGTGTGTCTGTCAGTGAGTGTATGTCAGTCAGTATGTGTGTGTCTGTTTGTGTGTGTGTCTGTCAGTGAGTGTGTCTGTCAGTGTGTGTATGTCAGTGAGTGTGTGTGTGTCGGTCAGTGTTGCGATGACCGTGGCTGGACAGTGGAGTACCTGGAGGTGCACCGAGGCACGCAGCGCCACATCACATTTCAACGTGACGTCGCCGTGCCCCACCTTCACAGGGTTTCAAGAAGTAGTGGGAGGATCCACTTTGGCACGGGGTACGGACGGCGCCATTTGGGGTATACCTGAGGCCGGTCTCCGGAGTCGCATACTGGCAGCGGCAATGTGAGTGGAGTCTGCTTGTTGCCTAGGGGTGCTGGGATTTAGTGGGTGAGGGGGGGGGGCTGGGATTTAGTATAGGGGGAGGACAGGGATTTAGTAGAGGGAGGACTGGAATTTAGTAGAGGGGGTACTGTAATTTAGTAGAGGGGTGTGCTGTAGTTTAGTAGAGGGGGATGCTGATTTATTTTTATATATACTGTACTTTTCAAAATAAACCTAAGTGTCTATGAAAAAATAATTGTTTTTTTTGCAGCCCACATAAACTTAAACCTTGTTTATTTGGCCCGTGCTAGACTTTAAGTTTGACATGCTTGTCATAGGGTAAAAGTAATTAATTACTAGTTTATTAGTAATAAAGTATTTTAAGTACACAGGAATTGAATTTCATGAACTGCTTTTGAAAAATCCTGTTGTCCTCTTAAAAAAAGGTTTTTTGTCCTCCCATTGCAAAAAACTCAGAGACCATGAACAATTCCATGTTTTGTATGAAGTCTGTAGCGGACCGTGGGTAACCCAACCGGGTACCTCCGCTAACTACCTACCGTCAGTCGTTCTGGACCCACTTAGCATACACAGAGGCCCATTTCCCCCCTAGTAACTGGACAACACCTAGTTCAGGTACAACACAATTGTATTATGCCACACTCAGCTTTTATGCAAAGCCCCAAACAGGGTCCAATCCCAGGGTCCTCCCCCTCCAAGGGGTCTTAGTGCAAGAAAGGGACTCGCTCCCTTTGTCCCCCGTTCCTGCCACCCAAATCCAGAGTCCAGATGTCAGGGGTTTTTCATCCCAGGAGCCTCTGTACTTGGGAGTCAAAGCTCAGAAAAAGGCTTCCGCCTCTTTATCTCCAAGGCACAGAAAACCTGCCAAATTAGCCCTTGCTGCAAAAGGGTGCCCACACCAACTTCAGGAACCCCCAAAATGGTACCTGGCTCACACAGCCCCTGTGTGAAATGAGGCAAGGGAAGTGTCTCCTTTCGAGATACGAATGCTCCTCCTGGTTGGCGTTCGTCTATACGATACATTTTTAAAAAAATTTTTTTACTAGCTTTGCTTTTTCATTGGTATATTTTCTATATTTATCCTTTAATGGAACAATCTAAAGCACAGTTGCCTATAGATAGTTATCTTACTTGTAGTAGAGTGGCAAGGGTATGGATAACGATCTATCTACCTACCTGTCTGTCTATCGAATCTGCTCAATTTTCTATCGAGCTGTCTGTCCGTCTTTTTCTATCAATCCAACCATCTGTCTGTCTATATCTCTGTCTGTCTGTCACCATCATATATCCTGTTTAATTATCTATCTAATCGGTTTAATTATAATCTATCATCTTCATATTTATATGTAATTGAGCTTCACTATGTTTTTTTCGGTTAGATTTTTATGCTTTTTAAAAATGAGAACATTACTCATGTCTGTCTGTCCATCTGTCATCTTGTTATGTATATAGTACTGATCATCTATATGCCTATTATCCATCTGTCTGTATCATCAGCATGTTTGCCGCCTCTGACTATCATTTTCTGGTTAATACCTTAAAACTGCTAAATTGGATTTCCCACCTTATTGCTAACCATTTTTGCTAATTTGACATTTTCACATGTGTTTATTTGTAAGTGTAATTTATGATTAGAAGAGTTTATTTTTCCATTATTTTATACGTTTCTCAGATTGTAATTTCTGGAAAATATGATGGCAGTGGCTTTGCATGCATGGATGCTGTACGGAAATCTTACTTATAAACTATGCACCTGGGTAATTAGATTTACACCTTAATGGTACCGTTACAGCCTCACACTTTGTAAACATTACAGTGCTATGAAGAGTATCCTTATCCCGTAACATGGTGAAATATGGCCAGCCAACTGGGACATCAATGATGTGTCACTATATAGTGTTTACAAATGATTTTTAGAAAGCAGTAATAGAAAAATAATTTTATTGCTCATAATTTATAGGAGCTGTACTTTTGGGAGCCTTTCAGCTGCAAAACTTGAGAGGAACAAGAGCTAAGTGTACACAAGATGTATCAAAGGGAAATATTCCAGTCTGCGCAATTAAATACTTTTTAAATGAACATAGTGAATAAGTGATGTCCTGTATATAATTATAGAATTAATAGTGCTTATGCGTTGTAGCCTAAATAGAAGTAGCATACAGAGGCTTAACTAGAAACCATGGGGTCCCATTGCAAAAATTGCCCTGGGGCACCTCCCATACGTCTACCCCACAGCCCATACGTCCCTGCCCCCCACCCCCCCCCACGCATGCAGACACAAATATGACACACACACTGTCATGTAGACACACACATACATACACGCACATACAGATGCACATACACACATACATACAGATTCACATACACACACACAGACATGTAGACACACACACACATACTCACACACAAAATGTTTAAGTCACCCTCCTGTTTCCTATCTTTTAGGTGCAGGAGGGTGACTTTCCTGGGGTCAGCCTGATGGGAGTCAGATTTCCCACTCTTACTCCTTCCTCTCTTTCTCCTGCCTGGCTCCCGGTTGTTGCTGGGAGGAAGTGACAGGGGCAGTCATTTCATCCCTGCGCTCTGATATCATCACAGGGAGCCCGGTCGCGCTGTTAAAGCGCCACAGCGCTGACCAGGCCCCCTGCATATTTATTGCCATTGGGTGGCCCTAAGAGCACGGGCCACCTGATGGGCCTCTTAACGTGCGGCCCCCGTGGATCTACCGCATGGCCAGGGCTGCAACGCATGGTGGCAGGCACCCGGTTGCAGGGGTCCACTAGAGTGACAGGCCTGGCAGCAGCTGCGACCCATGTGACCGCGGTAGTTCTGCACATAGTAAGAAATAATACTCAGGTAGACTTTCTTAAACTATGCTAAGTGGGTATAAAGTAGACATGTGCACTGACCGCCGAGGCAAGCGGTCGCAGAAACCTGGAGCTCCGAGCCACAAACAAGAAAAAATGGGAAAAACCACCTTATCAACATACTCCTAACCCGCAGCTGAGACCCCCAGCACACACCCTGATAACATGGAGCACAAAAAAAAAAAAAACAACCTTGGAAAAAGCCAATTTGGGACTCACCATAGGAGACAGGCCCGAGGCGCTAGCGGGCCCAATATGGCGGTGCTCCATGGAGGCTGCTCCGACTTCTCCAACAACCTCTCCGGAGAGGAATACTTACCGGCTCCCATGTCGGGACGGTCATCACAGCCGACCAACCCCAACCCGGACTCTGCACCGGTGACATCGTTGGTCCTAAAGCAACTGCTCGCGGATCACCATAAAGATATCCATAAAGACATCACTGCACTACGGGGTGACCTAAAAGGGTTGACAGCCCGCCTGAGCACACTTGAAAACACATCCGAAACAAACACCCGAGACATAGGGGAACTCAAACAGGCCGTACATGACCTACAACTGCAACAACGGTCTCACGAACATCGCATGGCGGAGCAAAAAGATGCCAGGCGGCGTAACAACCTGAACGCCAGGTGGATCTCAGAAATGATACCTGAGGCAGAACTACCACGGGTCATTAAACGTCTGCTCGCGACGATACTACCACGCACACAAGCCTACAACATAAATCCTGTCTACCTCTTCAGGATCCCCAAACCACTGAAGGAGCCAACTGCTGACACACGGGACGTCATAGTCGCATTCTGAAACAGAATGGACAAAACAGCAGTCCTGGATGCCCTGCGGGGAAAGACACCCCATCAATTTGAAAACATGGTGCTGAGCTTTTTTGCCGACCTCTACAGCGGCACCCTGGCATGGCGTAAGGCCTCAAATACCGCTGGCGACCGGCCTACACACTAACCATCCAGCAGGGACCGGACTCGAACTGCTCCTGCAAGCACGAGGCCTACCAAGGGACTCCCTTTGATCAGACGGACCAGAAAAGTGCAACCTCCCTGCAGCACAGGTGGGACCCGACCAGAACTGTTCCGTTCATGCTGCTGGGTCTAACACACGACCCCTATGTAACTGTCACTACCTGAACTGGGCCAGGTGGGAGCATAAGAGACCTGAACACTAATCAGGCTTCATACCCACGAGGACTGCCATATACCCCGGCATCTCCTACTCTCTAACCCCAATGACAGCGGTTTATTTTATTTCATTGCCTATTTCGTTTCACCTATTACCTATATTTTAGTTTAACGGTTAGGTATACCTTTACTATATACCAAATTGCAATACAAGGCAGGTCTTCGCGTAGCCAGCCTCACAGCATAGTTAATCTCTTACCTAGCCAAAAAATGCCGTAATATATTTCTTGATGGATCAGTGTTAAATGCATACCCCAGCCCAACTGCATACACACCAACGAAAATGTTTTGGCCTGTCACACAGTCTTACTCACTAGGCTGCACCGACATGGTAGCTTAGAGAGTCACAGCCCACATGTCTTGAAGCTGCCACTCAGAGAGGACACACCAAAGACTGGGCCTGAAAACGCATAGTCAAAATGTACACTTTCACTGTTCACTGATCAATCCCTACATAAGATCACACAGTAGATCAGAATGGTTACCGACCCCACACATATTCGTAATCACTTCATGGCCTACAAGGCAGTTATTTCTTACTCGCGAAACTCCTGCTATGTCCCGCCAGACGACAGGTATGCTTAGGCACTTGCCACACCGTGATAAGCTATGGCAATGCTATAACTATTCACACACGCTCAGCCTGTTATTGCAAAAAACAGAATAATTAGGTCCGCTAAAATTTAAAATTTAAAGTGAAAACTAGCAGCTCACAGTGCAAATATACAGTGCAATAACATATTTGTGAGCTGCTTGTTTGCACTTTAAATTTGAATGCACCTAATTATTCAGTTTTTTGTATTTATTAGTGTTTTGGGCTATTACACTGTTTAGGTGCTGCTTCAATTTTAGATTTTATCTTTATTATTGTTAGCGCCTTTTTTTCACTTGTTTGTTTGTTTGTTTGTTTGTTATTGCCAAAAGCTTGTTTATATCTTAAAACGAACACACACACACACACACACGCAAATGCTAAGCCCTCACGTATTTCTGTGTAAGATGTTGTGAAGGTTGACAAAACCAAAAATGAGCAATTAATCACACCACTGTTTAGCCTGTTTATATACCTCTATGCGCTCCTGTGTCAAGCACCTCAGGCCCGGGCTGACTGCCCTCTGATACGCACCTCATCTCAGGCCCCGCTGGGCTTCCTAGCCAAGTCCTATTTAAACTTAGTTTGCATGATACACATGAATATGTTTATTATTGTTTATATTAACAGTTACTATTCGTTGGTTAACTCAACTTGATCTGAAGTCCACTTAGGCATACCCTGTAAAATACCTAGCACAGCGCTCCGGGTTGGTCCCTTGATACGCCTCCCCCCCACCCATGATCTCTGGGGTTAAAGGGCTCCTAACTACCCAGACACACTCGCATGTCATGTTGGCACACTGAAAGCACTTGAGCCTTCCTGACTGCCCCAAGTTGCCAGATAACAAGGCTACAGCTCAATAACTCATAGTATGGTTACCTGCGCCTGCTTTAACATGCTCCATAGGAGCCACCTGATAAGGGCTCTCCTCCACAGAGGCAAAGTATGACAACACTGCCCAGATCTGTCAGGATGCACTATACTGATATGCTAATTCCTGTATTGAAATGTCATATGTTCACTCCTCTGTTATTATATGGCTGACACTAGCTTGTTTGCTTCAGCCCGTTGCCTCCATGAATATTGAATGATAAAACGTTTAAAGGCAATACTGAGTAGCAAGTGGCCCGGACTGCGGTATTATTGCCATCCTTTATATTTAATTTAATTTCCTTATACAGCACGAGGAGTTGTACACTGTTAATGCCAGAAGTTAAATCACCCGCTAGTTCCGCTTGTTAGCCTGTTTACGCTAATGCTGATGATGTATCTAGTAGGCAGTAAATAACATGTTTATTAAGCTTGTTTTGTCGTAATCCACATGTCTGACTTTCCCTCTCCATTCACAAGTTCAACACCAGATATTAATGTAGGCATGTCGATTAAGCCTGCGTCTACCTGTTCTTAACATACAAAAAATGAGGTATTGCTAATAGTTTGTGAATTGCTACACACTAATTGTTCACTGTATGCTTGATTATTGAATGTTTGTATTGTTATACTAATTACCTCAATAAAACAAAAAGAATGTAAAAAAAAAAGTAGATGTGCAATTCGTTTCAGTTCGAATTTAAATTCGACCGAAATTTCGGCAATTCGGAAGAGCCCAACAGGAGAGGGAGGGAAAATTAAGGGAATGATGGCAGGAATCTAACCCTAACTCGAACCCTACCCCTAATCTTAGTATGGTTAGGGGTTGGGGGTTGGGAGTAGGGTTAGGTTAGGGGTGGGGTTGGGAGTAGGGTTAGGTTAGGGGTGGGGTTGGGGTTGGGGATAAGGTTAGGGGTGGGGTTGGGGGTAAGGTTAGGGGTGGGGTTGGGGGTAAGGTTAGGGGTGGGGTTGGGGGTAGGGTTAGGGGTAGGCTTAGGAAATTTCCAAAGTCCTGAATTCCTGAAGTCCCGAATTTCGGATTGCTAAACCGAAATGCCGAATTGCCAAAGGGCCGAACCGAACCAAATTGTTTTGCCCATGCACATGCCTAGTATAAAGATGCACCACCTTCAACTTGGACACCTGACAAGGCAGGGCGAACTTGCGACACTGAGCCACATTAAATCCTATTTTCTACTGTCCAGTTTTTGGTGTTCCTTGGTCTACTGTAGTTTCCTGTTCTTAGCTGGCAAGAGGAGAAATCAGTGTGTGGTTCTGCTGTTGTCCATGCACTAATATTTTCATTACAAAGTAATTTAGCTTGAACTGTATAGGGAATGGGCATTTCCGCAATGCTGCACAGCAGCACTGACTCAGGAGCAAATTTTTCCTGCTTCATGTACTGACTGCTCAATTGCTGCCTAATATCTCCGACTCCTTGACAGGCGCCATTGTAACGATTTAATCAAATGTTACTCACTTCACCGGTCTTAATGTTGTGGCTGATCAGTGTATATTTACGGTCAGACAGCTGGGATTGCAAGAAGCATTTGTGTAGCTTCCTTGTACTGCTGCCTGGCATGGTGGCATATCCAGGCTCTAAGAAGCTATTTTGATATGTGGGCTTTTTGCCTTCCAGAAGTGTTGCTGGGGGAGGCTTTTGGGGCTGAAGCCACAGACATGGAGTTATTTTACTCCAGATCTCTATAAATGGTGAAGTGACAGTCGGATACAAATTTTTATTTTTTTTTCAATAAAAAATATTGAGTGTTCATCTGGTCTACTAAAGGGGAGGTCATGGTTTGTCAGAGGTATGGAGTGGCTACGTCTGAGGCTGGTGGCCAGTAAATGCTTAATTAACATTTTCCTTTTTTATTCCTATCATGCATTAGAACCAGTGTCTACAAATCATCCACTAAACTTGAAGTAGATTTTAAAGTAATTTTTAAAGGTGAAAAAAGAGGATAAATTCAGCGAAACATATCTATATATGACAGAGTTTAAAAATCTCGTCTTTGCATCAGCCTAGGCTGAGCTTTGGACCATTGGCTTGCCCTCATTGCTTTTTTATTGCATGTCTTTTAGTTCATACTTTTCTAAAACATGAGACTATTTAATTACATTGTTGTTCTGTTTTTCATTTCCTAAACATCTCCTTGACTACGGTCTAAACATTTTCTGTCATATAGTGTTATTATAATACCAGCATCTTGAATAAATGATAATCTGTCTGGCTTAAACGTAATATCCAATAAAAGATTTTTTCACACTTCAGGAGATTAATTAGATATTGACTAGGAAAGATTTAGCTATGTCAATCTTAAAATGCTGCCTTTGCCTTATGTTTAACCCTCTTTCTCAACTTTTGTCAAGGAAGGATAATATTATCCATTTCTTGAATATAATTCCTTCTTTGTCTTCAAATAACCAAGGCTGGGACTGCACCAAAATATTAAATAAAACAATCTACTACATTGAAGTTCGAAAGTATTTGAAATCTGGCCTGTATGCATTAGTTAAGCCATTCACCATTCCACACTTGGATGCCCTATTAAAATTGGTGGAGTGGAGCATAAATTGGAGGAAAACCATTTAAGGTATAAATTATACAGTGCCCTCAACTAATATTGGCACTCTTGGTAAAAAATTACACACAAAAAAGACGGTGGGGATTTGGTGTAGTGCTCCTATGTATTCCCAATAACACAACATGAAACATAACTGGTGAAAATAGGCCACAACTTTAAAAAAAATAAAAAAAAAATTTGGCAATCAATATTACCAATATTAATTTTACATTAATGTAATACCTTATTAACTTCAAACATAACATAATTAAAACATACTGTAGAAAACATACCTTTCCTTGCCAACCAATTATGCGTCACATTGGAACTCTCCTGGGAGGTTTTCCTTCCGCCTTGCTCCAAACCAACACTGGCCACAAAACCTGGCCTTCCACCAACACCATGTTAACCTCTAGACAGCCTCTGGCTCAGTGGGCCCCTCCATAAAACCCATTCCTTAATTTAACCAAGGCTAGGGGCGGAACCATCCCCAATCTCCTTCACTCCCATTGGACAACCAGCTGCCTGCTGTGACAAAAGGCAAGTAAAAGCAATACATAACAATGAACATAAAACAAAGGAAAGAAAGGAAGGGAGGGGAGCAATTCCTAGCCTGATTATACAAGAGCAGGGGAGAAGGTAAGAAAAAGGCCCCTATTTATATTCCACAGGACAGATTTTTTATTTTGCCTCTTGAACCACCCTCTTCACAGTGCATTTAGACAATATAGACACATGTCCTCTTCCAGGCTGATTCATAACATTTCCAGTTGACTTCTCAATTCTTGCCCTGATGGGTGAAATTGGCATTTTCAATGCTTTCTCTATTTTCTTACAGACAATATTGTGAGGCTCAATATCCTTTTGCCGCACATCACATCAATATCGGTCTTACCCATTGTGACGAATGACTAAGGGCATTTGGTCTGTGTTTTCATATTTATACCCCTGTGAAACAGGAGGACATGGTTGAACAAGTTTCTGTTCCTAGTCACCCAAGTGTACTAAAAAATTTAAAATATCAATGGGAATATACTTCAATTATATTTTTCGCACATGAATTCATAGTTGTGCCAAGAATTGTGCTACACATTTGTATTTTTCTGGATAAATATTCATATGAGCAGAGTATGTTTGTGTACTTTTTGAACAAAAGATCAAAAGATTAACCAACAAAGACAATTTTTCCATATTTACCAAGGAAGTCAATATCTTGCAGCTAGCATGCTTAACCGAGTTACAATTTTACAACATGACAGGAGGCTACTATTTTGCATAATCTCTCTTTACTAACTGCACAGCAGCAAAGATAAAACATAGACAAGAAAAAATAAAATTGCAGTAGGTAGTATAATATCCACAGTGACTTAAGCTCCTCCTCTTTCCCTCCTGCTCCATCAGCAGACAGGTCAGAGTTTTGGTGCTTTCTTATTTTATACTGTATATTGCTTTATTTCTAAATGTTTTAATTGTATACTGTCCTTTTGTTTACTGTCTATTGAGGCACTATATTGCTTACTACTGTACTCTTTTTTCTGGTTTGGGGCTTACTACACTTTCTACTGGGGGGCTCCCGGTCCCTGGGTTCCTCCCCCTTCACTTCCTTTACACGGGTCGTGCAACATTTCCACCGCTGAGTATATGCTTCCCCCAATGTGTTTCCTTCTCTGAGCCAGCTCCCTCATGGATCTCCCAGCCGTGCACCCGGTGGCGGCTGGATCGCGGCTCCTTAGGTTTCCGTGGCGAGTTTACCATGCGAGTGCCACATCTGGCTCCCTCTCCCTGCTACTATCACCCTTTGAGTGCTGGGTACCAAGGTTCTACTCCAGAGCGCTGTTCCAGACTCCTGGCAGGGGTCAATCAGGTCAGTGTGTAGCTCTCTGACAGCTGTGGCCTGCACTATACGGCTCAATATCCTGTGCATCTGGGGTGAGGCCCCTTTCTATTTGTGCTGCTGAGTGGAGGTCTGATTTTGCAACCTCTGTATAACTGGATGAGGCCTAAATACCAATCTTTGGCTTTCATACCCTGCTGGGGTTTTTATCATTAGTACTGTTGGCATTGTCACTAATATAGTGAGACTGAGGCCTACAGTTTTGACCCCATGCCTGCCACTCGCCCTGTGCCTCTTTGCCTACTAGGGTCCCTGCTTTGCCTTGTATTATGGAAGATTCCCAGAGCACCCCTGCGGACTTCCAAGCTAGGATTATCACAGCTTTAGTCATGTCTATGGAGAAAGCACTTTCTAAAGTGATGACGGTGAATGCCGAACATACTACAGCCTCCAGGCCCCACCGCTTCCATGTTAAGGAAGACACCCACCCTAGCAAACTCCACTGGAAAGGCGAAAACATACAGCCCAACCTATACATGGGCAAGGCGCCTGCTGAGCGCTACAGGTCGGCAAAAACCTCTGCTCCTTCCCCACGTAACACCCAATCCTCGGATGAGGAGGGTGATCTGCCACTGGACGTATGGCAGGCGGTAGCGTCAGATTCAGAAGATGACGCTTGGGGGTTGGATACTAAGTCATACTCCGCAGTCCTGCGGGAGACTATTGTAGGTGAGCCCCAAATGGCAGAGGGTTCTTGCCCCTGCAAAAGACGATGGAGAAACTATTCTGGACCCGACTGGTCAGAAGCTTTTCAATCCACAGACTATAAGACACCCACGTTCAGGGGATTGGACACCCCCTGACTATTTGTCCAAGTTAACGCATTTATGGACCTGTAAGCCACTTGACAAGGTGGAACGTAACTGACTGAGATTGGAATGCCCACGCCCTGCCCAATAATGTTGCCCAAACCCCTGAATTCGACCAAAGGAATATGACATTCATGACGAGAGGTGGTCGTGACCCCTGTAAAGGGGTGGAGAGGGGCTTCAGAGGGGCCCAAGATAAATTGTTGGATTTCTTCAGGCCCCTCTCGCGGGTCATGTACCTGGTGGACGATGCCTTCATGAGAGCTGACCAATTTGATGCCAGCACGGTTTAGGAATGGGCTCACAATATACGTGATTGGGCACAGAGGTGTTTCTGCTTTATAGAAAACACAAACATAGTACTCTCCTCTGAGAGGCGCAAAGCAGCACTGCTCTGCATAGACGGAAAGTTGGTGGAATTGGGCACCAAAGAGCTCGGACCTCAGGTACAGAGCAAATTGTTTGGTGAAGCATTTCTAAAGAAGCTTTACAAGCATGTTAATGTCTTCACTTCGCTCACAAAGGAACAGACTTTAATGCGGAGGTTAGTTCGGAGCAAACCCATGAGAGGGTTTTTGTCAGGACTGGCCGCCAAAGGGGCTGTGCCGCCAGACGATTCTGGCTCTCAGGCCCCTGTTCCTTGCAACCACTTTACCTGAAGGTGGGCTACAGACAGCCGTTCTCATACTCCAGAGGCTTGGATAGAGGTCGTGGAGCACGTGAACCTGGCAACCATTTACCTCATTCCTCTATATGTCTCCATACTGCAGGTCGTATCTCTGTTTTTCATAACTGGACGGACATCTCCTTGAATGCATTGGTATTACAGAAGGTCCAGGACTCCACACAAAGGGTGCGATTCATCCTGCTCGGGAGCCCAAAGGGGTTTTCAGCAACATGTTCCTGGTAAAGAAGAAAACCGTGGATTTCCGCCCCATTATCAACCTCCGAGAGCTCAATGCTCACGTGGTGTATTTCCATTTTAAGATGGAGGGTATCCATCTTTTGAGGGACCTTCTTCAGGATGGCAATTGGTTCACAAGGTTTGGACCTCAAAGAGGGGTACCAGTCGGTACCTGTTCATCCTTTCTGTCGTCGGTTCCTCCAATTCATGTGGCTTGACCAACCTTGGCAGTTCACGTGTCTCCCTTTCGGCCTCAGCTCGGCTTCATAGTGTTTCACCAAGCTTCTGAAGCTGGTGTTTATTCCTCTTCGAGCAAGAGGAATTCGCTGCATTATCTACCTGGACGACCTCCTATTATTCTGCTCCAACAGGTCCAGACTAACACTACATACGCGCAATACCATGTGTGACGAACTGCCCTTCACCACTTGTTCTTGGAGAGGCCTGCTTGCCAGCCTCTTGCCCTGTGGCCCTGGGGTGCATTGCCATTTAAAAAGTCTGTTTGGGCTTATTGGATTTTAAAACACTTTTTCTGTCCTTTTACATCCATGGGAAAATGTGCCTCTTCCCCCTCCCCCTTTTCCTGTCCTATTGTTCTCCAGCAGGGCGTTGTCCCAGAGACACTGCCAGACCAGTTGAAGCTGGCTGCTTTGTCCCTCCTCAATCTCTCATCAGCCCTTGCTCTTGTTTAACCACATGGCGTTCCAACTGTATTCGTGAGATCTGAGTGCTTTTCGGACATATTGAGTGCTCAGATCCAAGCTTTCTGGGGATATGTTGGACATATAGGTTAAACATGGTATTATAAGAGTTATGTATTTTTATGTGGTTTTTGTAACAGTTTTGACTTAGAGATATTCCCTGTACCTGGAGATAAGTTACCACACCCACGTAAGCCAATTATCTCCAGGATAGAGGAGAAGATAGACCGGCTGCACAGCCTAAATCTGTGGAACTGTATTGGGCAAGAAAGCCATGTTTGCGGTCGGTCAAATGTGACTTCCATGGAATTCGTGAACTGGGTGATTTTTGGATATGTTGTTCACCCAGATCAGGGCTATCCAGGAATGTATGGTGTTTTGGGGTGTTTTGGGTGTTTTTGGGAAAAATGTGTGTTTTCTGCCTGTGAGTAATTAAGTTATTAAGTTAGCCCATTGTGTTTGTAAATTGTATCACAAGCAGAGGGGAGGGTTTGTGTACATTGTTTGGGAGTGTAAACTGTACAAGTCTGTCCTGATTGGTTTTGTGGGTGGTAACCATGTGGGAAAACCTGTATATAAAAGAGACAATAAACCCTCAGACTGCTGTTTTACCCTCAACATAGAGCCTCGTCTCATGTGTGGGGGAAAAGGCTGCATCTACACTGGGGATTGCTATACGCTGTATACTCCTCTGGCTATAATCTTTTAAGAGCTTGTTCCTGCTTCGCTCTCTGAAGGAAGAGAGGTTCACCCACTGGAGCCTGGAGCCTTGTCGTAGGTCCAGGGAGGGTAGGAGACGGCGAGACCCCAACCAAGCTGCGGCGGTTTGTGGGGTCTGCAGTGCTTATGGTGTCAAGTGGTGTCAAGCACTCGGGAAGCACTAGGAGCATCCATCAACGGAGGTACCTAGTCGGGGTACAAGGTGATCCGTTACACCGTGGATCTACTGGAATCACTAGGGTTCATGCTGAACCGTCCAAAATCTGCAATGACTCCATCGCAAACTATTAAATTTCTGGGTTTCAAGATTGACTCCACGTCAGGCGTCCAAGATCTCGGCCATATGCAAGGAACTGCGCAAAGTCATCCGCTGCCAATCCATTCCCCACCGCAAGCTTGCTCCCGTAGTAAGTCTCCTGTCCGCATTCATCCAGGCAATCTTCCCGGGGCCACTACACTACAGGACGATGCAAGGCCTCAAGGCCTCATTCCTTGTCAGAACCCTAGCTACGACCAGCCGGTGACGGTGACAGAGGAGGTGAGGGAATCTCTAAAATGGTGGCTGTACAGCATGCAGGCTTGGAATGGTCGGGCTATCTTCGAAGCCTCGCCTGGTTTTGTCCTGGAATCTGACGCCAGCCTCTGAGGATGGGGTGTGACGAGCGGAGGAATATCGACAAGGGGGGTCTGGACGTCACAGGAACTTTCCTGGTTGGGTCCTTCACCATACACAGTCTAGTAAGGGAAAGATCCAACTATTGCAATCTCCTTAGGATGGACAACGTATCAGTAGTCCGCTGTATCAACCGCCTGGGCGGAGCTTGATCCCGTCTATTGTCGGAAATAATGAAGGAGATCTTAGACTTCTGCCTTCCTCACTATATCTCCCTCAGGGCAGAATACTCACTGGGCGAGATGAATCTCATGGCTGACTGGTTCTCCCATCATTGGCAAGATGGCAGCAACTAGATGCTCTATCCCCAAATTTTGAATGGATCTGAGAGGCCCATTTTGATTGGATCTGTTTGTGTCACACAACAGACAGACAGACTCTGGACTACTTCAGCTGGCTCCCGGATCCGGAGAGCAGGGCTGGGGACGCCTTCCTGCAAACGTGGTCGGTCACCGGAGCCTACGCATTTCCCCTCTTCACTATGATAGCGAGGACGTTCCAAAAGCTCTGGATTCAACAAGTATCACTGTTACTCATCACTCCCCCCTGGTGGAGTCAATCATGGTTTCCAGACCTACTGGCGTTGTCCTGGATCCTCTACCGTTTTATCAGACTCTCCTCATGGATCCGAAGGGGAATCCTCACACATTGCTCTTAGACTATGGTCTACCCCTGGTGGATTGGACTTTTTCCGGGGTGCCCGGCAATTTGGCGAACTATCGCAGGCTGCTAGAGACTTCCTTTGGGATTCATGGGCACCGGGGAGAAGACTATGTTATCTCCCTGCGTGGGCCTTCTGGTTCACTTGGTGCATGGAACAGAACCTTATTACTGCCCCTATGTTATCCATTTTAAGCTTTCTGTCTTTCCCTTTGTCTTCATACCACTGGTATGTCGCTTACTGAGGGACATTCTCCTTCAACAACATTGATGTTGTCCTCCATTTTTTAAAGGATTGGTCTCCTAATGACAGGCTTTCACTTCCCCTTTTTTCGGCAAGATCAGTTTTGCTTTGCCTCGTCTCCTTCTGGCGAGTTTCGGACGTACGGGCGTTTGAGGTCGACGCTTTTTTGGGTTTCCAGTCGTACTAAGTTAGACTCGAAGTTGGTCTTTGATACCTTTTTCATCTCCAACCCTCAGTTGTGTGTCATTTCAGCCCTACGACGTTATGTGGAAGTTTCATCTCCACTACGATCCTCTGCCTCTGGACAGTTGCTGGTGTCTTATGTTAGACCTCATAATCCCGAGTCGGTTACTATACTCGTCAGATGGATACGATGAGTTTTGTCTCTGGCGGGTGTGGATGCCTTATTCGGAGTTCATTCCGTGCGAGGCATGGCTGCTTCATCGGCTTTCTCTGCGGGGGCGTTGCTGTCTGGTCTCATTTGGGACTTTATTTTCAGCCAGGATCTAATGCGACCTTTTCTCTCCTTTCTCAGCATTAAAATTGCTAAATATGAAGCATCCTGTCATGTTGTCAATTCGTTTTGGGACTCTGGTTTGTTTTCAGTCCTGGTTTATTTGGATTTTCCTGTTACTGTTATGAACTTTATCTGTCTGTGATGTCACTTTCTGAAAGAGGAGGAGCTTAAGCCACTGTGGATATTATACTACCTACTGCAATTTGATTGGTTCTTGTTTATGTTTTATCTTTGCTGCTGTGGAGTTAGTAAAGAGAGTTTATGAAAAATACTCGCCTCCTGTCATTACTAAAATTAAGATTATAAGTACACTAAAGAAAGCATAATCTTAAATTAGATTAGAACCCACCAATATTGAGTTGTTTAGATGTAACAGTGGACTTTACACAGCATAGCCATAGGGCAAGACCAAATTCCAATATTTTTGTGTCGAGTAATCTTCAATGTGGATTATAAAGTTATCCAAATAGTGCCTCAATTTAATATTGTTGGATAATATTTAATTATTTTGGATAAACTTTTCAGATGTTTTTTTTCAACAAATTAGAAAAATCTAAACATATATCATATATATATATATATATATAAATCAATAGACCTAAAAAATATCAAAATGCGAGATTTATTCTTTTTTTGAAAAAATATTAAGTCTGAATATTTTTTTAAAAGTTTACCCAAAAAATATAAAATCATTTGGAAGCTTATCCAACAATATTAAATTGTGGGATATATGTTATATACTTCAACCATGTCTGATGAAGGACAATTAATGCAATTTGTTTAACGTTTTTTCATTGTTTTGAATTAGTAGTTAATTTAAATACACCTGCATACTGTAATCACTTGTATATTTCATGGAACCTCTAGAAGTAGTGCCATGTCAGCATATCCTTTCATGTAGGATTAAGCCGTGTATCCTTTGTACATCATTACAATTCAATGAAGCGTTTGTGTTTATTAAGTAACTAAACGGTGTATCTTTTTTACAAATAAAAAGGAACCTTAATTATGTTTGTTATGTAATATCTTGTGAATGATGATTGGAAGTATAAAGAGTAACATATTTGTTTTACTAAAAACAAATTCATCAAGTCTATCCTAGATAAATATATTAATTGGCGATCCTAAGCCCCTGAGTGAATGACGATGAAAGAGGTGCACTATCTTCCTTTATTTTGCGTTTTGTTTCATTTGTACAGATGAAAAGCAATTTGATATCAAATACAAAACAAATACATGTTAGACAACATGATGAACAAGACCTTTATTTGGTTAAAATGTATTCTTTAAATGTGGGAGCGTGTTTGGAAAAACAAACACTTTATGAAAGGATAAGGGGTTTGTTGGAAAATGCAGAGTAACAAAGCATTGTGAAGACTATTGTGTTATTGCCGTTCGCTTCATCATTGGCGTGGACTTTTTCACGTGCAACTACTCAATATGATGTAAGATGCTGATGTTGGTAAAGCGATTTATCTTTGCATATGTGCTTACAAGCAGCTTCACTACATATTATAAACAGGACGATTGTGTAAGATGTTTAGGAAATGTTTCACTGAAAGAAGTTACGGAAACATTGCTCTAAAGAAGAACTTTAAAAAGTAGCATTATTAATGATTAACGTGCTAGCCAGGAGATGAAGATCAAAGACTCAAATTTCTTTCTGAATTGGTGCTTTGAAAATGGCAACACATAACTGTGGTTTTCAGAAAACAGCTTTCTTTATTCCATCTTAAAAGTGGGTAACAAAAGCATAATTATATCATTTACACAATTCCATTAGTTCATGTCATATTTTTTTCAAATGCCTGAGAAATATGCTACCAAATTAGATCTGGTTCTGTAGTAGTTCCTTAAATTGACTTCACGGGCCGTGAAAAATATGTTGAGCCAAATGTAGATTACTTAAACTTTATGTCAATGGAACTCAATAGGAATGAGCGGAATTTGGCAATTCCTGTAAGATCAACTTGGCTGAAGTTAGCATGTCTACAATACACAAGGAATGGATAGAGCACAGAAAACAAAAGAAGTCATATATAAAATAAAAGCAAATCTCTGAAAAGTGCCGAAAAAGATTATTCGATGGGAAACCCTTACATGGCCTCCATTAAAGCCACATGTATTTTGGAGTGAAAACAGACAACATAGTTTATGCGCAACTAGAAGCAGAACAACTTGTCTATGTCCAAAGTATATCAGTACTTTGTAGAGAGCATCTCCCTGTTAACTTGTAAAAACAGCTTGTGTAAGGGAAGTAGCAGATATTATTACATGAAAGAAGAAATGCAGGTTTTGCAATCAATGTTGGGAATTCAAGTCAATTGGAAGGGAGTCTCAGATTTTAGTCTAAAATATCTAAAGTGTTACAATTCTTCAAGTCAGTTGTTTCATGTCACCAGTCAATAGTTTCACATCACCAAAAAACTGTCAGCCATCCATCTGACATTGACCGTGGTTATTCATTAAACTCAAATCCGAACTGTAGATAAGTGATATCTGAATGGCAAAATGTATTCAAAAATTCTCCTCATCGAACAAATTCTCCAGTGTTTTCTAAACCTAGTTATATGAATTTCCATTGACTAAATTTATATATTCTTATAATATAGGATGGCCCCTCTTCACATATGTCAAAGAATGCAAAGCAGTTGGCGATAAAGCAGTTGATAGTCAAAAACATAATAACTTAAAGGGATATTATGACAGTTTTGTTTTGCAGAACCCATTAGATAGTATAGTTAATTATGGACGGTGCTGCTTTGATGATGCCCTGGTTTGCAACAGCAGAACTTAACCTCCAGGGTGCAAAGAATGCAGAAGGATGCATGCGCTTGTACAGCCTCCAGGGCCGGTGCTTGGATTTTTAGGTACATAGGCGAAGATGCATTTTTCCGCCCCCCCAAAAAAAACATCTTCACCTATGTGCCTCTTAACCAGCCCCGCTCCCCTCCCCGACCAATAGTGGTCCCTTCATGCCCCTTAGTGTTCTTCTCCCCTCCCCCCTCTTTTCCCTGTCTCTTGGTGTTTCTCTCCCATTCCCTCCCTGTCCCTTGGTGCACCCCACACCCCATTAGTGGTTACACTCCCCTTCCTGGTGTGCCTTCTACCTCTATTGTTGCATTGCCTAGCGGAGCAGATCCCCTAAAGGAGCGTCAGTTTTCTGTACCCGGCCGAACTGACAGGGAGTGCTCTCTCTGTGAGCACCTCCTGTCAGTCTGGCCAGGTACAGGAAACAGAAGCTCCTGTACTGCGCTCTGCTCCGCTACACTCTGTACACACTGACAGTCACACGCTCAATGACAAACACACAGACGTCACTGACAGACACAGACTCATTGACACTCATTGACAGACACACGGATAGTCACACACATACTCAATGACAAACATACTCTCACTGACTTGACAGACACACACTCATACACTGACAAACACACTCATCATACACTGACTGACACACTCCTAAACTCACATGCACACACACAGACGCACTCACTCACACACGCTGTCACTCATAGACGCACGCAGTCACTCAGACGCACACTCTGTCACTCACAGACGCACACACTGTCACTCACAGACGCACACGCTGTCACTCACAGACGCACACGCTGTCACTCACAGACGCACACACTGTCACTCACAGACGCACACGCTGTCACTCACAGACGCACACGCTGTCACTCACAGACGCACACGCTGTCACTCACAGACGCACACGCTGTCACTCACAGACGCACACGCTGTCACTCACAGACACACACGCTGTCACTCACAGACACACACACAGACACTCACAGACACACACACTGTCACTCACAGACACACACACTGTCACTCACAGACACACACACACACACAGACACTCACAGACACACACACGGTCACTCACATACACACACACAGACACTCACAGACACACACACTGTCACTCACAGACACAGACACTCACAGACACACACACAGACACACACAAATACACTCACAGACACACACACTGTCACTCACAGACACACACACTGTCACTCACAGACACACACACTGTCACTCACAGACACACACACTGTCACTCACAGACACACACATAGACACTCACAGACACTCACAGACACACACACTGTCACTCACAGACACACACACAGACACTCACAGACACACACAGACACTCACAGACACACACACTGTCAATCACAGACACACACACAGACACTCACAGACACACATCACATACATTCACTAATTATTTTAATAAATATACATTTCCCACCCAGCCTCCTTACCTGGAGAGCTGGTGTGGATGATGCATCCTTCCCTGGGGTCCTGCTGAGCGGCGTGCGGCTGTGCTGTGCGGAGATCAGACGCGGCGAGGGAGCTCTAATCTCACCGCTCTGCTCCCTTGCACGCTGTCTGCTGATACCGCGGGAGCCGGAATATGACGTCATATTTCGGCTCCCGCGGTATCAGCAGACAGCGCGCGAGGGAGCAGAGCGGTGAGATTAGAGCTCCCTCGCCGCGTCTGATCTCCGCACAGCACAGCCGCGCCGGGGGCCGAGATGGTGGCTGGCAGGAGGGAGAGCTTCCCTCCTGCCGGTCACTGAAATTTTGCGCCCCCAGAGCCCGTGCGCCCTAAGGCGGCCGCCTGTGCCGCCTTATGGACGCGCCGGCCCTGACAGCCTCTTCTAAGTAGATGTCCAAGTTCATATATATATATATATATATATATATATACACATATATATATATATATATATATATATGTATATATATATATATGAACTTATAGATATATATGATCAATTATTCTATTTTTAATTCCTATTTGTTTATTGTTGCCCGTTTAACATGTTTAATCATGCAGAGATGTCAGTACCATGGTCATTAGATGCAAAACGTAAAAATAACCCAACATGTTTTTTTCTCCATAAGAATCACTGTCTTGGTATTTAAAAAAGTTTTGAAAGTTGAAAAAGTACATTAGAATGGCCATGTTTAACATCTTTAGTGCTGTGGTTTCAGGAAATATTTTGGCAATGTTTGATTTTCTGCAAATGGATTTCAAATTAATCATGCTCTATTTATGAGAACGCATAAACTATTATTTATATAAATAGCAGTCCATGTAAGGTTGACCCACAATATCAAACATCTGCTAAATTGGCGTAATAGCATTTTTGAAGTGTGTGTTCATGCTTAATAATTCTTTTAAAAAACAACAAAAAAAAGATTTATATTTTTGCCTGTGAAATAATTCCCAACAGCTTATACTTCAAGAACAATTAGTTGAAATTATAATAATAAAATAGTCCAAAATAAGACATTTAGCCAGTACATGTGATACACCAATTTGCACATAAAGGTTTAGAATGGTTAACAGGAGATGCTTCGGGCCCCAAACCGGCAACCTGTCTAGGGCACTGAGATCTCAATCCTTCTGTGACAAACACGTTTGAATTTAAACATGAATGCTTTAATTGTGCTGAAAATCACCCTGGCTTGCATGGAATTGGGAATTATGGCTACGGCATCAATTGTTGGGCAGTTAAAAGGGCAATTTAAGGGCCAAGATAGCAGGATTTATCATTGCCTAACATTGTACTCCAGATGACAAACCTGCTTGAATAAGGTTCACTGGAGCTTACTATATACTAGAATTTAAGGGCTTGGATTATAACGGAATTTAAAAAAAGCAATTCAGGTTTTAAGGTTCCGAAACCTCTTCAGAAAATGGTGAAAAAACAAAATGACTTGGTTTTTAAATTTCTGGCCTCTTTTCTCTTCCGCCTTTTTTAAGATGTTCGCTTTTGTCTCTTCCGGTTTTATCTGATGAAGCAGTAAAGACAGAAAAGTGGGTTTCATCAGGGCCGGATTAACATAGGGGCTGATGGAGCTGCAGCTCCAGGCCCAGGCCAATGGAATAGGCCCATTGAAAAAAAAAAAATATATATATATATATATTTTTTTTTACACACACTACTCTTAGGTTTGCCACCTGACTGGTAATTTAAGGCGCAGTCGGTATTTAAGGCTGCCTGGCCGTGCATGATGGTATTGCAGTAATACAAATACAATACAAATGCAAATATTTTTCTCAGTATAAACGGAGATTACTCTGCAATATCAGCACCGGCCAGTAGCGGTCACTGTGTATGGAGAGAGGCAGGGATAAGAAGTTGCAGCATCTCCCTGCCTCTCTCTACCCACTGATCCGCAGGGGAGCAGCTACACAGCACAGGGAGTCCAGACAGCAGCTCCCAGCCTGCAGAGACAGACTACAGCCCAGGTATGTGAAAGATGGGGAGAAAGGCAGCAGGGAGACATGGGAACACTGAGACAATAGGGGACAATGGGAGACGTGGGGAACAGACACTTGGGGACACTGGGAAACATGGGGACGCTGTGAGACATAGGTAGACACATTGGGACAGTGTCTCCATGTCTCCCAGTCAGTGTCCCTAGTGTCTCAGTGTCTGTGTCCCCATGTCTCCCAGTGTCCCCAAATGTCTGTGTCCCCATATCTCCCAGCCAGTGTCCCTAGTGTCTCAGTGTCCACATGTCTCCCAGTGTCTGTGTCCTCATGTCTGTGTCCCTAGTGTCCCCATGTCTCCCAGTATCCCCAAATGTCTGTGTCCCCATGTCTATCTCCACATTAGTGCCCCCATGTCTCCCAGTGTCCCCAAGTGTCTGTGTCCCCATGCCTCCCAGTCAGTGTCCCTAGTGTCACAGTCTCGGTGTCTCCCAGTGTCTGTGTCCCCATGTCTCTCAGTGTCCCTAGTGTCTTAGTTTCCCCAAATGTCTGTGTCCCCATGTCTCCCAGTGTCTGTGTCCCCATGTATCTCTGTCCCTTGTGTCTGTGACCCCATGTCTGTATCCACAAGTGCCCCCATGTGTCTCCCAGTGCCCCCATGTGTCTCCCAGTGACCCCGGGTCTCCCAGTGACCCCGGGTCTCCCAGTGACCCCGGGTCTCCCAGTGACCCCGGGTCTCCCAGTGACCCCGGGTCTCCCAGTGACCCCGGGTCTCCCAGTGACCCCGGGTCTCCCAGTTACAGGGGAAACACTGAGACATGGGGACACACTGAGACATGGGGACACACTGAGACATGGGGACACACTGAGACATGGGGACATTGACACTGTGATACATAGGGACACTGATGCCATACTGGCCTTCCAATTCTTTGGACAGACATGCCCCCTTTTTGGGAGGAGTTCTGGTCACGTGATTTGCATCAGTGGCCCACCCTTTTACCCTCCCCTTTTGGGAGGAGTTCTGGTCACGTGATTTGCGCCAGTGGCTCAACCTTTTACCCTGCCCACTGACTTCCTGCTTCACTGGACACTGCTGTTAGGGGCTATGGAATTACTTAAAAGATGAAAGCATAAATTAGATAAAGAAATTAGCATAGAGTATGTGTTTTCTTATAGCTGCATCCTTTGATTTTCCCTCCAACACCATCTCCATCAGATACATGATGCTTGAGAGGTATGACTGTTTTAGTGTTTTTGGTCGATAAGATCATGTAGTTAGGCCAATCATAATTGTCAGCACTATGCCCACTGGGCTCTTATTCTGGCCCTGGGTTTCATATAATTTCAAGTTCTATATCCCACCTCAGTTGTTACGAAGCTGTACATATGCTGGTCTAACATATGTATTTCTGATGCTTCAAAAATTATTTGAGTTCTGGGACAATTGTTTGTTAAATAGGCTCAGATGAGTGCTGAAAGAAAGACATTTTGGCTAAATCCAAGTTTTACATTTAAAGTTATGGTAATATTTTTAGAGTGGTGTGAAAGTGTTTTGAGACTTTTTCAAGTTTTGAACTTGGAGTTTTTTGTTTAATGGCCAAAACTGGATGTAACCTTGCATTTTTGAGGTAATCACATGAGTTGTATCAAGCTGCTACAGATTGTGTGTTTTAAAAATGTGTTTTTGTTGTTATAAGAGGTTTTCTTGCACATGCCTAGTCTGGTCTGAGGTCATACCCCACTTAACTTGATTGTTCACGCACGCCTTTTAAAAATTGTAAAGCATTAAAAAAAAAAAACGGCAAAAAAGATTAATTTTTCAGTGTCTAGTTGATATGTTTAGTTTTCATACTGGTGTCCCAGAGAGGGTTGAAAAGGCTGTGGTGGAAGAGATTGCTCCCCCCTTTTGTCTCAGCTGGTGGGATAATGTCATCCTGTTGACTGATATAGGGAAAATGGATATGGTTGCGAGTTAAACTCTCAGGCTGGTTGGGTGGCTAAAGGTCTTTAAAATGTATTGTTTATTTATTGGTGTATTGTTATTTTTAATATATTTCTGTATTGGTAAAATTAGTAATATCTGCCTTTCAATGCCTAGTAAAAAATGCCACCCTCTTTCAACAACTTATACAAATACGTTGTTGTGTTTCAGTTTACTCATAGGATATACAAGATATATAGCCTGTGCTGCGTAGGATTAAAAATGTTTTTTGTCTGAATAGGTGGTATTAGTGCATCAAAAGTAGGAGGTAATGGTATAAAGAGGAACTATTACTTCTCTGGAAATTATAATTTGTGTTAAAGTGACACTATAGACATGCAGACCACTTCAGCTCATTGAGGTGGTCTGGGTGCAATGTCCCATGTCACTTAACCCTGCAAAGGTAATTACTGCAGTAAACTGTAATATTACCCGCTATGATTAACTCCACCTCTAGTGGCTATCTAGAGCGCCACACATGCACATTAGGTCTCCAACGTTGGCAGGGGAAGAGCAGAGGCAGAGACTCTGGACTCTGGAAAGTGTCAGAATGGGTTTTTAACCTCTTCTGCAACTCGGGTAGGGGCTACCATAGAGAGCTATAGTGCCACTATAGTTTGCCTTGAGTTTGTCATATTCAGTCACATGAACAAAGTAAAAAATTGACTCTCAATCCAGTTCAGTCAAGGCATACTTTGCATTTTGAGAGGAGAAACATTGGTTCTCTCTCTCCACCGCCGCATACTAGGTTTGCTATTAAAGTAATACTATGTACTGAATACTATACTTACCTCTAGCCCTCACTCCCTTGCCGCCCCCCCCCTGCATTCTAAGGGTTACAAAACCCTTACTGAACTAACCCAATCCATTGTCAATGCTTCTCATAAACTGCAATAATTAACATTGCAGGCTTAAGGGGACAAGTTCATTGTACCTAGACCACTTTATTGAGCTGAAGTGGTCTGTGTGCCTATAGTGTACCTTTAAATATGCTAAAACTGAAATGTCAAATTACTGGAGGGTGAATATGTATACATGTATTTAATGTATAAATATTTTATAAATGTATGACATTACCCATATGGATAAATTAGTGACATACCATATATATCTAATGTGGATGCACGCCATCTATAGTACCTTTAAGCCGATATTGCTGACAAACCTTTGCTGGTTACGTCCTTAGTATAGTGAATATGAAATGACCAGTGGAAAAAAACAAAAACAAATGTAGTATCAGTGCACATGTTTTAGCATTATATGTACACGAAAATGTCACATTCTATATGTTTTGTATTTGACCTAGTTGGTTTTATACTGTATCTTAAAATCAGTTGTTGGTATAAGGATGTCCAACAATGTATTGGTTAGGGAATTTTAGACCAAAACAAAGTGGGAGAACAATATTACAACATATATATATATATTTTTTTAAATAACATCAAGTGCCCAATGCAAATCCTTTTAGAAGTCTGTTAGAATTTACGTAGGGTTTTCGGTATGTATTGTTCCTGAATGTTTTTCAATTATTAGTTTTAAAGTGAATAGAATAATACACATTTTTTAGGACTGGGTCCATATTGTCTCATCTTTATATACAGCAACTAGTGTGTTAATTTTGTCAACTTGGTTTGGATATTTTTGACAACTCGTTAGTTCTTGAGAAATCATTAATTATTAATAGCTAGTGTAATAGTAACACACCAACTAAAATTAATAAAATATCCTACACTAGTTTTAGGTTTCTAACTTAATATGTTTCATTGGATAAAACTAAATTGTGTGGTTTCCAAAAATCCTGATGCAAACTTCAAAACAAAAAGCACAAGAACGAAAAAGAAAACAAAACAAAAACTGGTTCAGTGGGGTTTACACACACACACACACACACACACACTAACACATACAATACACACAAGTTCTATTAAGTAGAGGAATATTAAAATCTAACTTATGGGTCAATTAATCAAGTTTCTAAGATACGTACTTTACTTCTAACACTCCAAAAGCAACAGAACTAAGAAAACCTGTTTAGAGGTTCATACAGTTTCTGAGTGAAGCTTTATATATTAAACATCCTGATAACAGATTGCACTTCACGATGGCTTTATAAATATATTTTCCAACCATGTATCAATGGCATTACACGCCCTTAAAAGCAAAAGAGACGCTCTAATTATCTCCTACACAAACAAAATAAGCTCTTAAGAGGAATTCCTCATAGCAAACAATACTTCGCCATCTTTGTAAAACAGCTGTTTCCCAGACAAGCGTATTCATTGTTATATCAATTAAGTCCCATTAGTGTCAAATTGTTAAAAAATAACGATCCAGGGATTCATTATACTAGAAGCTTACAAATCTACTCACCGGCTATTACGGAAGACACAATTTAGGGTGATTGCTGTCATCTAAATATCTCACATCTTCTAAAAGGTAATGGCTGCTTAAAATTTAGACATGTTTTAAGCGGTTGAAAATTGAACATTTAGACAAATGTAAATAATTTGAACAACTCAAAATCATATAATGTATGATTTTTTTTTAGTCATAGCTACAAAAGGTATATAATGTTATATAAAGCTATAAAGGTTTCTATACCTTGACTAGGATCTCCAGATTCACAACTTTTCCCTGAACGCATATCACTTCTGCAAAAATTAAATGAGCGCTCTTTTCTTTATAGAGATTATATGTGTGTAGGCACTAGATTATATGTGAAGCCAGAAGAACAAGAGATGGAACAGCGCTAAGTTAGAGGTAGGGAAGGCAGCACACCTAAACAGGTTTGTCTCTCCTAAAAACCCAAAGGAACAAACAATAATACAGAGCAATAGGGTGCGCCAGGGGGTTAGGGATCAATATAATTATAAATAAGACAAATATCAGAAGAACAACTCCGCTCTATCACTGGGAAGATAAAAACTGTCACACACAGGAGATCCCGGAGCTGAGTTATTCTCCTGATGATCAGAAAAATAACTCAGCTCTTGGATCTCCCGTGTGTGACAGTTTTTATCTTCCCAGTGAGGACCTCACTAAGTATCCCTTGTGGGCATTATACCACCTACGCTGAATATACTGAGCAGGTTATCTGCTCAGATAAATGTGAGTGCTATTCATTTATTTTTACTCCTGGTTATTTATATATATATATAAATATATATATATATATATATATATATATATATATATATATATATATATTTTATACAGAGAGCACTATCTTTGCACCCCTTGCTTTGATTTTTACATATAACCTGCTGACAAGACACGTGCTGGTCAATACCTTCCACCATATCCCTGAAGTGGGGGAATAAATAAAGTTTGAATTTTTATCTGCAAGACTGAGTGCAGCCATCTTGTGAAAGATGTAAAATAACGGATGAAATTGGAATTTTGTGATACCTTATTTTAATGGATTAACAGAACTTTGGAATGGCAAGCTTTTGGAAGATCTTCCCTTTTACAATTCTAAAGAATTGCTTTAGATTTGAGAAAGAATCTTCTAGAAAGCTTGTAATTTAAAAATTATGTTAGTCCATTAGAAAATGTACTATAAGATACTAATTTCGCCTGTTATTTTACACTGGAATAATATGGCTACAAATCGCTACTTCAACGTCTTGCCATTATATATAGCACAATTGTACCACAATTAGTACTTTATATAAATTCAGAATTCACAAACAATATAAACTTAGCAATTTGCTACCCTAAATGCAGGTGTTCTTAGATTCCATTTCCTATAATACAGAAATACTGTACATCATGTGAAGTGTAGTCCACAGACAGATGCTATGCCAAGTGTAGCATCACTTATCAAAACAATACCACATTCCCATCTTGTTTTCTATATACAATTTGTACACAGATGTGGAAGTATGCACATTTCTTGGGAATTGTTCAGGACAAATAAACAAATTGCAGTTAAAAAAAAGAAAGAAAAAAAAAAAAAACACCAAAAGATAGCAGGACCTTGGGGCCATCTATTTTATTTGGGTATTTGCTTTGTATTTGATTTACCAAACAAAACGGTGACATGTCTATAGAGTATACAATAGCAATACATTAGACATTGAACCGACAAGCATTTGTCATATGTATAACAACTGTGGTTATTTATTGATTCAGCACAGCTTGTAACTAATTTTGTATGTTTATATTGCAATTTGATTATTTCAGTTTTTAAGATGTATATTTCATTTATACTATTTCTTTTATAGTATACATTGCATGCATTGGCTTTGTGAGTGCTCTCTTGGATTCCTATGTATATGGGAATGTCAGTCACCATCAACATATTTTTAATGGAAATAAGTTCCACTGACAAAAGGCACCACCAAGAACCCATAAATTCATTTATATTTTTATTATGTTCTGATACATAAATATTTAAAACCAATATCTACTTTTTGTAGATGTCCCTCAAGTTTTAAAATCTGTAGAACGCAATGTTATTTAAACATATTTAAATGTCACTAAATGGCCAAATATTTTCAAAAATGAAAATATATATAAGTAGAGATTGTAGCCGTATTAGTCCAGTGATATAGATGTAAAAAAAAAACCCTATTGTAGCACTGAAATGTTAAAATCAATTGAACTCACCTTTCTAGCTAGATGTACCTGGTCATGCAAACTGTAAGAGAGGCTCTTCCTGTAATTGAGCTTGGAATTAAGAAAACTTAACTTAACTTTTTTATGCTGACTAAATCTTACATCTGTACCCCAACAACTTCATTCTTGATCTCGCATTGCTTTCACCAGAGTTTTCACCCTTTTAACAAGATACACATTCCTTGTATATATAAAATATAACAACTAAATACAGTGCTATAAATACATATAATAAGCAGGAAATACTTTTAAAAGTTGATATTCTTTCTGAAGTCAGCTAAAACAAAAATATACAAAAACAAAATAAAGTTATGCATAATAATTGTAACTCTCACAGAAATATATTCTTTGAAAAAGAAAGAAACATAATAGGATAGTGCAATTTACCGATATATATAGTATAGTATAAAATATTGTAGCAAATTTCACATTCACGTGATAGAAAACTACAGGTCCCACAAGTACAATGATGCCCCCCATGTGCAGGTTTCAGCGTTGGCAGTTTAGAATCCCTGCCCGGGTAATACATGTGGACCTCGATCAGGGTAAATATGCAGAGCATTAAAAATAAAGTACGTAGGGGTAACCAATTAATGTACAGCATGTACACAATTATTGGGTGCAAAGGAAAAAGAAAAACACACACACTCTAGTGGTATATATCAATAGTCATATATTCAAGAAAATACCTGCACTCCTATTCACAATTAAATAGAATTTTGTTTCATAATTAATTGCAAAACGTAATACAAATAAATCTATATACCCATCAAATCAATAGTAGATACGCAATCCATACTAAAAGCGCAATCCTTTGTGTGCATTACATATGTATGTAGTACAAAATGACAAAGTAATTAGTAAACCAAAATTCATACACGTAAAGATCAAAATATATAAATTGCTGTACAAACTATTTACCCAACAAGTGGACAGAGCTGGACACCCAAAGTTTTGTCTGCAAGGCCTTTGTAAAGGTTGAGTTGTAGACACCAACCCATATGTATATAAAAGTACCCAAAAGATTAAAGAGGCGGTAGCAAGAAGAAAGCTCCAATAAGGTGATACCCTACTTAAATCAGGATATTTATCTATGCCATGTTCTGATATTTATAAAAAAAAATGAGATATAAAACACATGTATACACATTCCTTGTTTACGGTTGTAAGTTGAGTCATCATATTTATAAATGATTGCATGGTTTTTGAAAGAGGCTCAACTGTTGAAAAGGCATCTCCCATAGACATGAACCGCTAGGTGTGTGGTATGTGCCTTATTCTCACCCCACCTCCCCATGTTCAGTTTGCAAATTTTTTTATTTTATTTCTGGTCCGCCTATGTATTATAAATGTTAATTTGTTTTCTAATAAAGAGACAAATTTTGTGATAACTATTTTTTTTTATATATTATTTAATCACATCATATCAACAAGACAGATAAATGTCTACATTCAAAGTGTCTTCATAATAAATTATTGTACAAACATTGTTCGCTGCGATTAACCCTGATAATTTCTTAGTCGTTCTAGAGGAGTAATTCAAGTTTAGAACCTATAAAATGACCTACTGTACACTAAGTCTCCTCTTACAAATACAACATATTACCCAGCGAACCACATAACAATTCCCATTCCGGCGAGATTACTGGGAAACAGGGGCGGACTGACCGGTCGGCCACTTCGGACATGGTCTGAGGGCCCGGCCGGGAGGGGGGCCTGCCACCAGGGGGCCCGCCGCCCCTTTAAATGCTGCAGCCGCCTGAGCGCTCTCTTAAGAGCCTCAGGCAGCTGCAGCTTCTCACCTCCCCTCCCCTGTAGCGTGGCCGAGCTGCTCTCCGGTCCACGGTGCCCGGCCGGAGTGATAGGAAGGTGCACCTTCCTATCACTCCGCCCGGGCACCGCGGACCGGAGAGCAGCTCGGCCACGCTACAGGGGAGGGGGGTAAGAACAAAAAGGGAGGGGAGGGAGGGGGGTTAAGAACAAAGAGGGAGGGGGGGTTAAGAACAAAGAGGGAGGGGGGGTTAAGAACAAAGACGGAGGGGGGGTAAGAACAAAGAGGGAGGGGGGTTAAGAACAGAGGGGGGGTAAGAACAGAGAGGGAGGGGGGATAAGAACAGAGAGGGGGTGGGGGTAAGAACAGAGAGGGAGGGGGGGAAAGAACAGAGAGGGAGGGGGGTAAGAACAGAGAGGGAGGGGGTTAAGAACAGAGAGGGAGGGGTAAGAACAGAGAGGGAGGGGGTAAGAACAGAGAGGGAGGGGGTAAGAACAGAGAGGGAGGGGGTGGTAAGAACAAAGAGGGAGGGGTGGTAAGAACAAAGAGGGAGGGGTGGTAAGAACAAAGAGGGAGGGGTGGTAAGAACAGAGAGGGGGAGGGGTAAGCACAGAGAGGGGGAGGGGTAAGAACAGAGAGGGGGTGGGGGTAAGAACAGAGAGGGAGGGGGGAAAGAACAGAGAGGGAGGGGGTGGTAAGAACAAAGAGGGAGGGGTGGTAAGAACAAAGAGGGAGGGGTGGAAAGAACAAAGAGGGAGGGGGGTAAGAACAGAGAGGGGGAGGGGTAAGCACAGAGAGGGAGGGGGGTAAGAACAGAGAGGGAGGGGGGGTAAGAACAGAGAGGGGGGGGGTAAGAACAGAGAGGGAGGGGGGTAAGAACAGAGGGGGGGTAAGAACAGAGAGGGAGGGGGGTAAGAACAGAGAGGGAGGGGGGTAAGAACAGAGAGGGAGGGGTAAGAACAGAGAGGTTGGGGGGTAAGAACAGAGAGGGAGGGGGGTAAGAACAGAGAGGGAGGGGTAAGAACAGAGAGGGTGGGTAAGAACAAAGAGGGAGAGAGTTACGAACAAAGAGGGAGGGGGGTTAAGAACAAAGAGGGAGGGGGGTTAAGAACAAAGAGGGAGGGGGGAAAGAACAAAGAGGGAGGGGGGAAAGAACAAAGAGGGAGGGGGGAAAGAACAAAGAGGGAGGGGGGAAAGAACAAAGAGGGAGGGGGGTAAGAACAAAGAGAGGGGGTAAGAACAGAGAGGGAGGGGGGTAAGAACAGAGAGGGAGGGGGGGTAAGAGCAAAGAGGGAGGGGGGTAAGAACAAAGAGGGAGGGGGAAAGAACAAAGAGGGGGTAAGAACAAAGAGGGGGGAAGAACAAAGAGGGGGGAGTAAGAACAGAGAGGGGGGAGTAAGAACAGAGAGGGGGGTAAGAAGAAGGAGGGAGGGGGTTAAGAACAAAGAGGGAGGGGGGTAAGAACAAAGAGGGGGTAAGAACAAAGAGGGAGGGGGTAAGAACAGAGAGGAAGGGGGGATAAGAAGAGGGGGGAGTAAGAAGAGGGGGGAGGGGGGTAAGAAGAAGGGGGAGGGGGGTAAGAAGAGAGAGGGAGGGGGGTAAGAAGAGAGAGGGAGGGGGGTAAGAAGAGGGGGGAGTAAGAAGAGGGGGGAGGGGGGTAAGAAGAGAGGGAGGGGGTAAAAAGAAAGAGGGAGGGGGTAAAAAGAGAGAGGGAGGGGGTAAGAAGAGAGAGGGGGGCAAGAAGAGAGAGGGGGGCAAGAAGAGAGGGAGAGGGAGTAAGAAGAGAGAGAGGGGGTAAGAAGAGAGGAGGGGGGAGTAAGAAGAGAGGGGGAGTAAGAAGGGGGTAAGAAGAGGGGGAGGGGGGAGTAAAAAGCGGAAGGGGGGAGTAAAAAGAGGAAGGGGGAGTAAGAAGAGGAAGGGGGAGTAAGAAGAGGGGGAGGGGGGAGTAAGAAGAGGGGGAGTAAGAAGAGGGGGGAGGGGGGATAAGAACAAAGAGGGAGGGAGGTTAAGAACAGAGAGGGAGGGGGGGTAAGAACAGAGAGGGAGGGGGTAAGAACAGAGAGGGGGTGGGGGTAAGAACAGAGAGGGAGGGGGAAAGAACAGAGAGGGAGGGGGTGGTAAGAACAAAGAGGGAGGGGTGGTAAGAACAAAGAGGGAGGGAGGTTAAGAACAGAGAGGGAGGGAGGTTAAGAACAGAGAGGGAGGGGGGGTAAGAACAGAGAGGGAGGAGGGGTAAGCACAGAGAGGGAGGGGGTAAGCACAGAGAGGGAGGGGGGTAAGAACAGAGAGGGAGGGTGGGTAAGAACAGAGAGGGAGGGGGGAAAGAACAAAGAGGGAGGGGGTAAGAACAAAGAGAGGGGGGTAAGAACAGAGAGGGAGGGGGTGGTAAGAACAAAGAGGGAGGGGGTAAGAACAAAGAGGGAGGGGGTAAGAACAGAGAGGGAGGGGGTAAGAACAGAGAGGGAGGGGGGTAAGAACAGAGGTGGGGGTAAGAACAAAGAGGGAGGGGGTAATAACAAAGAGGGAGGGGGTAAGAACAAAGAGGGAGGGGGTAAGAACAAAGAGGGGGGAGTAAGAACAGAGAGGGGGTAAGAAGAAGGAGGGAGGGGGTAAGAACAAAGAGGGAGGGGGTAAGAACAAAGAGGGGGGTAAGAACAAAGAGGGAGGGAGGTAAGAACAGGGGGGAGTAAGAAGAGGGGGGAGTAAGAAGAGGGGGGTAAGAAGAGAGAGGGAGGGGGGTAAGAAGAGAGAGGGAGGGGGGTAAAAAGAGAGGGGGAGGGGGGTAAGAAGAGAGGGGTTAAGAAGAGAGGGAGGGGGTAAAAAGAGAGAGGGAGGGGGTAAAAAGAGAGAGGGAGGGGGGTAAGAAGAGAAAGGGGGCAAGAAGAGAAGGATAGGGAGTAAGAAGAGAGTGAGGGGGGTAAGAAGAGAGGAGGGGGGAGTAAGAAGAGAGGGGGGAGTAAGAAGGGGGTAAGTAAAAAGAGGAAGGGGGGAGTAAAAAGAAGAAGGGGGAGTAAGAAGAGGGGGAGGGGGAGTAAGACGAGGGGGGAGTAAGAAGAGGGGGAGGGGGGATAAGAAGAGGGGGGAGGGGGGATAAGAAGAGGGGGGAGTAAGAAGAGGGGGGAGGGGGGTAAGAAGAGGGGGGAGTAAGAAGAGGGGGGAGGGGAGTAAGAAGAGGGGGGAGTAAGAAGAGGGGGAGTAAGAAGAGGGAGGAGTAAGAAGAGGGAGGAGTAAGAAGAGGGAGGAGTAAGAAGAGGGAGGAGTAAGAAGAGGGAGGAGTAAGAAGAGGTGGGAGTAAAAAGAGGTGGGAGTAAAAAGAGGGGGAGGGGTGAGTAAGAAGAGGGGGAGAGTAAGAAGGGGGAGTAAGAAGAGGGGGAGGGGGGAGTAAGAAGAGGGGGGAGTAAGAAGGGGGGAGTAAGAAGAGGGGGAGGGGGGAGTAAGAAGGGGGAGAGTAAGAAGAGGGGGAGTAAGAAGAGGGGGAGGGGGGAGTAAGAAGAGGGGGAGAGTAAGAAGGGGGGTAAGAAGAGGGGGTAAGAAGAGGGTGAGGGGGGAGTAAGAAGGGGGAGAGTAAGAAGAGGGGGAGTAAGAAGAGGGGGAGGGGGGAGTAAGAAGAGGGGGAGAGTAAGAAGGGGGGTAAGAAGAGAGGGAGGGGGGAGAGTGAGGGGGGAGTAAGAAGGGGGCAAGAAGAGGGGGTAAGAAGAGGGTGAGGGGGGAGTAAGAAGGGGGAGAGTAAGAAGAGGGTGAGGGGGGAGTAAGAAGAGGGGGGAGTAAGAAGGGGGAGTAAGAAGAGGGGGAGGGGGGAGTAAGAAGAGGGGGAGAGTAAGAAGGGGGGTAAGAAGAGAGTGAGGGGGGAGAGTGAGGGGGGAGTAAGAAGGGGGCAAGAAGAGGGGGTAAGAAGAGGGTGAGGGGGGAGTAAGAAGGGGGAGAGTAAGAAGAGGGGAGTAAGAAGAGGGGGAGGGGGGAGTAAGAAGAGGGGGAGAGTAAGAAGGGGGGTAAGAAGAGAGGGAGGGGGAGTAAGAAGGGGGGTAAGGAGGGGGGAGTAAGAGGAGGGCAATTGCCCCCTCCCCTGTCCGCAGGCACCATGCGGGCAGCCGGCAGGGAAGGGAGGAAGAGAGGACCCGGGAGCTCAGCCTTCAGCTCCTCTGGGTCCTTATTGCGCGAGCACAGATCGTTGCCGCGGTTATCACGGCAATGTTACGGCTATTGCGAGAGTAAACTCTAGCCCTGGAGCTACAGGCTAGAGTTCACTCTCAACACTGTGACCACCAGGGATTCCTGGTGGTCGCAGTGGTGAGAGTGAACTCTAGCCCCATAAACACACTGCCCCCACACACCATACACATTCCCACACTGCCCCCCATACACCCACACACACCATACACATTTACACACATTGCCACACACACACACACACATACACTGCCCACCCATACACACACAGCCCCCCATACTAACATTGCCACACACATAGACAGAGCCCTCATACACACATTTCCCCACACACCCTACACATTCACACACTACACCCCCTCACACACACTGAACCTTTCACACACACACACACACACTGCACCCCTTACACATTGCACCACTGCTCCTATACCCTACTACAGCCTCATATCCCAGCAGACCCCAGGTAAGTTGTCAAACTGTTCTTAAACGGCTTGACTACTTACTCTGAAAGGGGGGCCCGGCCCTCCTGGCACCATAACGACTACACAGAGCAGTAGTGGTTATTGTGCATGGATTATTTCTTTAAATAAATAATCTACAAGTGCCCCAGTAGCCAGCAAGCCAGCCAGCCCACAGGCTGGCCAGCCAGCCCACAGGCCGGCCAGCCAGCCCACAGGCCGGCCAGCCAGCCAGCCAGCCCACAGGCCGGCCAGCCAGCCAGCCCACAGGCCACCAGTTAGGCTTACAGCCCGCAAGCCCACAGCCTGCCAAGCGCAGCCAGCAAGCCACAGCCTGCCAGGCAGCAAGCCACAGCCTGCCAGCTGCAGCCAGCCACAGCCTGCCAGCTGCAGCCAGCAAGCCAACAGCCTGCCAGCCGCAGCCAACAAGCCCACAGCCTGCCGGCAGTAGCCAGCAAGCCCACAGCCTGCCAGCAAGCCCACAGCTTGCCAGACGCAGCCAATAAGCCCACAGCCTTCCAGCAAGCCCACAGACTGCCACCCAGCAACAGTAATTAAGGTAAGAGGAGCCAACTTGGCCTAGGTATCAGCGAGCTATGTTGTGTTGCTATATTGTGAATAGGAACTAGAGTGTTGGAGAGACCCCCCTCCAGGCCCCATTAGACTCCATTGTAGTCTCTAATGGGACCTGGAGGAAATTCTTTCTAACACACTCTCTAAAGGACACTGAGATAGCCTCTGCTAGAATGCTCCCCCAGTCCATGGCCTATTAGCCCTCAATTGTAGTCTCTACTGGGGCCTGGAGGCGACTGTTTCCAGCAGGGACACTGAGATGGCCTCTGTTAGAAAGACCCCCTTCCAAGCCTATTAGACTCCATTGTAGTCTCTAATAGGGCCTGGAGGGGATTCTTTCTAACACACTCTCTAAAGGACACTGAGATAGCCTCTGCTAGAAAGACCCCCCTCTATGGCCCATTAGCCCTCAATTGTAGTCTCTACTGGGGCCTCGAAGGGATTATTGCCCTTTTGTTCCTTGTGTCTAAAGATTGTGTAGGGTGTGGCTGGAGGCGGTGCATGGAGGCGGGACATGGGTGACGCTTGCTGCGGAGTATGGGTGGGGCCTGTAAGGGGGGGGGGGATTTATTTTGCCCGGGGGCCCTGAGGGTTCTCAGTCCGCCCCTGCTGGGATAGCCCATTCTTTATACTCAAATTTTCCGTGGATGTTTTTATATTACATGCTTGAGAATCCCTCAAAAAGAGGTTAACTCCTGCATGACTGTACACTCAGGTTCTGCCTAACCCTCTCCTTTCAATTTATACAGCCAGAAGGCATTATATACCTTATTTGGATTTCTTCTTTGAGCCCTATCCAATTGAGCTTCAATTCCAAGTTGAAATGGGATGTCAATCTGTCCAAGAAAAAGAAAGAAGAATTCTTCCAGTTGCGTGCTATACTTAATTTGGCCGCTATCATGAAATGAATATAAATAACCTTTTCTTTCTGTTGTAATGGATCGATATTAAGGTGAAGTAAGGCATTTTCAGGGAGCTTTGGAATGGACATGCATAATAAATTGTCTAAATAATTAAATATTTCCTGCCACAATTTACCTACGATCTCACATTCCCACCAGATATGCAAGAAGGAGCCCAAGTTCCTCTTGCATCTCCAGCATATCGGTGAACTTGAACTATTCATTCTAGCTGTTCTTGTGGGAACGAGATACCATCTGTTAATAACTTTAAACAGAGTTTCCAGTAAGTTCATACAGTGTATAGTTTCACAAGCACAGGGTAATATTGCACACCACATTTATTTGTTTATTATGATATTTAAATCTTTCTCCCACTTTTGTGTTGCAATAATAACCCGGGGAGCCTCCAATTTCAATATAGCATTCATTGCCTTGGAAGAAACTTTCTCTATTTTTTTATAATTTAAAAGTGAACAGATCAGTTTGGTTCCTTCTTGGGGGTGTCTTATAATGTTTTGGGTTAAGTAGTTTTTCACTCTCAAAAATGTAAATAGTTCCTTGTTTGACAATTGAAATTCTTGTGTTAATTGTGAGAAGGATTTAATTTTTTTGTTATTGTACAAATTGTCTATTTGGATTATACCTTTTTGGATCCAACTTCTTATATTTAAATCTTTAACATAATATGGAAGTAATTCCACTTTAAGATTGTTTGAAATTTTGTTCTCCATATTAGCTTTTCTTTTTATTACTTTCCAGATTTCTAATATTGAATCTATACATAAGTTAGATTATCTGATAATCCGTAGTTTCGGATCTGTATACCTATACCAAAGAATAGAACTCAGATAACTATTTTTAATATTTATGTCATGGAGTGCCAACTTGTGGAATTTTTGGCTGATATTTGTCTGGTAGGATGCAAAGCTAATTATTCCACCAAACAATTTAATATAAGTGTCTTCTGCATATCAGCTAGAAGACAATTGTGAAACAGAAGACTTATTGCCACTAATCCTACCTTCCCCCCATATTTATTGTATTTATATATTATAATGGAATTGTTTGGGGCAAGTCATAGCCTTTATATTAAAGAGATTGGATATGTTGTATTCAGATGGTTTTAAATGGCAGTCTGCCTATTTGCTTCAGTGGTGGAGGGGCTTTGGCTTTGCTTTAATTGATGCTATTTTTTCTGTTTCAATGTAAAGTTATTTATAAGTAATTATGGTGTTTTAAATACCTTTAAATTTATTTACTAAAACGGCAAATAAATTATTACGGCCTTACCTAGTTAAACCACTTGTGTGTTTATAATTGTGTACCAGTTACTTATGTTATTTGTGTACAAATTAATTATTTCATATTAGTATTGGCCTAGCCAACACAACTAAAGGATAGGATAATGTCAAAATTTTCTTTAATTTTCAATCTTTTCAGTCTGTTTATTCACGATCTTCCAATATTATCTGCATTATATTTAGCCAAGACTAAACCCGAATGAAAATGTGGAAACTCCCATTTGAAGAGCTTAATTTTTCCTGTAAATATTAAACCATATCCTTAATTCCATTTACCTTTCATTGCAAACGATTTAACAAATGTATCCCCTCTCGCATTTTTTGTAATTACTTTATGTAAACACCAATTTAGTCTAACAGCTTTCAGATGGGGGCAGCTCCACTTTCTGTTAATCGACACTGTTTTACTGTTTCAATAGTTTATTTGTGAAGACGTCGGCATCTCTACTGCAGGAAAGAACTTTTAGTCAATTAAGTGGCTTAATTTCTGGGTATCATTAGAGAATTCGGCAAAGATCCCACATTGGCACGAGTTGTTTATTTTATACGTTTAAGCTGCTGAGTAATGCCATATTCTTCATAAGATGGGCGCCGTTCCTGTGTTTTGCATCAAATCAACAAGCTGCTGAAAGGGGCAATTATTGTTATCTATATTTATTTTTTATTTAACATTTAAAGCTTGACATTTTAAGCCAAGATGTATGATATGTAAAATAATATTTAGCTCTGTTATAAGATTTTAAATATATAAAAATGTAAAAAAATATATACACACACATACATATAATATATATATATATATATATATATATATATATATACACACACATATATATACACACATATATACACACACACACACACACTCTAGAATATAATATATTATATCAATACTTTACGTTATTCTATTAGCTACAATATATTTCTCAGGATGCACACTGCTAGACATAAGTTAAGTTAACCCATTTGTTACCAAGTATTTTTAGAATTATCAAATACGTCTAGCAATCATTGAAACACGGGATGCATAGCTAGCATATAAATTGATGCGTAACCAAATTTTAATTATGTATATTGTAACATTTTTATTTATTAAGGTATTTGTCTATACAGAACTGTACGGGGAGATAGGGTAAAAGCGTTTGGATGCTTAATGGCATGCTTTATCTTGCAGTATTTCAGACATCTTGAAATAGTAGCAGACATAGCAGCAGAAACACCATTTGTGTTACATACAGTAGATGTAACTAAAATATATTAATGCAATTGGTCAAAAGCCAAGTTTATTGATATTTGTATACAATGGTGGCAATTCTGTGAATATGACTTCTAACAAATTGGGATAAACTAAGCATTTTTTGTGCATGAGCATAATGCCACCAATGTCCTGCTAGAACAAAACCATGAAGTTTGATTAATAAAGATTGCTGAATAGTGTGTAGAAGTGAGGGTAGATTGTTATTGAAATTCACTTTGCAGAGACCCAGACGTGACTGAGAAGCCCCCATAGGTACCACTGTAGTAAATTGGTAAGTTAAATACATTTCATAGTTGTACAAACATTTACCAAAAAAAAACTACCGTATATACTCGAGTATAAGTTGACCCGAATATAAGTCGAGGCCCCTAATTTTACCCCAAAAACTGGGAAAACTTATTGACTCGAGTATAAGACTAGAGTGGGAAATGCAGCAGCTACTGGTAAATTTCTAAATAAAATTAGTTCCCAATAAAATTATATTAATTGAATATTTATTCACAGTGTTTGTATATAATGAATGCAGAGTGTTTGTGTAGTGTGTGTATATAATGAATGCAGTGTGTGTGTGTGTATAAGATGCAGAGTGTGTAACCTTGATTGGGGTGGGCATTTTTATTATTTATTTTTGTATTATTATTTTAATATTATTATTATTATTATTATTATTATTATTATTTTAATATTAACATTTTTATTTCATTATAATATTACATTTTGGATTTTTTTTTAATATTAATAATTTTATTTTAATATTATTAAATTTATCATATTATTATTTACATTGTTATGTTATTTATTTTTGTCCCCCCTCCCTGCTTAATACCTGGCCAGGGAGGGGGGCTCTCATTCCCTGGTGGTCCAGTGGATGGGCTGTGTAGGAGGGGGCTAGCAGAGAGCTGTAACTTACCTTTCCTGCAGCTCCTGTCAGCTCCCTTCTCTCTCCTCTGGTCCGTGCAGCTTCCCTGTCAGCTCCCTCTGCAAGTCTTGCGGTGTGAGTGCCACGCGGAGCGTTGCCACGTAAACCGTGGCAACGCTCTGACCCTGCGGCTCTCGCGAGACTTGCAGTGGGAGCTGACAGGGGAGCTGACCGGAGGTGAGAGAAGGGAGCTGACAGGAGCTGCAGGAAAGGTAAGTTACAGCTCTCTGCCAGCCCCCAACAGGACCGCTGGGCTTGTAATGAGCCCGGCGGTCCTTGTCTGTATTATGGCAATTTAAGTTGCCATAATACAGACACTCACTCAAGTATAAGTCGAGTTGGGGTTTTTCAGCACAAATAATGTGCCGAAAAACTCGACTTGTACTCGAGTATATACGGTATTTTATATCTCATGCTAAAATGCATGCTATTATTTTATGGTACCACATTTTCTGTGTGCATTTATTTTAAGCACTCACTATTAGAGTTGAGCGAACCCGAACTGTAAAGTTCGGGTTCGTACCGAACATTACGGTTTCTGGACCCTGGACCCGAACACGGACATTTCACTGTATGTTCAGGTTGGAGTTCAGTGTTCAGCGATTTAATGGCGCATTTTGAAAGGCTGTAGGGCAGCCAATCAACAAGCGTTTGACTCATGTGCCCTTAGAAGCCATCACAGCCATTCCTACTAATGGCATGGCTGTGATTGGCCAGTGCAGCATGTGAGCTATCTACCAAAAGGCTGAAAGACCTAAATTGGTCTTTCAGCCACATTTACTAGTACTAACTAAAGATTACTTAGTATTAGTAAATTCAGCCCCTACTCGCTATACCGCTCTGGGGTGGGGGCTGGGGGGAGGACAATAGGTCCCCCCTTATGCTAAATTTAGGGCCCCCACCCACCGTGCAGGGGTGGGGGCTGGGGGGGAAGGTCAGTAGGTCCCCCCCTCATTGTTATGTAGGGCCCCCACCCGCCACGCAGGGGTGGGGGACGGAGGGAGGACAGTAGCGAATACTCAACTGAGTCATTTGTCCCCAGTCACTTTATGTAACGTAATACACGTTGTCTAATGCACTTCATGATGGTAATGTGCCATGAACTTCAACCATCACTAAGGGGTTAAACCATTAAATAAATGTTCTATTAAACCAGGGAGTTGTGCTTAGCTGACAACCATCTTGCAAGCCTTTGGCTAAAATATTTCAACCCATCTTAATGTTTTACCAAATAAATATTATGAGTGCCGTTTCCTAAACAGAATTTCTAATTCTGCATTTCTCAAGTATGTGGTGAGCTTTCCAGAAGTCACTGTTTAGAGAATATACACCTAAGTTTATTTAAGTTTATTTAACGCTGATGACTTCTTGTCATATACAGTGGGACCTCGGAACTCAAACTTAATTTTTCCAGAAGGCTGTTTGAGATCCGATTTGTTCGAAAACCGAATCAAAATGTTCCATTAGAATTGATGTAAATTTGATTAAATTGTTCCAGACCCCAAAAATTACAGAATTTTAACACAAAATCATACAGAAAAACAAACAATATAAATTAAATTTAAATATAAATGTCAGCTCTGCTGACAGCATAGAGCTCTGTTTGCTTTGCCTAGTGCTAGGAGGCCAAAGCGTCATTCCAACGAGGTTCCAAAGAGGTACCAACGAGGTTAATGCTCTGTAATCTTGTTCTAATAGAGAGATTTGTTCGGATACCGAGACATTTTTTTTCTCATATTTTATGTTTGAATACAGAATTATTCAAGTAAGGGAACGTTCCAGTTCCGAGGTTCCACTGTATTAAAAAAAAAAAAAAAAATAGAGTATGGGGACAAATGTTAGCAATATATTATAGAATGTACAAACGTTACTGGTATTTACTGGAGTATCAATTTACAGTATCGAAAGTTAAATCTTTATTAGAGGTTCAATGTATTGACATTTTAAACTTTACCATCATTTATTACACATCCATTTAAAATATTTTCCTATGACAGCTGCTAATTTGTGTTATTGGCATAAATTCACTGACTAATTATTAATCATAAGCAACCATATATAGAATGACAATTAACTGCTAAATGTTAATAGTAAATTTGCAGTAGCAGTCATTCCAAAACGTGTTTCTACGTGATCTCCGGCCCAGTGATGGATGAATGGAATTTCGCTCTATCACATTCGCTGCGTCTGTACATTTTTAGAAATGGATCACTGACGGTTTGATTGAATCAGGTCAATGAACTAGAGATGGATGGTTATGAAATCACATTATGTCATCACATAGTTAAGGTTTGCAACATTTGTTTCTGGAACACGTTACAACAAATAGATTGTTACACACGTTAAACTAAGAGCTTTCTCTTTAGTTAACCACAGAGTTACAACGTTCAAATTCAAATTAGTTACATACAGAGTAAATGATATGTATTGTGTGATTGTAACACAAAAGCAATTATAAAGCATGGAATGTAAAAAACGTTGAATAAAATCCATTAATAGTATTTTCTGAAAATAACATAACATATACAACATAGGTGTCTTTTAGAGGGGCAAAGCAAGACATCTGCCCATTTCCATTAAAATGCAATGTAGTGAAGGCAGGGGAGGGCTGGCAACGTTTGTCCGGGGAGCAAGTACAAACAGCAGCCTTTTATTTGCATAAACTCCCAGATCTCTGTGGGATGGTCTTACTCATGCATGCAATATATGACAGATGGAGGCTGATGGAATTGCTAGGTATAACATCAGATATCTCTGCAATACCCATTAGGTGTAAACTGCATAGTACGACAAATAATTCTCAGAGATCTGTGCATACCTAAGAAACCCAAATTGCTTTCTGCCACTCCATAGCCACTAATGGCAAGCTTCCCCTGCTGTCATGTGCAAACACCCCTTGGAACATCATACACACATCACACTAGTAGCCTGGTCAGCACAATGTATAACATCCATTTGGAAGCATCCCTGAGGGCCAGTCCAAGAGAGCACCGAGTTACAGGGACACCAGTCCAAGCACAAACCCATTTAGTTTTTAACCAATTTAACAGACACACCTTCTGTTTTAATCAGCAGCAGAATGGTGGGAGACGGCAGCCGGGACCCTCTCTTTGCTAGTGGCCAAGGGAACTCACTTTCTAGCCCTCCTATTCCTGCAAGATTTCTGAACCAATGTCTGAAGTAAATTAAGGAATCAAATAACTGGAATATGTCCTTAAAACAACTAAAACAACCCTTACTGCGTTACTAGACCACCAGTAAACTCATTCCACTACTAATACAACACAAGTTGTTGTCCATCTTACAACAGATACACATCACCTTGTGTTGTATTAGAAGTGGAATGAGTTTACCGGTTTATTTATCAACCTTAGAGCACAGAAAAATCAGAGCACAGAAAACTCTTCAAAGTTGTCAACATCTCTAAAATATACGCAGGTAATCAACACGAAAAGCTGATACAACAAGATGTAGTAAATATAAATATAGAAAACAATAAGTATAGTTATAGAATTGTCTAGTATAGAGATATAAACTTGCCAGAAGAAACAACTTTGATGTTTTTCCTAGAGATTTCTTCCGCCGGTAGGTCAAGGTCAGAAGAAATCTTGGAATTCTATATAAAAACAAAGAAAGAGAGACCAATAGTGTAATATATCCCAGAAAGTGGTGTATGATAAAAAGTCTTTATGGTCCTATTTACTTTTTTACTATTTACTCTTTTTTTTTTAGAGCTTTGACCAGCTCTAGTATGGATAGCGTACAGTGGTACAATCCCCACTTATAGGATATGTGAGAAGTTTATATATATATATATATATATATATATATATATATATATACACACACACACACACACACACACACACACACACACACACACACACAAGCTTAACATAGTCAATGAAACTCTGTTGTGTAGCTTAGTAGGTATATGGAGTAAGATTGTAACGTAATATAAAGTATATGATATGTTAGGCACAGTATAATAGTTAGCAACATGCATGACTATCTTTCAGTGTAGACAAGAATAAAACATTAATTATAATGATCTGCTGCAGTAAAGCATGGTGCGTCTACATAAAATCTGTGTTATGAAGTAAGCTGTTTAGGTAAGCCTGTGCTATGTTACTAGTAAGGTTAACCCCTGAATTGCCACAACATAGTGTAGAGTGTACTCAGATAGGGGTATGCAACTAGAAAATCATCTAGAACATAAAATTAACAGCGACATCAGCCTGGGTGCAGAAGGGCAACGTGTAGAATTGTGTCCTTGAGAAATGCGGTTGATGTGCTTGGGGTAGCATGTCGGTGTCAGCCAATGCCTCGGCACGGTATGGAGGTAGAGTCTCTGGATGTTGCTGCACAAGGAAGGTATGTCAGGTTATCATCTCCACCTCTCCAGGTTTGAGAGGGTGTCTACATCTGGGACTCATAGACCCGGACTATGTGGTGAACCCCCTATGTGGTCCCTCCCGCTGGGAGACTATGTGGGCTTCGGGTGGGCCTCCACCTGACAGGGGTGCAGATGCTCCAACGTTGTGATTTGTGCGTTGCGGCTTTAGCCGGAGTGTCCCTCCGCCCTGGTGTCAGGTTTGAGCTGTACCAGTTCTTTGGAGAACACTTTGCCCAAAGGAGGCCCAGGTTCTCGGTGGTTCCCACCATTTTGCATTCTCCCTTGTTGCTGGGGCTGTGAGGTCATCATTCGAGCTTCTATCCTTTGCCAAAATCTCTCAAACACCCTGTCAAGACATTGCATCAGCCGTCAACCAAGCCTAGTAAGATCTTCTCTGGTCTGTGCAGCTCGTGCCCCTGTTCAGGATGCTCAGCCGCCATCTTGAGTGTGTCAGACGTGTATCCCATGAGGCCGGTGTCGGTCGTCTGAGTGTAGCTCGAGTCAGGGCCGCCATCAGGGGGTGACAACCATGACAGTTGGCCCGGCCGCCCTGGGGGGCCCGGCCGCCCGGGCCCCACGTGGAGCGGCGAAACTGCCGCAGGTGCATCTGCACTGGGGCCCATCAGGTGGCCCAAGCATTTAGGGCCACCGATGGGCCCTATATCTTCAGGGGCCCGGTCAGCGCTGCGGCCGGGTAATTGCGCGACCGGGCCCCTTTAAAAAAAATTGTGGCTACACCGCAAGTGCTGCTGGGAGGAAGTGACGGCCGGTCACTTCCTCCCAGCTAACTCCGCGCGAGGGGAGAGGCAGAGCAGAGCACTGGAGAGGAGATGAGAGGACACCAGAGGCATCCACTCCCATCATCCCCAGCCACCCTCCTGCAACTTAAAGGTAAGATGAGGGTGGCTGATAAATTAGGTGTGCGTGTGTATATGTATGTGTCTGCATGTATGTATGTATGTCTGTGTGTGTATATGTCAGTATGTATATAAGGACCTAACTAATCCTGTATTGTTTATGCAAGCAGGATATAGGTTGTTCATGATACATAATAAGAGTGTCTAAATGTATGTATGTTTGTCAGTATGTATGTATGTCTGTGTGTGTATGTCAGTATGCATGTATGTCTGTGCGTGCATGTCAGTATGTATATGTGTCTGTGTGATGTATGTCTGTGTGATGTATATGTGTGCGTCTATCTGTATGTGTGCGTGTATGTAAGTATGTATATATGTCTGTATGTATGTCTGTGTGTATGTATGTATATATCTATCAGTATGTATGTCAGTATGCATGTATGTCTGTATGTGTGGGTTATGTCAGTATGTATGTATGTCTGTGTGTGTGTGTGTATGTCAGTATCTATGTATATATCTATTAGTATCAATGTCAGTACGCATGCATGTCTGTGTGTGTGTGTATGTCAGTATGTATCTGTGTATGTATCTATCTGTGTGTGTGTGTATGTATGTATGTATATCAGTATGTATGTATGTAAATATGTATGTACGTTTTTGTATGTCTGTATGTATGTGTGTGTGTCAGTATGTGAGTATGTATGTACGTCAGTGTGTGTGTCTGTATGTCAGGATGTGTGTGTATCTGTGTATGCGTCTAAACGTGTGTATGTCTGTTTCAGTATTTGTGTCTGTTAGTATGTGTGTGTGTCTGTGTCCTTTTGTATCTGTGTGTGTATTCCTGTGGGCGGGATTTGGAGGCGGGGCTTGGAGTCAGGCACCGGGGGCCCAGACCTTGAGCTGTGTTAGGGGCCCCACAATTTCTGATGGCGGCCCTGGCTCGAGTACATGGAGCTAGCCAGGGGGGACCGGGATAACCCCCACTGGTCCATGGGAAGGGGGGGGGGGGGGAAGGGAAACAGCACTAATCTAGTTTCTCACCCCCAGTCTAAGCAGTAGGAGTGTGGGCGCTTCTTCGCCGCCCGGTCTCTGGTAGGCCGCAAAGCCTCAAGGCAGGGTTTTCAGTGACAGGGAAGCACACAAGAGGTATCCCCAACATCACCGGCGTTTCAGGAACAAGCGTAGTCGTGCTCTGCGTCTTAGTAATTTTTGATTAAGAAATAATGTCACTTTTAAGTTTCCAGATGCGGGTCTGGTCTGCTTGGTAGCCAGGCTCCGCCCCTCCATTTGGATACTTTGTGGAGCAAACAAGACAGATATCTCCATCCTCCTAGATGTATTGAATACGAACTGGGACTCTACATATAAGGTCAAATTTATATAATTCTTGGTACCCTAGATTATTTGTAACTAAGCGCTGGCACTTTTTTCGTATAAGAAAAAGAAGATTTCTATGCCTCCCTGGCTACATGCTATTAACATGGCACCCAGTATTAAAGGATGCGGCTGATCACACAGCAAATATGCAGAGATTTGATCCTATTACAATGCATGGGCCTGGAGATTCAGCTCCAAATGGCATCTATGTTAATATGGCCTTGCTCCTCCCACAGGTAATTACCTGAGGAATCTAAACGTGTGTTGACACAGTGATGGACTCTATAGTTAAGTTTCCTGTCTGCACAAATAAGGATCCAACAAGCTCTCCTTTCAAAACGAGGAACCTTTCCACAGTAACCAGTTTAGCATTACTTGTTTTATTCTATGGTGCTGACTGAGTGGCTGAGATGAGTGCCATTTGTTGGCCTTATATCTAGCATAAATGGCTCTCTGCACTTTACTTTAAAATGTAGCAAGACTGAGCAGACTATACTGCTTTGCTCTGCCCCTGCACGCCCTAACGCGAGCAATTTATATATCTGCTTTTCTCATCACAAACCGTTCCTGCATCTAAAAAACTTGAAGCAGAACTTGTGGGAATAGAAAAATCAAAAACAAAATGGATTCACACCTAAAATACTGTATTCATAATATGCTATAACCAAACATAATTTACATACCATTTCCACACAGTTTCATCATTCATCCATACAGAAACTCTGAAAATCCACACAAATTCATAGACTGCATTCTAACTCCAAGCATGGATATTCCAAACAAATGCATATTTGCATTAGCACACACTGTCATGTCATACAAATGCAATTTTATAACATGACAGGAGGCTTCGTATTTGCTTAAGTCTCTCTTTACTAGAACTCCACAGCAGCACAGAAAAACAACCAATCAGAAAAAAGTTAGGTACTATAAAACTCCCCTCCCCATGCATCATTTCCTCTTTCTTTGCTGCTCCGCAGACAGTACAGGTCAGAGTACCACTGCCTCCTGCTAATTTAGTCGGTGGCTGTATGATTTTACTTACAGTGTTTTTACTTTTTTTATTATTTGGGGACTTGTTTGTATGTTTAACCTTACTGTCTATTGCTCTGGGGTTTGTGGGGAGTTTGTGTTCCTCTGGTTTTCTATTCACCTCCTCTGGTGATTCTTCCCCCTTTTTTTCCCCCTTATATTTCCTTTATGTATTTTTCCATTTTGGCTTATCGGTAATTTGCCGCTCGGGGGTTCCAGGAGGCCGGCCTATTCTGCCTCCTCCGATTCCCCTGAGCTCCGGGACCGCTCTTTCCGTCAGGAGTACACTGCGAGGACATTAGAGGCAGGCTTCCTCTCCTGGGAACCAGGTAATATATTTGTTTCCCTCCAGAGTTAGACCTGTCGTGTTCATACAGTCTAGTTCAGGGGTAGGCAACCTACGGCACTAGTGCCATGCACGGCACTCAAGGTGTCTTTGCACGGCACTCAAGGCTGCTAGAGCCAAACAGGCTCTGGCCTATCAGGAGTCCCAGTGAAACTTCAGATATCTGCTAATACGAAAATGTGGTGAAGGACAATCCACAATTTATACATTGCGGCACGCAGAGGAAGTGATCTCAGATCACTTCATTCCAGCACTTGTGAATAGGAATCCACACTGTAGTAGAGCAGCCCTCAGCTGTTGTTGCTGCTCCTGTCCTTGACCTGTACCTGGCCAGCCTGGTCCCCACTAGAACCCAGGGAAGCCACCCACACTTCTAGATATACACAGAAATGCAGAATAACCCTCCCCTCATACAAATAATACGAACAGCCCAAACACAACACACAATCCGCACAAACTCAACACCACTGACAATCCACATACATGCACCCAACCCCACATGCAGTCTCTCCCATGCAATACCCCAAACAGTCCATACACACATACATACACTACCAAACACACAATGTGACATATCCATCCACACACACAATTCAACAAACAGCCCCCATACACAGCCTATTCTACACGATACCACAAACTACTCATGAACATATACAATATAACAGCTCATATACGCACAAAATCCAAAGCAACTGCAGTATAAGTAACACAAGCAGAATACAGCAACATCCACACCTCAATTTGAAAAAATAGGACCGGCACACTACGGGACATCAAAATCTTATTTCGGCACAGTGCTGCTAAAAGGTTGCCTACCCCTGGTCTAGTTTTTATTGTGCAGTGTTTTTTTTAAGTGTTGTAGGGCTTAGAGAGAGGTTTCTAGGGGTTAATTTACCATTAATTTTTTATTTTGTGATTTATTATGGGATTGTAATCACATGTTTACTGAGGTTTCTATGCTGATACTGGTTAAAATGGCATAATGTCTTACATTATGCACTTTAGGCCATTTGGGGTGGATGCTAATGCATAAGTACTTCTCTGGGGTGAGTGCATACTTCAAGATCACCCTGTTTGTCAGCCTCCTACGCTTGCACTTGGATTTGATTCCTGGTATGTGAAATGACGGTATGTAGTAGAGATTTCCATGATGTTTAAGGACATATACTGTGCATATATTATTCCTGCCTTCAGATTAACTCTATGCTTCGTGGATCCTGCATTGTAGCGTTACTTACCTTATCCGGGGGCCAGCCGCGGTCCTCTCTTCAAGCCGCGCGCGGTCCTGCGGCTGCACGAGCCGCGCGCGGCTCATCCGACTCTCTTAACAGGAAGACGGGCAGTGACCGCGAGTTGCGGTCACATGTCCCGCCTGCAGCTAAGAGCGCGCCGCGAGTCTCGGGCGCGCTCTTAAAGAGACAGTGGGAGCCTAAATTGCAAAAAGGCTCCCATTGGCTCCTGTCATCCCAATCAACCCATACACTTACCTTTTGGGGGTGTGGAAGTGACAGGAGCCAATCACATTAGTTTTAAGGCTACTTATACTTACCCTTTTCCCTTAGTTCGTTGCCCTATCATGGTTTCTGCTACAGTTCCCTTTAGTGCTTGTTGTGTTCAGTTGTGTTTCTCCGTATTTGACCTTGGCTTTGTATTCTGACTTCGTTTTCGCTTTCTCCTTGTCTGTACTGTTTGCCGGCTTGCTGATTCCTGTGTACCAGACCCCGGCTAGTTCTCGTTTACGCTGTCTCTTTGTGCCCTTGACCTCGGATCGTTCCTGACTCTGTACTTCTCCTATTACGTCGAGTCCGGCCACTCTAAGGTCCGGTAGACGTATCTCTCCTCTGTGCTGTCTTCTGTTTGGCTGGATCCTGCGTGTAGGGGTATATACTCGTTACATGCATGTGGTTATTCATTGGTGGACAGTTGAAGGTGTCCCACACACTGTACTACACCATACTACGTACACCTGCTCCTGAGGGGAGCCTGTACCCCGCATGCACCATAACTACTGTATCAGAGGCCTACATCTGTCCCGTTACCGCATGGTGCCCCAGGACCTATTATTACACGGATTAGGAGCGCTTCCTTTCCAAGGTCCATTACCGCTGAATGTTACACCACCGATAGGTGACTTGGCCAGCTATGTCTGTGCCCATTAAAACGGCCTGCCATGTCTGTGCCCATTAAAACGGCCTGCCATGTCTGTGCCCATTAAAACGGCCTGCCATGTCTGTGCCCATTAAAACGGCCTGCTATGTCTGTGCCCATTTAAACGGCCTGCCATGTCTGTGCCCATTAAAACGGCCTGCCATGTCTGTGCCCATTAAAACGGCCTGCCATGTCTGTGCCCATTAAAACGGCCTGCTATGTCTGTGCCCATTTAAACGGCCTGCTATGTCTGTGCCCATTTAAACAGCCTGCTATGTCTGTGCCCATTGAGACGGCCTGCTATGTCTGTGCCCATTGAGACGGCCTGCTATGTCTGTGCCCATTTGATTGGCCTGCTATGTCCGTGCCCTTCTGACAGGCCTCCTCTATCTGTGCCCTTTGTTTGGCCTGAGTTATCTGGGCCGGAAACCCCTTTTGGCCGCAGGCCTGGGAGAATATCACTGAGAAAAGCCCAGTACCCACTATGGGCATGGAGATGGGTGGGTGTCCAGGCAGCCACTGCTGCCTTACTATCCGAGAGGACACCAGTATACGGGCACCTCAATATGATTGGAAGGGTGAAGGCCCTAAACCTTATGCCCTGAGGGGCAAGGTTTTTTTATGAGGATCCCCGGGTGCACCACCGCAGTTTATTCCAACCCGACGCTGGCACATCTCCAAGGAGAATTTCACACAGGCAGGGACCAGTGCTCAGACGCCCGAGGTACGTATTACCATTCTCTACTTTATTTGTCGTTTTTTGGTTTTTGAGACTTCCAATTGGTCTTTCGCTCGGGTCGTCGAGAGGCCTGACTTGACCTCCCCCGACCTCCCGGGCTCTTGTGGATTGCGGAGAACGTCTCCAGCTTTCCTCAGGCTACCGACGGTCTTCCTGGACCCATGCGCGATCCGGGCGGTCAGTTGGTAGTTTCCATCTTTGTTTTTCCGAAGGTTGCATTTTCTCACTATCCTTTTCTGCTATTTCTGGTGGACGAGGCCCATGGTTGTATACTATTCCATCTTCCATCGGTCTGGTTTATTGCCGGTTGATTCCTCCTCAGATTTGAGTTTCAGAAAGAGGTCTCGTGGCCAGAGAGAGACCCACCTCAGGATCTCAGTTTTATGCTGATATTAGCAAATGGTGTACCCCTGCAGTTGACCACCCTGGGCCCCTAAGGGGCTCTAGTTTGGATTACAAGAGGGTGCGCACTCCATCAACTCGATCCGAGAACGATATTTTAAACTTTCGCTAGCAGAGAGTGAACCCCTCTCATATACGGAACCGGACACTGATTTGTTATTAGAGGGCGCAACCTTCCCTCAACCTTACAGAGGACATGTTTTAAGTGTTTTAAGTGTCAATTTCTCGTAGAGAGAACCGGTCACGGATGTCGATGCTACCGTTTGGATGTTAACGGGTGTGGCCCGCTCAGGCTATCAGCCGGACGCTGACACAGAGTTTGTTCACATTATTAGAGAGCACGGCTTTCTCATACATACAAATCACTACGATGCTGTCCATTTGTTCATCACACAGGCTCGTACCCGTACAGGACAACGATGTCTGCATCGAGGGGCGCCCCTCCTGCATTCAATTTGATCTAACGACGTGATGCCAATTTCATTATAAAGAGCTGCCTGCTCTTGCAGGATTTACATTTTCAGTCTGGATTCCTCTATTTCACCTCCTGTAATGGATCTACTGGATCCGGACCACGGTACCACACGCGAGAAATACTCACAGAGGCGTAACGGGGGGAGACTCACGCTTATTTACACACACTCTTGGAGGTGGTACGGCTAACGGATGAGCCTCAGGTATTACGGGAGTGCAGGTTTTGGAATATTCTGCGCTATATGACAGACAATTGCATTCTGGTTTAGATATCTGGACCATTGGATAAAACTGCACAGTTTCTCCCATATCATGATGACTTGAGAGACTGAGACCTTCAGGGAGCAAATGGACACTGCCTTACTCGGGTTACAAGACTGGGAAAGGCCGCTACGTGGTCTGCAAGTACACTATACGCATGGACATTAACAATCTTGAGATAAGATGACTGGACTGCCCCTACTCTGAGCACATATCTGAAGAACATGGTTTGGAGATGGAGGACCCTCCGTTTCTACTCTGTATCCCTCACGGGAGCAGTCTTGGTTTGGGGTCTCGCTAATCCACCTTTTCAACTACCATCAAGGAGACCTATGAGACTCTATGGTGGAACCCCGTATGCTCCGACTACTACACGGACGTCAGAGTCGGTTCGCAACCTACCGCAGGAGTGCGGCTCAAGATGTGTAGCAGACTCAGATAGGGCTATCAACGTGCTAAATGGGACAACACATGATTCGGACGATGGACAATAGACCCTTGTTTTTGTCATATCTGCTCTCTGGAACCACCTGTTGTGAGCAAAGGGACTTTAGGCCTTGCCTGCGTATTGGAGAACGCTATGTGTTCACCGGACTCCAAACTAAGTAGGGAGGAATCCCTCTATAGGGAGACCTTGACTTCGGTTATCGAAATCAGATTCCTGGGTCCCTTGTCCTAGGGCCTACTCGGGGAGATACGTGTCTGGACAGTCAGGGTAACAGGGACCTAGGGGTCTCACTGTATTATACCCCATCTTGTTGGTGGCGTATTGACCAGGTACCCCTATATGGATTTTCACAGGTTGGACATGGAACAGGATCGTAATATGGGTAATCGGATTGTTTCACTCCCTCTTGACGGCACGTGAGGACTCTTCGTTGTTATACGGGTCCCAATCGCCATTGGATCCGTATTTCTTCACTCTTAGACCGTAACATATCTGGACGGAAATCTCAACTCTGGATTACGTTTCCCATCCCTTTTGAGTATTTCAGGGATTCACTTTTTTCCCAGAATAGTTGACCACCGTTCCACCACACAAGTTCAGTTTGGGGCCTTGATTGGACGTCCCTTTGGAGTCCTTTCTCTACCGCGGCCGAGGATTACACAGTCCATTTGGAATCACTTAGGACACGGCTGGTTTGACCACACTCTTGCAGACATAATAAATTTCTCTCGGATTACGGAAATGGTGGAGGACTTAGACGCATTCCTCGAGATTGGAGATCTACTGGCAAGGCCACATCGCCGGGCAACACCAGCATGTTCGGAGGAGCCACCTTACACATCGAGCGTTAAAACAGCAAATACGAAGCCTCCTATCATGTTATCAAATTGTAGATTATGCTAGCTTTAGTGTACCTATAATCTTAATTTTATTAATGACAGGAGGCGAGTATTTCCCACCCATTCTTATCCCTCCCTTGTTTAATTGTCATAGTTTGGATTAATCAGGTATGTATGCAACTCTGCTTGTTGTCTCTGCTACCTATCATCTGTTCTTATGTCTGTTTTTTCATAAGTAGGGTTGGGATATCTATATATTAAGGTAATTTTGGGTTGCTACATTGAGTACCTACATGTTTATTCAGAGAACATTGCCTTGGATAATCAACCTGTTCGATTCTGTTTTTTCTCTCGTTTCAGTTTACAGTCCATCAACGCTATCTGATTTGGCAGTTCTTCTCGGATCGTGGACATTGTCGTATTCATTGTATCTAGGACTTTGTTTCTTCCCCATTATGTTTTCTGACTTTTATTCTGTTTTTGTCGCAGCTTGAAAGAGGAAATGATGCATGGGGAGGGGAGTTTTATAGTACCTAACTTTTTTCTGATTGGTTGTTTTTCTGTGCTGCTGTGGAGTTCTAGTAAAGAGAGACTTAAGCAAATACTCGCCTCCTGTCATTAATAAAATTAAGATTATAGGTACACTAAAGCTAGCATAATCTACAATTTTATTACAATACCCCAACACTACTACATTCAACACAACATGGCAATCAGTTTTAGAGGTATACAATTGGCACACCATGGCAATCAGCTTTAGAGGCATACAATGGGAACATCATGGCAGCTTTAGATGCAAATTGGCACACCCTAGCAATCACTTTTAGATGCATAAACTTGGCACACCATGGTAACTTTAGATGGATAAGATTGGCACACCATGGCACTTTTAGATGCATAAACTTGGCAGATCATGGCAACGTTAGGTGCATAAAATTGGCACACCATGGCAATCATTTTTAGATGCACCAACTTGGCACATCATGGCAATCAGCTATAGATGCACAAACTTGGCACAACATGGCCATCAGTTTTAGATGCATAAACTTGGCACACATGGCAATCTGACAAACAATGACGCACATGCAAATACACAGACACAAAAATACACACACTGACACAGCGATACACACAGACACACACAATGACACCTAGTTTCCTAACACACAGATATTCATGTACACAGACACACATGGACACAAATACACACACACTGACGCAAAAGGACACACATACACAGAGACAGGAGGTGAGGGTGAGAGTGTGTGGGGGAGGTGAAGGAGGGAGTGTGTATGCTGGTGACCACATAGGGGGGCAGTGTGAGAAATGGTGACAAAGGGTGACAGTGTGAGGGGGAGGGGGAGAAATGGTTACAGTGTGGAGGGGCAGTGTGAGAAAGGCTTATAGTGGGGGGTGCAGAGAGAGAAAGGGTTACAGTGGGGGGTGGGGAGGGGAAGGGAGAGAAGGGGTTACAGTGGGGAGGAGGAGGGAGAGCAAGGGTTACAGTGGGGAGGAGGAGGGAGAGAAAGGGTTACAGTGGGGAGGGGGGGGGAGAGAAAGGGAGTGATTATACGTTCATACGAGTAGGGTAGAGTAGAGTTTCATCAGACTATTGTTCCTGTCAAAATCTGTAATAGTTTACCTAATTTGTTGTTTAAATTCTCTTAATAATATTGTAAAGCGCTATGAAATTGTTAGCTCTTTGCCAATAATAATGATCATATTACGATTAATAATACATTGTGACATTATACACAAATACACACACCTACTGTATATGTTGACTTTGATCCTAGACACACTTTAATATAAATAAGCATTTGTACAAATGCTTACATATTATACACACAATGCACATTTTAAAACTAAAAAATTGTGTTGGGAATTGGCCTAATTAATGGGACACTGTATGCACCCAGACCACTTTAGCTCATTGAAGTGGTCTGGGTGCAATGTTCCATATCCCTTAACCCTGCAGTACTAATTATTGCAGTTTCTGAGAAATTGCAATAATTACCTTGCATGGTAAACGCCTCCTCTAATGGCTGTTTACCAGACAGCCACTAGAGGGACATCCAGAATTGGTACCTTTGGTCCGTTATCTGACACTGGACGTTCTCACTCTCTGTATGAGGACCTCCAGCGTCAGATTATCCCCATAGGAAAGCATTAAATAACTCTATAGTTATAGTGCATGATATGTATGGTATATATGATGTATTGTGTATTCCTCCAGATTTATTTATTTTTTGTTCTTACGGGCATACATGAATCCCCTAACAAACAAGTGTTCATCTTGAACATATTTTGTTAAATATAGTGATACAAAAGTTTGTTCAAATAACACTAAAGTTTCAGAAAATTACTATATACATTTTTTTTTAAATTATATATATAGATTTTATAGGAAAATACTTTGCTTGATCAACGTTTTGCATAAATAACATCCATAGGAAGAAAAGACTCAAACAAAACGAATAATGATCTAGAGAAAAAGGAAATTAAATACATAATTGTAGATCAGTTTATTTGTAAACATTTAAATATCTGCATTTATTGGAGATATGTATAATTAATATTGTTTATTTAATTATGTAAATACCGTACTTTAATTACCATCAACAGCAAGTTTCTTCAACAGGACGTTGTCAGATGAATTCTGTCACTTGCATTCGAGCATATCCTCGAGCAAAATACAAACAGCTTTTTAACTCTTCATAAGTTCTAGTCAGGGCCGTCTTTAACAAGGGGCAAACGGGGCAGCTGCCCTGGGCCCAATTACTCCTGGGGGGCCCAAAGCAGCTGTCCCGTGGGCCTAGCTACCCTAAAAAAAAAAAAAATGTTTCCTGGCCACTTTAGGCGGGCCACGCCCTGTAAGTAGTCCCACCGGGTGGCCCATGCACTTAGGGCCACCCAGTGGGCTTGTACCAGCAGGGGCCCGGTCGGCACTGTGGCCCTTTAACAGCGCGACCGGGCCCCTTGCTTTTTGGCAGCACTGGGAGGAAGTGAGTGCTGAGCGTCACTTCCTCCCATAAAGAGCTGCTGCGCGGGAGAAGAAGGACCTGCACGGGAGGGAGAAGGAGGAGCCAGTGAGGATGGGGGCTCCTCACTCACATCATCCTCAGGCAGCACACTGGATCCCAGGGATGCCACCCTCCAGCAAAAGGTAGGCAACTGGAGGGTGGGCTTAAATGTAAATGTTATATGTTTGTCAGTTTGTCTGACAGTGTATGTGTCTGTGTGTGTCAGTATGTCTGTGTGTGTGTGTGTGTGTGTCAGTATGTCTGATAGTGTATGTCAGTATGTCTGATAGTGTATGTGTCTGTGTGTGTATGTGTGTCAGTATGTCTGATAGTGTATGTGTCTGTGTGTGTCAGTATGTGTGTCTGGCAGTGTATGTGTCTGTGTATGTCAGTATGTCTGACAGTGTATGTGTCTGTGTGTGTCAGTATGTCTGACAGTGTATGTGTCTGTATGTCTATCAGTGTATGTGTCTGTGTGTGTCAGTATGTCTGCCAGTGTATGTGCCTGTGTGTCAGTATGTCTTCCAGTGTGTCTGTGTGTGTGTGTGTGTGTGTGTGTGTCAGGCACATACACCGATATACATACTGACACAGGCACACTGATAGACATAATGACACACACAGGCATATACAATGACAAACATACTGACACACAGATACATACACTGACAGACATTCTGACACACACACACACACATAGGCACATACACTGATAGACATACTGACACACACACACGCACGCACATATACAGACATACTGACACACACACACACATATACAGACATTCTGACACACACACACACACACACACAGGCACTCATACTGATAGATATACTGACACACACACAGGCACATATACAGACATACTGACACACACATAGCCACCTATGCTGATAGAGATACTGTGTGTGTGTTAGTATGTCTGTATATGTGCCTGTGTGTGTGTGTCAGTATGTCTATTAGTGTTTGTGCCTGTGTGTGTGTCAGTATATGTATCTGTGTGTCAGTATGTTTGTCATCGTATGTGCCTGTGTGTCAGTATGTCTATCATTGTATGTTTTTATGTGTGTTAGTATGTCTCAGTTTATCTCTCTGTGTGTGTGTGTTTATCTGTGTGCGTATATGTATGTAGTCAGTGTGTGTATCTGCTTGTGTGTCAGCATGTTTACCTGGGTCAGAGCACCAACAATAAATACAAATACACCCTTCCATTCAAACTTCAGCATTACATACAAACACACTCCTGCATTGGAAGTCAACACTTCATTCAAACACACCTCTGTTAAACACCAAAATTATATATAAACAAACCCCTACATTCAAAAACCAGCACTACACTTAAATGTGCACTTGCATTCAAACTCTAATACTACATACAAACACATTCACACAAACATACTCCATAACAAATCTTTTTTACATACAAACACAGTGCTAAATACAACCCTGCAAGCATGGGAAATTGGTATAACCCCAGCTGTCAATGCATTGTTGGAGTTGCACGACAGATAGGGTTCTGCCTTCTTTCCAACCTTGCAATTGGGGGTCCAAATGAAATTCTTGCACCAGGACTCTTTCTACTTTAGTTTGCCCACTGCGTTGGGGGTGGAGGCATGATTGCATGCCAGGGAGTGGGTCCAGGGGGCCCAAGCAAATGCTTGCCCAGGGCCCAATCAATATTAAAGACGGCCCTGGTTCTAGTATAGCAAATAACTGCTGGATTCAAATAGAAATTATTAAAATTCAGAAGCTTTGTGAATAAACCCCTTAAGCCATGTTAGCAACACGTGCAAGGTTTTTCCCTAAATTAAGAATGTAACGTGACCTTAAAATTTAACATTTACAGTCAAAATAGCCAAACTGGAAAAATTTGTTCAGCTACTGTGGTCTTAAAATTTTTATTTCCTTTGAATTCACCTTGAATTCTCATGTTAGTGAGTAAATATCTATTATAAGCATTCACGGGAAAATTGAACCATCTTTTCTTATAGTAAGTGAAAGGAGATTATTGTTAAACCAAACAAAGTGGTAGTGAGCGAGAGAGTACTTTGACTTAATACGAGGTGATAATGGTTGCTCTTCTCAATATACTCTTTACAAATACCAGGTGTACTGTTGAGGGAAATGGGGCAAGGTGTTTACAATAAAAATGCCTCTCTTTTGTTGGTGAAGGAATATGTTATATTTACATAGTCCTTGTATAAACAGGCCTTTTTAATAAAAGCTACACTGTATGTATAAATATATATATATTGAAACATTAACCATTAAGTGCAGGCTCTGCTGTTTATTACATGGACAGAGTCAACTTTTATTGTATGACGGTGATGGGGGAGACAAAAACAGGCTCCCATAATCAATGATTTTCTATGAAAACTTTACATTACAAACTGAATGTAAAATCTGAGAAATACAATCCTAAAATATTACAATTATTATTGTTCAAGTAGAGATTGTAGCCGTATTAGTCCAGTGATGCAGATGTGAAAAACAGATAAAATTTGTATCTTGTAATAAGTTTTTTTTTTTTTTATTGGACTAACAGAATTTTGTAATGACAAGCTTTCAGGCTTTCAATCACTTGAGAAAGGGAGGTTCTCCCGAAAGCAGTTCATTACAAAATTTTGTTAGTCCAATTCAAAACAAAAAACACGTATTACAAGATACAAATTTTATAAATAGTCAAAAAATTCTGCAGTGCAATTATCAATGTACATGCTTTAAAAATATATCATTTTGCTCTTCGTATTAGCTGGACTACTGACCAAACTAGTATTGACAAGAGAATTGGCACATTTTAGTAAAAATCAACAAAAATGGGGGAAAAAAAAATCTGCTGAATTTCTTATTGTTATTTTAGTTGGAAATGCATTATTTTATAACATGACAGGAGGCTTCATATTTTGCTTAAGTCTCTCTTTACTTAAGCTCTACAGCAGCATATTTTAACATAGTAACATGATTAACCAATCAGAAAAAAGTAACAGGCTACAAAACTCCCTCCCACCGTCGTCACTTCCTCTTTCTTTGCTGCTCCGCACCAGCACAGGTCAAAGTGTCACCGTCTCCTACTCTCTGTGGGTTACTGTGGCTTCTTAACCTCTCAGTTGTTACTGCTTGCTGTTACTTATTTGTTAGTATATTTTTTTGCTCTATTGTTTTCACTACTTGTATGCTTTTCCCAACATTTCACTTTCATCTAGTATTTCATTCTTGTCATATTTTTCTTCAAGTTTCTTTCTTTGCTAACAACACTAGTAAATGCAGTTGGTTATATTAATTATTTAAGCTACTGTGTGAATTCTGTGTGAATCCTAGGTTATTGAAAATCTTGCCACCCAGGGTTTCAGCAAGCATCTTGCCTCCCTGATTTTCTGGGGATTTTCATTCTATTGCACGGCAGCCATCTTGGATCTTGCGCACTTCCGCAAGATCCAGGTGGCCACTCTAGCCCTTGTGCACCTGTGCGAGATCCCAGCGGCCATTTGCCTGGAGCCACGATCTGCGCAGATATAGGCTGAAGCGGCGGCCATATTGGAATATACATCAGCGACTGGCGACTTCACAGATCGATTTTTCTTCACATCTCCAGACTGAGGGGTCCGTTTCCAGTGGACATGTTTGCATCGCTGACGAACTATCAAGTTCCTAATTTTTTTAGCTGGCACCCAGACCCAGAGTACTCGGCAGTGGATGCCTTCCTACAGAGCTGGCCGAGGCGGGGAGCCTGCGCCTTCCTACCATTTGCGATGATTCCCAGAGTCCTCCTACAAGTTAATAGACAACGGGTCACATTGGTGCTCCTAACGCCTCTATAGCAAGGACAGGCATGGTCCCCAGATCTCCTGGACCTCTCTTTCCATGATCTGCTTCTCCTGCTATCCTTACCGGACCTACTTTCAGACCCACAGAGTCGACCTTATCCAATGATCGAACAAGGCCATCTCCACATGGTGGCTTGAGCTTTTTCCGGGGAGCCTGGAACTTACGAGAGCTATTGCAGAGGTCTAGGGAACTTCTCTGGGATTCCTGGGCCCCTGGAACTAGAAGATGCTACCTCTCCTCCTGGAACACTTGGTGCAGTTAGTGTCTGGAACGGGACACCAATCCCCATACAGCCCCTAGACTATACATCTTGAACTTTCTGTTTGATCTGGGCCGTTTACACCGCTCAATCAACGTGGCCCGGTCTGCCATTTCGGCGCCCCACATTCCGCTGCACGGATCTACTATAGGTCAGGACCTGCTGGTCTGCAGACTCTTACGGGGTATAAAATTGGCTTGCCCTCCAGCACTGATATATTCGTATCTCTGGGACGTTAGCATCATAATCCGCTTCTTACAAGATTGACTGGATAATACGGACCTCTCACTCTGCCAGTTATCGGCGAAGTTCACCCTACTGCTTTGTTTTGTATCCTTTCGTAGAGTGTCTGACATTCGAGCATTTGATTGGGATGCGATCACCTTCTCTCCGGAGGGAGTTACATTCTCCATATTTCGGCATACTAAATCAGACACCTCCTTGTTGTTCTACCCATATTTCCCTAATCACCCTGAACTATGTGTAGTTTTGGCACTCTCGTTATTTGTCCATCACCTTTCCCCTCCGTTCATCTTCCTCCGGCCAGCTTTTGGTCTCATACGTCCGCCCTCATAACCCTGTTTCAACTACCACTCTAGCACGGTGCGTCAGGTGGTTACTGTCATTAGTGTGGGGTCGAAGCTTCCTTCAGAGCTCACTCAATCAGAGGGGTGGCTGCCTCAGAGGCATTCACGGCTGGAGCCTCACTACAAGACATCCTCCGATTGGCAGATTGGTCCCGTGAAGAGACGATTCACAACTTCTACTTTTGTCTGGCTGTCCACGCTTCCTTAGCTTTACTTGCAGAGCGTTAAAACCGCAAAATATGAAGCCTCCTGTCTAGTTATAATATTGTAGATTATGCTAACTTTAGTGTACCGATAATCTTAATTTTATTAATGAGAGGAGGCGAATATTTTCCCACCCTTGCTTTTTTACCCTGAACCCTTTTTTTTTTTTTTTTTTTTTTTACACCTCTTTAGGCGAGACTCCTGGACAGAAAGGTGAGTACGATTGGATTTATTACTGACAGATTCCATCATGGATCGGTTATATTTGATTGGGGTTATGGATAGTTTAGCTATAATCATCATTGGAGTATTTGTCTGATACAATTTGGTGGCATGCCTTTAGAAGTCCAATTCTTGGACTAATCGTTTCGACTCTGTTCTTTCGTTTCAGTTTAAAACTCCCTCAAGATGTCAAGCCTAGTTCCTGTCCTTCTTGAAATATATGCTGCTGTGGAGCTTAAGTAAAGAGAGACTTAAGCAAAATATTCGCCTCCTGTCATTAATACAATTAAGATTATAGGTACACTAAAGCTAGTACAGTCTACAATTCTCCACAATGTGAGATTTTATTAATAACCCAGTGTGTGCATCAACTAGATAGTGGAGATAATTATATACGGCAGACAAATAAAAGTAGGGGCCGTGTTTTTGTTTTCAATTTTTATATGTTTTTTTATGTTAAATTCTAGTAACTCAGACTGGGACTGTTGCAAATCCACTGCCGCAGAGATGTCCTAGGAATGGCAGATGGATTACTGTAGGATCTGGTAGATTTAGAGATGTGGAAAAGGCATACTGCACAGTCTGTGTCTTTACATTAGTCACTTTCTGCACTTTCAGATTGTAGTGGTGTTATGGAGACGGGCTCAGGCACAGAGTTTGTGGAACCACCATCCTCTATGCCTAAGATGTGCAAGAGTGCAGCCAATGACAAAAAAACAAGGTGAGGCCTGATAAAAAGCAGTTGTTGGGGGATTCTATCTTAAGAGGTGTGGAGTTGGACAATAGTGGCTTTGTGAGATGTCTTCCTGGAGCTACTGCTCACAGAGACAGGAGACGTATTTGTAATATTGTTAAGCAAGCAAAGCAGGAAGGGAAATTGGATGTACTTGTCAATCTAGGGATAAATTATTTAGCTTGTAATGAGGTTTCAGAGGTAAAGGAAGTATCTTGTGTTCTTGCAAATGATATACAGCAGGTTGTGTCCACACTGTCATTCTCTGAAGTTCTGCCTGTGCATAACTCAGAATGACGGGCGGATGCATATTAGGGACTTTAACTTGTGGCTTGGTGAATGGTGTCGGGAGTAAGGATTTGACTTTGTTTCTCATGGTAGCTCTATTTAGAATAGAAATGAACTGTACAAAAAAAGATGTTTTGCATCTTTCTCTAAAGGGAAAAAATATTCTCAGCAAACAGTTCAGAGGTTTTGCTAGGAAGTATTTAAACTAGGAGGGGGAGACAAAAGGGTGATAAAACATCAATCCAATTGCACCCAAAGCAAGGACAGAAAGTAACCGTAGTGTGTGTGTTAAAAAATGATAGCTTAGTGTCATGTCTACAAATGCTCGCAGTTGTCAGGGTACCTGGAGTCTCTACCTTTGAGAGAGGTAGAGACTTAGAAGGTTATCCGTCCGGACGCCATGTCTCCTCGGTCTCCCGCGGTTCACTCGGTCTTGCTAACGCCGGCCGCGAGGGAGTCACTTCCTTTTATAACAGAAGGACCGGAGGTAGACGTCATGACGCTAACCCGAAACATCCTGCCACTCAAATCTCGGGAGACGAATCAGGACTCGCCGGAGGCGTGTCCCCTCTCCCTAGCCAGGATACTTAACGGTGGTTCTCTCATTCACTCATTGCCCTGTCGTGGTTCTAGTCCGCCTAGTCACACAGTGCTTTATTATTCACTTGTCTTTTGGTTCTGACCCGGCTTTGTTGTTTACTCTCCTGCCTTTCTGTTATCCTTGACCCGGCTTGTCTCTCGCTTACCTGTCCTCTGTTATCCTCGACCTCGGCTTGTCTCTGACCATTCTATTGTAGTTATACGTTAGTCCGGCCATTCTAAGGACCGGTATACGTATCAGCTACTCTTTGTACTCTGCGTGTTGGATCCCTGACCCGATCCTGACATTACGACAGGGCCATGGATCCTGCAGGTACAAATTGTCAGCTTGGTTCTCCTGATCCTAGGTTTGACGCCATGGATCATAGGATGGATCAGATGGCTCTAGCACTACAGGCGCTGCTGTCTCGCCCTATTAATCCACCTGAGGAGAGGCGTAACACTTCTGCTTCTTCTGTGGGTTCGGGGTTAGAGGTAGCTACTGTAGGTGCTTCTTCCCGAGTTACCCCACCTGTACGTTATGCTGGTTCTCCTGAGAGGTGTCGTGGCTTTTTGAACCAGATCAGTATTCATTTCGAGCTACAGCCCCGTTCATACCCTACTGATAGGGCAAAGGTGGGATTTATTATTACCGGTCTCTTTAACTTGGGAGAAGGGAACTTTAGAAACTATGGCATTGATAGACTCCGGCGCTGCTGAGAGTTTTATCGACCAAAAGTTTCTCACCAAACACACTATCCCATCCCAGTTAAGGAAGACACCCTTGGCTGTTGAAGCCATTGATGGTAGACCTTTAGTTGAGCCTGTGATTTTCCGGCAGACCACACCTCTTTACTTAACTACTGGTATTCTACACAAGGAGGAAATATCCCTACTACTCATTTCATCTCCTTCTGTTCCCATAGTCCTGGGATACTCCTGGCTTAAGAAACATAACCCCGTTATAGATTGGAGATCAGGGGAAATAGTTTCATGGGGCCAGAATTGTCAAGAGAATTGTTTAAAGAAAGTGTCACCTCTTTGTAGTGTCAACTCACTTAATAACGCTACTGACTCTACCAAAGTACAGATACCGTCCTTGTATCAAGATTTAAAGGCAGTTTTTGACAAAAGAAAGGCTGATACCTTACCACCACATAGGCCTTTTGATTGCAAAATTAATTTACTTTCTGGTACCATGCCCCCCAGGGGTCATGTATACCCTTTGTCCACGAATGAAAACTTAGTTCTAGAAGAGTATATTCGTGAAAACCTAGACAAGGGGTTCATTAGAAGATCCTCCTCCCCTGCTGGGGCTGGATTCTTTTTTGTTAAAAAGAAGGATGGTTCTTTAAGACCTTGCATTGACTACCGAGGTCTTAACAAGATAACCATCAGAAATGTTTATCCGATTCCCTTGATCACCGAGCTTTTTGACCGATTAAAAAGTTCTAAAATTTTCACTAAGTTAGACCTTAGAGGTGCTTATAATTTGGTGAGAATCCACGACGGTGACGAGTGGAAAACTGCATTCAATACTCGATATGGGCACTATGAGTATACTGTAATGCCGTTTGGTCTCTGCAATGCTCCGGCAGTATTTCAGGATCTTATCAATGAGGTTCTTAGGGAGTTTCAAGATGACTGTGTAATTGTATACCTTGATGATATTCTTATACATTCCAGGGATATTGAGACTCACCACAGACAAGTCAGGAGGGTTTTACACAAACTTCTTCAGCATGGCTTGTACTGCAAACTAGAGAAATGCAGCTTTGACCAATCCCAAACTACGTTTCTTGGTTATGTGATTTCTGGGGAAGGGTTTGAAATGGATCCGGAGAAGCTCCAATCCATATTAGACTGGCCTTTACCTCAGGGTCTCAAGGCTATCCAGAGATTCATTGGTTTCTCTAATTACTACAGACGTTTCATTAAGGGATACTCCTCTATCATTGCTCCCATCACCAACATGACCAAACAAGGGGCTGAGACTAAGAATTGGTCTACTGAAGCTCTTCGGGCTTTTGAGACACTCAAAGAGCTGTTTGCTTCCGCACCAATTTTAGTTCACCCTGATACTACTCTACCTTTCCTACTCGAAGTTGACGCTTCTGAGACAGGTATAGGTGCTGTTCTGTCCCAAAGGTTGGGGGTAGATAAACCATTACATCCTTGTGGATACTTTTCCAAAAAATTGTCCGGTACTGAAAGCAGATATGACATTGGTGACAGGGAACTACTAGCGGTTATAATGGCCTTGAAGGAGTGGAGACATTTATTGGAGGGTACTTTGCATCCTGTTACTATTTTGACAGATCATAAAAACTTATCCTATATTGGGGAGGCTAAACGACTATCATCTAGACAGGTTCGTTGGTCCATATTTCTCACTCACTTCAACTACGTACTCACATATAGGCCAGGTTCTAAGAATTCTAAAGCCGACGCCTTATCTCGCCAATATGAACCTGCTGCCGTATCTGAGCCGGTTTTGTCCTCTATAGTACCCAAGTGTAACATTATCGCTAACACTACTCTCAAAGTTCATTCCCCGCTACTTGATCAGATAAGGAACTTGCAGCATCTGGCACCTAGACTGACTCCGGCTTCCAGACTTTTCGTTCCTCCTGAACTTCAATTGGAGCTCTTACAGTGTCTTCACGAGAGTAAGGTGGCTGGTCATCCGGGTGTTCGCAAGACGTATTCTTTGATCTCCAAGGATTTCTGGTGGCCGTCGTTACGGAAGGATATTAAGGATTTTATCGGGGTTTGTGTGGTCTGTACTAAAACCAAACTACCGCATACGCTTCCTTGTGGCCTTCTACAACCGCTGGAGATTCCTGACAAACCTTGGTCCTGTGTGGCAATGGACTTTATTGTGGATCTGCCGGTTTCTAAAAAGCACACTGTTATCCTCACCGTAGTCGATAGGTTTACCAAGATGGCACATTTCGTACCTTTGCCTAAACTCCCGACTTCTCCTGAATTGGCGGAGGTCTTTGCTAAAGAGATTTTTCGTTTGCATGGGATTCCTTCGGAGATCACTTCTGATAGAGGCTCCCAATTTGTTTCACGTTTTTGGAGGTCGTTCTGTTCTCAATTAGGCATCAAATTGAATTTTTCGTCCGCCTACCATCCTCAGTCTAACGGAGCTGCTGAACGAACTAACCAGAAGATTGAGCAATACTTACGTTGTTTTGTTTCCGAACACCAGGACGATTGGGTCGGTTTGATTCCTTGGGCAGAGTTTGCGCACAACAATCTCGTTTGTGACTCCACGCATTCAAGTCCCTTCTTCATGAACTATGGCTTTCATCCATCCATTCTTCCCCCGGTTTCTCCTTCCCAAGGAGTGCCGTCGGTTGATGTCCATGTGGCCAATTTGAGGAAGTTGTGGGATCAGACTCGACAGATTCTTCTACACAATTCTGTACTGGTAAAGAAACATGCTGACAAACGTAGAAGGGCGGCTCCGAATTTTGTTCCGGGCGATAGAGTGTGGTTGAGCACTAGGAATATTCGTCTTAAAGTTCCTTCCATGAAATTCGCTCCTCGTTATATTGGTCCATACAGGATCTTGACTCGAATTAACCCAGTGGCATATCGTCTAGCTCTTCCAGCTACTTTACGCATCCCGAACTCCTTTCACGTGTCATTGTTGAAACCTCTAATCTGTAACAGATTCTCCTCCACAATCGCCCCTCCGCGCCCTGTTCAGGTGGAGGGTCAGGAGGAGTATGAGGTTAACTCCATTATTGATTCTCGTGTCTCCCGGGGACGAGTACAATATTTAGTTGACTGGAAGGGATATGGTCCTGAGGAGAGGAGTTGGGTACCACAAGAGGATGTTCATGCTCCTCGTCTTCGCAGGGCATTTCACTCCCGCTTTCCATCTCGCCCCGGCTCCTTCCGCCCGGTGGGCGTATCTGAGGGGGGGGGGTACTGTCAGGGTACCTGGAGTCTCTACCTTTGAGAGAGGTAGAGACTTAGAAGGTTATCCGTCCGGACGCCATGTCTCCTCGGTCTCCCGCGGTTCACTCGGTCTTGCTAACGCCGGCCGCGAGGGAGTCACTTCCTTTTATAACAGAAGGACCGGAGGTAGACGTCATGACGCTAATCCGAAACATCCTGCCACTCAAATCTCGGGAGACGAATCAGGACTCGCCGGAGGCGTGTCCCCTCTCCCTAGCCAGGATACTTAACGGTGGTTCTCTCATTCACTCATTGCCCTGTCGTGGTTCTAGTCCGCCTAGTCACACAGTGCTTTATTATTCACTTGTCTTTTGGTTCTGACCCGGCTTTGTTGTTTACTCTCCTGCCTTTCTGTTATCCTTGACCCGGCTTGTCTCTCGCTTACCTGTCCTCTGTTATCCTCGACCTCGGCTTGTCTCTGACCATTCTATTGTAGTTATACGTTAGTCCGGCCATTCTAAGGACCGGTATACGTATCAGCTACTCTTTGTACTCTGCGTGTTGGATCCCTGACCCGATCCTGACAGCAGTTTAGGGAATAAGATCAATGAACTTCTGGCAAAAATGGCAACTGAGAATGTAGGTTTAGTCGCTTTTACGGAGACATGGTATAATGAGAAAAATGACTGGGATATAGCAACACCAGAGTACTCTTTATATAGAAAAGAGAGAAGGCTGAATTAATATTTTTATTCAGTATTTACAGCTGGAAAGGAAGGAGAGGGACTTCAGTTACAAAACAAGGACAAATTTGTCATTTGTTACATGTGTATTTACTTTTGACAGTTGAAATAGAACCTCTTCCTCTGTAGACATAAATTAGTCCATAGGGCCTGATGGGATACACGCAAAGTTAATAAAAGAACTTGGTTGTGTACTAGCAAAACCATGTATGGATTTATTTAACTAATTGTTAACAGGAGTAGTCCCAGAAGATTGGAAGTTAACGAATGTTGTGCCTGTTTCACGAGAAAGGTAGTAGGGAGGAGTCAGGCAACTATAGGCCAGTAAGCCTTTCTTCAGTAGTGGGGAAATAATCACATGTATTTCAAGATCAGAAACAACATGGGTTTACTACAGGGAGATCATGCCAAACTAATCTTATTGATTTTTTTGATTAGGTAACTAAAATAAAAGATCAGGGTGGTGCAGTAGCATTGCTTAGCCAGATTTCCATAAGGCTTTTGACACTGTTCCCCACAGAAGGCTTATCAATAAACTGCAATCTTTAAGTTTGGATTCCAATATTGATAAATGGGTTAGGCAGTGGCTGAGTGACAGGCAACAGAGGGTTGTAGTGAATGGAGTATATTCAAAGCAAGGTCTAGTTACCTCTGGAGTAACTCACAGATTTATACTGTACCCTTTCTCTAATATTTTTATTAGTGATATTGCAGAAGGTATGTCATTTTGCGGAGGATACTAAAATTTGCAACAGGGTTGATGTTCCAGGAGGGATAAGCCAAATGGCAAATGATTTTGATAAATTTGAAATATGGTCAGAGCTGTGGCAACTGACATTTAATGTTGATAATTGCAAGATAATGCATCTTGGGTGTAAAAACCCCAGAGCAGAGTATAGAATATTTTATACCCTACTAACCTCAACATCTGAGGAAAGATATTTAAGAGTAATTATTTCAGATGACTTAAAGGTAGACAGACAATGTAATAGAGCAGCAGGAAATGCAAGCAGAATGCTTGGTTGTATAAGGAGAGGTATCAGCAGTAGAAAGAGGGAAGTGCTCATGCCATTGTACAGAACACTGGTGAGACCTCAATTGGAGTATTGTAAGCAGTACTGGAAACCATATCTTCAAAAGAATATTGATACATTAGAGAGAGTTCAAAGAAGGGCTGCTAAACTGGTTCATGGATTGCAGGATAAAACTTACAAGGAAAGGTTAAAGGATCTTAACATGTATAGCTTGGAGGAAAGACGAGACAGGGGGGATATGATAGAAACATTTAAATACATAAAGGGAATCAACACAGTAAAGGAGGAGACTATATTTAAAAGAAGAAAAAAATACCAAAACAAGAGGACATAGTCTTAAATTAGAGGGGCAAAGGTTTAAAAATAATATCAGGAAGTATTACTTTACTGAGAGGGTAGTGGATGCATGGAATAGCAATCCAGCTAAAGTAGTAGAGGTTAACACAGTGAGGGAGTTTAACCCCTTAAGGACTGAGCCAAATGTACACGTTGTGAACAAAACAAAACGTGAACAAAACCTGGCATTTGCGCTATAGGTCTGTCCAACCGTAATTCACCTCTTTCATATGAAATGCACCCACCCTTATTATATATAATTTTATTCAGGGGAAACAGGGCTTGCATTTAATATCAAATATTTAGCTATGAAACATAATTTAATATGAAAAAAAATGGGAGAAAATAAGAAATGTTGTTATTTTTTTAGTTCTACATGACATTTTAACTGTCAATGTCATAATACTGTTTGCTTTTACTACAATAAAATACACATATTTGTATTCAGCAAAGTCTCACGTGTAAAACAGTACCCCCTATGTACAGGTTTTATGGTGTTTTGGGGAGTTACAGGGTCAAATATAGCACGTTACATTTGAAATTGAAATTCACCAGATTGGTTACGTTGTCTTTGAGACTGTATAGTAGCCCAGGAATAAAATTTACACCCATAATGGCATACCATTTGCAATAGAAGACAACCCAAGGTATTGCAAATGGGGTATGTCCAGTCTTTCTTAGTAGCCATTTGGTCACAAACACTGGCCAAAGTTAGCGTTCGTATTTGTTTGTGTGTGAAAAATGCAACACAATTTGACGCTGTAACTTTTGAAAACACCATAAAACTTGTACATAAGGGGTACTGTTGTACTCGGGAGACTTTTCTGAACACAAATATTTGTGTTTCAAAACAGTAAAAAGTATCGCAGCAAAAATATTGTCCGTGTAAGTGCTGTTTGTGCGTGAAAAATGCACAAAACTTCACTTTTACTGGCAATATCATCGTTGTAATACATTTTACTGTTTTGAAACACTAATATTTGTGTTCAGCGAAGTCTCCCGAGTAAAACAGTACCCCCCATGTACAGGTTTTATGGTGTCTTGGAAAGTTATAGGGTTAAATATAGTGCTAGCAAATTAAATTCCCAATACTTTTGGCATGGGTTCAGGCCATAGGCGTGCGCACGGGGTGTGCCGGGTGTGCCTGGGCACACCCTAATCCCTGCGGCACGCCTATGTATTGAGACCGGCAGGGGAGATCTCAGGATCTCCCCTGCCGGCTCATGCAGAGCCGGCGCTATCCGAGCGCCGGCTCTGCTCTCAGCCTCCCCTCACCGGCCCACAGGCATGGAGGGAGGCAGGAGAGGACCCGAGGAGCTATTGCCAGCAGCTCCGCCGGGTTCCTCTCGCGAGATCTGAGCGTTGCCGCGGCAACGCTCAGATCTCGCGTGAGTGAACTCTAGCCCTGCGGGGCTAGAGTTCACTCTCCACTGGACCACCAGGGATGGATGGCAGCAGCAGCAGGATCCCCCCTCCCAGGCATAAGGTAAGAAGGGAGGGGGGATAACTGATCTGCCCCCACCTCCACTGGACCACCAGGGAAAGCAGCAAGGAAAGATCCCCCCTCCCTCCATAAAGTAAGAAGGGAGGGGGGATATTAAGTAATGTACCTCCACCCCCCACAATCACCCACACACACATATACACAGCACCCACACACATACACAGCACCCATAGACATACACAGCACCCACAGACATACACAGCACCCACAGCACCCACAGACATACACAGCACCCACAGACATACACAGCACCCACAGACATACACAGCACCCACAGACATACACAGCACCCACACACATATACAGCACCCACACACATATACAGCACCCACACACATACACAGCACCCACAGACATACAGCACCCACACACATACATAACACCAACACACATACAGCACACACACACACACACAGCACCCACACACACAGCACCCACACACACAGCACCCACACACACAGCACCCACACACACATACAGCACCCACACACACATACAGCACCCACACACACATACAGCACCCACACACACATACAGCACCCACACACACATACAGCACCCACACACACAGCACCCTCACAAACAGCACCCTCACAAACACACAGCACTCTCACACAATTACACAAACAGCACTCTCACACAATTACACAAACAGCACTCTCACACTCACACAGCACACTAACAGTACCCTCACAAACACAAACAGGACCCTAACAAACACACACAGCACACTACCAGTACCCTCACACACAGTACATTTACAGCACCCTCACAAGTGCACACACACACACACAAACAGCACCCTGACACACAGTACACTCACAACACCCTCACAAGCACGCACACACAAACACCCTCACCCACATAGTACACTACCGGCACCCTCACACACACATCACACTAACAGCACCCTCACACAGCACACACACAGCTTTGTGTCTGTGTGTGTATATATGTGTGTATATATATATATATATATATATATATATATATATACACACACATATATACATACATACATATACACATATATATATGCATATATATATATACACCGCGTGTGCTTGTGCTTTAGGGTGCACACCCTAATGCAATAGGCTGCGCACGCCTATGGTTCAGGCAGGTCCCGCTAATTGTAATTAATTAAGATACCTAATTATGTAAAAATATTATGTAAAAATATTACAGAAATATATGTGTAGAATTAATATATGTATGTGTATGTGTATATATATATGTATATATATATATTTATTTTTTTTAAAATATTTTTATTTATATAAAGGTATATATATAGTGATATATACGTATATATTTGGACCACCAGGGATGGATGGCAGCAGCAGCAGGATCCCCCCTCCCAGGCATAAGGTAAGAAGGGAGGGGGGATAACTGATCTGCCCCCACCTCCACTGGACCACCAGGGAAAGCAGCAAGGAAAGATCCCCCCTCCCTCCATAAAGTAAGAAGGGAGGGGGGATATTAAGTAATGTACCTCCACCCCCCACAATCACCCACACACACATATACAGCACCCACACACATATACAGCACCCACACACATATACAGCACCCACACACATATACAGCACCCACACACATACAGCACCAACACACATACACAGCACCAACACACATACACAGCACCAACACACATACAGCACCCACACACATACAGCACCCACACACATACAGCACCCACACACATACAGCAGACACACACATACAGCACCTATACACATACATAACACCCACACACATACACAGCACCCACACACATACAGCACCCACAGACGTACACAGCACCCACACACATACACAGCACCCACACACACACAGCACCCACACACATACAGCACCCACACACACATACAGCACCCACACACACATACAGCACCCACACACACATACAGCACCCACACACACATACAGCACCCACACACACATACAGCACCCACACACACACATACAGCACCCACACACACAGCACCCTCACAAACACACAGCACTCTCACACAATTACACAAACAGCACTCTCACACTCACACAGCACACTAACAGTACCCTCACAAACACAAACAGGACCCTAACAAACACACACAGCACACTACCAGTACCCTCACACACAGTACATTTACAGCACCCTCACAAGTGCACACACACACACAAACAGCACCCTGACACACAGTACACTCACAACACCCTCACAAGCACGCACACACAAACACCCTCACCCACATAGTACACTACCGGCACCCTCACACACACATCACACTAACAGCACCCTCACACAGCACACACACAGCTTTGTGTCTGTGTGTGTGTATATATATATATATATATATATATATATATATATATATATATATATATATATATATATATATAATATATATACACATATACACATATACACATATATACATATATACATATATACATATATACATATATACATACATATACACATATATATATGCATATATATATATACCGCGTGTGCTTGTGCTTTAGGGTGCACACCCTAATGCAATAGGCTGCGCACGCCTATGGTTCAGGCAGGTCCCGCTAATTGTAATTAATTAAGATACCTAATTATGTAAAAATATTATGTAAAAATATTACATAAATATATGTGTAGAATTTTTAAATATTTTTATTTATATAAAGGTATATATACGTATATATTTATGTATATAGATATATATATTATTTCGTTCTACGTGTATTTTGATATAAATATATATTAATATCACAATACAGTTAGAATGAAATAACACACATCTATATATTTAATTTTTTTTTTTATTCTTTATTTTTGTTGTGCATAGGTGAACAAATCATCCTGCATCGTCACAATAACGTATGCAGGAACATGCAATATTCACAATGAAACAGATTACATAAGAAATTAATCTTGAGAGTGATTACTTTGCTTCATTTTGCTGCGTCTGCACATTTTTTGTTAAGGTGAAAGTACAAAAGGTAACTGCACACATTTTTTTTTTTTTTTAAATAGCTAGGGCACAAGTGATACATGCATGTCCGATGTGTAAAGGTGTACGGTTGAAGCAGTAACTGTGAGACACTCAGATATATGTGGTTATATGATATGAAAAACTTAAATATATTGCATGCCTATAAAACACCAGTAAAAGGGTAACTTGCAGAGACATTTAGGCACACGTAAGTGAGATTAGTCGAGCATTAGGCAGCATGCAGATAGGCACTAATCTGCTCGCAAGATAGAGAAAACACGTTGCTTAATGGGATGCATATGATGGTTCTGCACTCTTTAACAATAGGTAGGCACATCAAGCTAGGTAAACTGTCCTAGGCCAATTACATTAAGCTAGTGTTACAGGCTGTTCTTGTACATCTAGCCATCAGATACCAAGCAGAAAGATAAACCCCCTGTAGCCCCCCATCAACGTTAACATGTTACTTATAACAGCTATCTCAGTAGGTGAGAGCATAGGCGTGCGCAGCCTATTGCATTAGGGTGTGCACCCTAAAGCACAAGCACACGCGGTGTATATATATATATGCATATATATATATATATATGTGTATATGTATGTATGTATATATGTATATATGTATATATGTATATATATATATATATATACACACATATATATACACACATATATACACACACAGACACAAAGCTGTGTGTGTGCTGTGTGAGGGTGCTGTTAGTGTGATGTGTGTGTGTGTGTGAGGGTGCCGGTAGTGTACTATGTGGGTGAGGGTGTTTGTGTGTGCGTGCTTGTGAGGGTGTTGTGAGTGTACTGTGTGTCAGGGTGCCGTTTGTGTGTGTGTGTGCACTTGTGAGGGTGCTGTAAATGTACTGTGTGTGAGGGTACTGGTAGTGTGCTGTGTGTGTTTGTTAGGGTCCTGTTTGTGTTTGTGAGGGTACTGTTAGTGTGCTGTGTGAGTGTGAGAGTGCTGTTTGTGTAATTGTGTGAGAGTGCTGTGTGTTTGTGAGGGTGCTGTATGTGTGTGTGGGTGCTGTATGTGTGTGTGGGTGCTGTATGTGTGTTGGTGCTGTGTATGTGTGTGGGTGCTGTGTATGTGTGTGGGTGCTGTGTATGTGTGTGGGTGCTGTGTATGTGTGTTGGTGCTGTGTATGTGTGTTGGTGCTGTGTATGTGTGTTGGTGCTGTGTATGTGTGTGGGTGCTGTGTATGTGTGTTGGTGCTGTGTATGTGTGTGGGTGCTGTGTATGTGTGTGGGTGCTGTGTATGTGTGTGGGTGCTGTGTATGTGTGTGGGTGCTGTGTATGTGTGTGGGTGCTGTATATGTGTGTGGGTGCTGTATATGTGTGTGGGTGCTGTATATGTGTGTGTGGGTGATTGTGGGGGGTGGAGGTACATTACTTAATATCCCCCCTCCCTTCTTACTTTATGGAGGGAGGGGGGATCTTTCCTTGCTGCTTTCCCTGGTGGTCCAGTGGAGGTGGGGGCAGATCAGTTATCCCCCCTCCCTTCTTACCTTATGCCTGGGAGGGGGGATCCTGCTGCTGCTGCCATCCATCCCTGGTGGTCCAGTGGAGAGTGAACTCTAGCCCCGCAGGGCTAGAGTTCACTCACGCGAGATCTGAGCGTTGCCGCGGCAACGCTCAGATCTCGCGAGAGGAACCCGGCGGAGCTGCTGGCAATAGCTCCTCGGGTCCTCTCCTGCCTCCCTCCATGCCTGTGGGCCGGTGAGGGGAGGCTGAGAGCAGAGCCGGCGCTCGGATAGCGCCGGCTCTGCATGAGCCGGCAGGGGAGATCCTGAGATCTCCCCTGCCGGTCTCAATACATAGGCGTGCCGCGGGGATTAGGGTGTGCCCAGGCACACCCGGCACACCCCGTGCGCACGCCTATGGGTGAGAGATTAATAAGGGAGCAAGGTTAACTAGAATGACGAACATGCTTTTGAGAATTTAGTAGATGACAGATATGTAAAGACAAGCTGATTGAACTGATAAGATGGATACTCAGGCTTATAGGGTGATCTATTAACCAGCTTAGGGATGGGATTTACCACCAGGTAATGAGGGTAATACCGCTGGGTGTTAGTGGGTTAATATGTACAAATGACTCTAGTCCTCGAGGTTGGCAGTTTGTGAGTCTTTATTCAGCCCACGCCAGTCAGGCAAAGTCCCGGTGCCCCTATAGAGTGTTCAGTAGTCGAGGTTCTCCCCCCCGTGGGCCGCGGAGGGGCTCTCCACCTGCATCTGACGCCGGTATCCAGCTTCACTGCCTCCCGGTCAGCGTCGCGGCTGGCACTGTGAGTTGTTAAGTGTGTAGTTGCGCCCTGCTGGGTGAGGGTAGTTGGGGGCGCTGAGGTGCGGGCGGGTCGGGCATGTTGACGGGAACATCCCTGAGGCATTGGGGCGCGAGTGCTGGTGCCCAAGATACCTGGTGTTTCCCCCCATGCTGGTCCCCGGCGGGGAGGCTCCCTGGAGGTACGAGAGGGATACCCGCCCAGACGGCGCCGAATTGCCGGGCGGATCTATGCCGCCACCGCTTTTATTGCCATCTTAAAGGGTCGTCTCTGGGCATGGAGCTTTGTCCAAAGGTTGGTGCAGATCCACACGTAGAACTCCTGTGTTCGCTTAGGAGGCTTGATTAGTGTGCGTTTTGTGGTAGGCTATGTCCGTGTCGCCATTTTGTTTGGGCCTGGACAGTCCCATGTTGCCTTGGGTTTTGGTGCTGCCGGCTTGCTGTGTGGGTTCGTCGCTTGTCTCCTGGGTAGCCTGGCTTTCTCCCAGGTTTGGATCGGGATAACCCCCACCGATCCGGGGGGGGGGGGGAGAGCATCATGCCTCCGGGGCTGCTAGCGAGAGGACGGGGAAATCGGCCGTCTCTCCCCAGTTCCCGCACCCGCAGGCCGCGTTTATGCATTCTTGGACTCCGTGCAAGAATTTTTAATTTTTAATTTTATTTTTTAACGTATTTACATATTTTTTATATTATATAAAACATGTAATTTGATATTAATATATATATGACTTTGTATATATAATTTTATATATATATATATATATATATATATATATATATATATATATATATATATATATATATATATATATATATAAATAGTAAAATACACCTAGACAGTGTATGTCTAAGTATATATTAATTGTTTTACACTTATTTTAATTTATTTTATTTTATTTCCAGCCAGCAGGGGGACTGTCATTACAGGCAGTCCCCCTGCTGGCAATGCAGCAGGCAACTAACTCGGCCATGTGATTGTGAGGTTCTCGCAAGGACCTCACTCTCACATGGCCGAGGGGGTTGCAGGAAGGAGGATCTGCCGCTGAGAACTTCCTGGGAGTCCCCCCAACCGCGATCGCCGACGTGGGATCGCCGGCGACCGGGTAAGTAAAAAAAAACGGAGGGCGCACTATTACGCCCTGCGGCGTTTAGAGACGCTTAGAATAGGGTGTAATAGTACGCCCTCTGGTTTTAAGGGGTTGATCATGCGTGGGATAGGCATAAGGCTATCCTAGCTATGAGATAAGGCCAGGGACTAATTCCATAGAACAAATTCCATAGAATATGTATAAGATAAGAAATAAGTTACCGTATATACTCGAGTATAAGTCGAGTTTTTCAGCACATTTTTTGTGCTGAAAAACCCCAACTCGGCTTATACTCGGGTCAATTGTCTGTATTATGGCAATTTACATTGCCATAATACAGACAATGGGGCTGTGTAGTAGCTCTTACTTACCTTACCTCTCCTGCAGCTCCTGTCAGCTCCCTCCGCCTCCGCCCCGGTCCGTTCAGCACCTCAGTCAGCTCCCAGTGTAAGTCTTGCGAGAGCCGGTCATAATGCGGCCGCGAGACTTACACTGGGACTTACACTGGGAGCTGCACAGACCGGCGCAGGAGGAGGGAGCTGACAGGAGCTGCAGGAGAGGTAAGTAACAGCTCTGCCAGCCCCCCTCCTACACAGCTCATCCACTGGACCACCAGGGAGTGAGAGCCCCCTCCCTGCCATGTATTAACAAGGAGGGGGGACGAAAAAAAATAATAATAATAAAATAAAAAATAATAATTAAAATAAAAAATAATAATAAAAAAAAATTAAAATAATTAAAAAATAATAATAAAATTGCCCACCCCCCACTAAGGCTCTGCAACACACACACACACAGCATTCATACACACACACTGCACTCTTCCCCACACACTGCATTCATTATATACACACACTGTAAATAAATATTCAATTAATAGACTTTTTTTAGGATCTAATTTTATTTAGAAATTTACCAGTAGCTGCTGCATTTCCCACCCTAGTCTTATACTCTAGTCAATAAGCTTTCACAGTTTTCTTGGGTAAAATTAGGGGCCTCGGCTTATATTCGGGTCGGCTTATATTCGAGTATATACGGTAGTTTTTTTTGTTTTTAATTTCACAAGTAAATTGATACAATTTTCTTCCCAGTCGGGTCATTTTTTCCAACATTGTATTCTGCGGTCTACTTAAAGGGACACTATAGTCACCAGAACAACTACAGCTTAATGTAGTTGTTCTGGTGAGTATAATAGCTCCCTTCAGGCATTTCCATGTAAACACTGTCTTTTAAGAGAAAAAGACAGTGTTTACATTGCCCCTAAGGACACCTCCAAGTGACCACTCCTCAGATGGTCTGAAATAATGAATAAATGCACTGACTGGACAAGCTAATTTCCTTAGATTTTATTGGTTAAGTTCTTATAAAAATTAATTATCATTTACATTTTATACTTGTGTTCTACAATCTCTCTGTAGATTATTTTATTGATATAATATTGACCATTTTATATTTCTTGCGGTATGTAAAAATAAAAAAGTTAATAAATATTGTATATGGAAAAATGTAGGATATAGCTGAATTACATAAATACATGTGTCTGCTTGTGCTTCATTTATATGCATTTTATTAAAAAAAAAAATCATACTTCAATAAGGATTACTTAAAACTATGATTAATATATAAATTGTCAAACGTACACCAATAATGAGGTTAGTACGGTCACCTCCCATTTCTAAAACTAATTTTAAACTCATTCATGAGGACAAATCTAACAAGCAGGAACATTGCCAATATCTGAAAAGGCTTATACATTATTCAGCAAATTATTTCACTATGATTAATAGATAAGTACTTTGATGTAGTGAAATTATATACCACAGATCCTCTGACTCGGTAGTAATACCACCGGTCATAAAAACATTACTTTCCGCAAATGAAACATTGTGAGCCAACGTATCATTATCGATCGCACGTTTAAACACGACTTATGAAATGCTCAGTGCTGATAACAGATTATTTATTGATATTTATTTTTGCCATTTCAATGCTATTAATTAGACTTTCTTCATAATGACCTGTCATCAACTTGGAAAAGATGGTCAAAAATTGGTACAAACAATTAAGGAACTTAAATATATATTACATTGGCAATTTACATAAGTTATAGGCAATGGGAACAAAAGGGAGGACAGTACATTTAGTCAAGTAATTAGGGGAGTGGTTGATATCAAATAATAATTAAC